>NC_132853.1:35430448-35740597 GCF_048164855.1 Canis lupus baileyi
TCCTTACTTGGAAACTGTACAAGGCCTTAAATTAAAAGAAGAAAAAGTAATAGGTGTTTAAAAAGTCCCTAATAAACCATTCTTTAAGAAGCTATGTTCCCAGCCATTAGTTTGTGCATGTTTGTGTGTTATGTTGAACCACATGAAATTGCCAATGTTTGGCTAGTTTGGACTTACCAAACAATTTCATGGTTCAGTCTCATATCTCCTCAGTCTTATTCTTGTATTATTTTTATTTATTTTTTTAATTACTGTAATTTTTTAAATTCCTGGATCTATATGGCTAACTTACAGATAATCATGTGTGTGATATACCTGTGTTGGTTGTTGATACTTTTTTTAATTCTCTGGATGACTGGATGGGATTGAAGATGGAGGAATGCTTACAGGGAATAAAAGAAAGATTAAAAAAGAACTGTAGAAGCTCTTTGTAACACTTATCAGAGAGTCCCTTTTTTTTAAAGATTTATTTATTTATTTATGATAGACATAGAGAGAGAGGCAGAGACACAGGAGGAGGAAGAAGCAGGCTCCATGCCAGTAACCCGATGCAGGACTTGATCCTGGGACTCCAGGATCGCGCCCCGGGCCAAAGGCAGGCGCTGAACGGCTGAGCCACCCAGGGATCCCCTTATCAGAGAGTCCTAACCCAGCTCTGCGTATACTGCAGGTTAAGCTATTGGGACGTTTTCCTCCGTTGTACAGGGTATTCATCTTCTGTTCTCAAAGAATCCTGATTACATAAGAGTTTAATTCAAATTCCTGATTCATGTTTTCAAAATGAAGGGAATTCTATCCGGACTCTTTCCCCCTTGTAGAATGCAGATACACTTGGTCCTGGATGAGAACCTTAGTTTTACCGGGGCTAATACTTGAGAGTGCCAAGGAGTTTTTGGCTTTATGTGTAACTCACCGAAAAGAACAAATTAATGATTCTCATTACATTGCAATTCTAATATACTCAGCACTGTTCAAAGGGCTCTTTTGGAGATATGTGAGAGAAACAAGCAGAAAAGTTAATGAACTAGATAGAATGCAACTGGATAAATGTTTCTCAGTCATCAGAGTATTTTCGCTGAATGCCTTGTTTTAGGCAGGCTGTGCTAGGTGACAAGAAGACATGAAGAAGAGTGGCAAGTTCCTTTTAAAGAGCTTCAAGTCTACTGAAGGCAGCAGAAGTGTCCATAAGTGTAAAAGATGGCAGAAAAGAAGTGCATCCTATAGGCTCCATTGAAAGCACCATGCATGTGCATCATGACAGCATTAATATATTTTCTTTTTTTTTTGTCTACTCTCCAGAGTTTTATCTTTCTTATAAAGATTTTATTTATTCATGAGAGACAGAGAGAGGCAGAGACATGGGGACATGGGTAGAGGGAGAAGTAGGCTCCCTATGGGGAGCCCATTGCGGGCAGAACTCGATCCCAGGATCCTGGGATCATGACCTGAGCCAAAGGCAGACACTCAGCCACTGTGCCCTGCTCTCCAGAATTTAATGTTTTCATTAGATTATTACTACTACTGTATTGATTGACTGGAGTCTCTTGGCAAAAATAATTAACAACTTTATGGTCTCCTAATACCTGCTGAGATGCGTTCTGTTAGTGATTGCTATTGGTTGCTAACTTGTTACTACCTTCGTTGGAAGTTGAGCAGTATTACAGTTGACAGATATTTTAAAGTATATTTTTTAGTGTGACTCAGAAGACATGTCACCTCATGGGTCAGGATTTAATAGAGTAAACAGGAAAATAAATGGTGGCATATAATAGATATGTTCAGCCTCAGAGTTGTCAGCATACTGGGAAATTTGCTAAGCTTTGGAAAAGAAATTTCTCACTAGAGAACTTGGATGGACTTGTCCTAACTTGTTGGAAACCAGGGACACTATATTTTGGTGCTAGTTGTCTCCTACAAAGGTACTCAAACCATGACCCTCAAATAGACCTCCTCTTTTCTGAAATTGTTTTTCTTCTGGGCACCTGCAGCATTTGGCATGAAGTGCTAGAGAGTTCATGTAACCCCAGGCTACTTTGCTGATGAACACTTTGCTCATGGTGCCTGCTATGAGTGAAATTAATTAGACTTGTGCTATCCTAGTCAATTTCCCTCTCAGCAGGTTGTGTGGTTAGAGCTCCTCAGAGTCTAAGCTCATCTTCCAGTTCTACTAGCTGCTGGGTTGGACATTTCTTTAAAATTGGAATAAAGGTGATAGTATTAAAAAAAGAAAAGAAAGACCAAAAAGACTTGGCCACAAAATAAATGAGAAGCAAAAAAGAGAGGAAAAAATAGCCAAGACAAAAGTAATATTTTTTTTTCTGATTGTAATAATGGACCATGGTTTAGTAACAACAGTTAAGCCATTAAAATAAACTGGTTTTTAAACTTGTCTTTTTCTTAGGCTTAGAGAATTCTTAAATCATTTGTTAGATAAATATGTAGTATTTTTTTAAACTTCAAAATAAACTTGTTAGTATTTTATGATCCCTCAGTATAGAGCTGCACCACACACCTCCAGAGCCAAATTTTATGCTCTTAAGTAATGTGTAAAATTCACATCTTCATTGCCAATATGCCCAAAAGATAGTTTTAAGTGGGAATTTGGAAATTTCATTCTGGCTCTTACAGGGAGTAATGGTAACTGGGATTTGTAAACTAAGGTGCATTTACTTGTCACTAGACAAGCAATTCTTGAGAATGTGTTTTCCATCAAATGGAAGCCTAGCTTGATCACAAGTTACCAAGTGTAGCATTTGGTTTCTTGAGTATATCATGGAATTATGAATTGCACAAACCAGAGAGCCCCAGTTGCCCCTGTATTGCTTAGTTTGCTAGCTTAAGCAAAATAGCATGTCATGTATATATAACTGTTAACTCCATCTGCAATTGCATGGGATGCTTTAGTTGTAAATATCTGTAGGATAGTGTTTAAAACCAGTGGGGACTCTGGTAATACCACTGGTATTACTCTGCGGGGATACAACTGTACCCTATTAATCCCTTTCCATGCTTATTACTTAAGTAGCCAGTGAATGTGTAGGAGTTGAGTGATTTTGTTGTTGTTGTTCATTTATACCTTTCTCAACAAAGGATTTGAGGCAGTTTCCAGAAGTGTTAACATAAAAGAGTAAATAGTTGAGAGAATTATAGTAAAATGAGTAACAGTATTAAGAAAATAATAAAGCTAGGGCACCTGGGTAGTTCAGTAGGTTAAGCATCCAACTCTTGATTTCAGTTCAGGTCATGATCTCAGGGTCATGAAATCAAGCCCTGGGTTGAGCTCAGCCCTCAGGGAGCCTATTTATCCCTCTCCTTTTGCTCCTCCCCCTGATCTCTCTAAAATAAATGAATAAATAGAAATCGAAAAAAGAAAATAATAAAGCTATTATAGAATGAGCATGTGATCCTACAGTTTCAAGAGATGGCTTACAAATTTGTCTCATGGCTTCCTAGTAGCCAAGCAAAGAGGGTGATATGATCAGTTATATTCATATTGTCTATGAACAGCTGAAAACAAACCAGATGATCAGGAAAGAAATTTCTGCCTTAGATATTATAAACCAGTATTTGATATAATGGAATACACCCTAACACTATTTCTGCAATACAATATATTTTTTTAAATAAAACAGAACAGTAGGAAAAATGGTATATACTAAAGTGGCTGTCATCCCAAACTAACAGGCATATGTATTTTCATATTTGCTTCAGATCATCCTCATTTGAAAAGAAACAGGAGGGGCATCCTGGGTGGCTCAGCGGTTTAGCACCGCCTTCAGCCCAGGGCGTGATCCTGGAGACCCAGGATCTAGTCCCATGTCACGCTCCCTGCATGGAGCCTGCTTCTCCTTCTGCCTTGTGTCTCTGCCTCTCTCTCTCTCTCTCTCTCTCTCGAATAAATAAATAAATAAAAATTCATGGGAGACAGAGAGAGAGAAAGAGACACAGGCAGAGGGAGAAGCAGGCTCCATGCAGGGAGCCCGACATGGGACTCAATCCCGGGTCTCCAGGATCACATCCCAGGCCGAAGGCAGGGGCCCAACCGCTGAGCCACCCAGAGATAGATCCCTTTGAGATGTCTTATATCCTTGTCCCAGCCTCGTTCTTCTCCCAGCTTCATTCTCCCCTGCTCTCCCATTGTGAATCTGATGCATAGCTTGTCAGTGTTTTTTTTTTTTTTTTTTTACTTCTACTGAATGCATATATCATATCTGTAAATAATGTATAAATCCTAAATTTGCATAAATAAGGTACTGCATATGACATTCCAAAACTTCTTTTTTTCATTAGCATTGTGTTTGATCTCCTCTCCATGGTACTGCAGATCTAGTTCATTAATTTTAAATCCTGAAATATAGCCTTCCACTATATGAAAATAACCCAATTTAGTTTTCTATTTCCCTCTTAATGGATTTTTAGTTTGTTTCTAGTTTTTCACTGTTATAAGCAGTGCTACCCTGAATAGCCTTCTCTGTGTCATCTTCTGCCCACGTGCAGAGTTTCTCTAGGGCAGTGGTTCTTAAAAATGTGATTTGCAGGACCTGCAAATCAAGATCACTGGGGAACTCGTTAGAAATGCAAATCTGTGGTCCTCCCTCCAACCTCTGAATCAGAAATTCTGGGGATGGAGCCCAGCATGGTGATTGAGTTGCACGCTGAAGTTTGAGAAACCCCTAAACTAGTGCATATACAGTTAAAGTAGAATTACTAAGTCTTAGGGTGCGTGTATATTCAATATACCTCATACAGGAAATTCCTATCCAAAGTATACATCCTGGTTTACAGTCTCACCAGCAGTGTGGGAGAGTCCCCATATCCCCATACAGGGTATGGTTGATTTTTTTCTTGCTGTCTGGAGGGTGTAAAACTTAAAGGGCTATTTTATTTCCCTTTTTATAAACAATATTTTTTATAGGGTAGTTGGCCTTTTTCTTATGGATTTTATAAAAAACTTATATATCAATTTATAAATTATCCCTTCATTATGCATTGCAAAGTCTTTTTTTTCCCCCCAGTTTGTTTTTTGACTTTGTTTATGGTACTTAAAAATTGTAACCAAATTCACCAGTGTTTTGAATGGCTTTGTGTTTAGAAAGGCCTTAGAGGGGAGAATTTGGATTTGGATTTGATTTGCTGCTGGAACACCTGTTGAGCTGTGCAGTTATTTGAAGTTGGTCTGAGGGTTATGAGACAGGTCATAGATTTTGGAGTCATTTGTATAAAGGCAAAACTTTGACACTTGGGGTGGATAAAATGAAAGAGAATGTAGATTGAGAAAATGATTGAAAATTAAACCATAGGAACAAACAACACTGGAGAAAGAGAATCCAATAAGCAAGATTGAGGAATTATCAGAAAGCAGAGAGAGCAAGGAAAAGAATCTGAAAAATTGGATAGTGATAGAGTATGTCAGTGAGAAGATCTCTAATGCTACAGAGAAAGGAACACATCCAAGAAAGGGGTTAATGTTGCCTTTCAAGAGAGCAGCCAACAATGAGTTGGATAGAAGACTGCTCTTAATAAGTTTGCACTGAAGTGTAGGAGAAGATGAGACAGTAGTTAGGTAACAAGGTCAGTTTCTTTTAGGAGTGGAGTATTTGTGCCCCCAGAGAAAGAAGCCAATGGCAGTTGTATGTGGTGGTCATTATGCTGTCTCCTCTTTGGCAGCCTTTTCATGGGTGTACTTTATATGCCCTTTGGGTAAATTCATTTGATAAGATAATATTAGGAGTTAGGTAGAGGATTAAAATAGGGCGATAGAATTGTGACCAGGAGGCTGCCTTAGATAGGTGGTCTTCTCTGAGGTTAACATTGAATGCTAAGGAGCCATTTAAATGATAAGGTAGAGCATTCCAGGCAGGAGACGCAGTTTCCAGTCTACAAGGTCAAACGGAAATAGGATAGTATACCATTAATCTAATAAAATCCTCATGCTTCTTGGGTCAATCAGGGTGAAGAGAGAACAGAAATCTTTGTCCCCTGACTTTGGAGATCTTGTTTAACCTTCAAACTGGCGATGTCAAGGGTTCCAAGTCCTCCACCTCCGGCAGAAATGTCGAGTGGCCCTGTAGCTGAGAGCTGGTGCTACACACAGGTAAGTTAATGCTTTTTTTCCTTGTAAATTGTATATCTTGGGAGGATTTTGGTGAATGAAAAGAGTAAGATTTCTTTTCTTCGCTCGGTTTCCTGCTTTCTCCGGAAGTGTCTCAGGACATAACTGTCAAAGGGCAGATAGATGAAGTACTTGTCGGTTTTCCACATGGCATCTGTATGTCCTAGGCCAGTGTTTTTCACTGGAGATTGAAAGCGGGGGCATCTTTGAGACTAGATCCACTTATATCCACCTTGATGGAAATGTGTTCCTCTTTGGGCACTCACAGGAAACCAGGTTTGACATTTGCAACCCCAGGCAGTGGCATCAGCATCTCAATTGTCAAACACTGCTTTGAACAGAAGCTTGTTTTAGGTACGGCTTTATTATCTACTTGCCCACCCCTGTCTGTGTTTTTCTCACTTTCCACCCAGTGTTTCTCAGAAGTGGAGAAATGTTAGGAAAGCAGTTGGTCACTGTGAGATTTCTTAAAATGTGGGTGAGGGACAGAAAAAGCTGAGCCTCCATGCCGGCCAGACAGGGCTATCTTCCTGTGGGAATCATGCAGATGGAGGGAGGATGGGAAATGATTATTTGATCAGCCTGTTTTTCAGGTTGCCCACTTCCTATTTAATCACTTCTTGGTTTTCTGTCAACAGATCAAGGTAGTGAAATTCTCCTACATGTGGACCATCAATAACTTTAGCTTTTGCCGGGAGGAAATGGGTGAAGTCATTAAAAGTTCAACCTTTTCATCAGGAGCCAATGATAAACTGAAATGGTGAGGAAGACTATATCTAGCTGTAAAATTTTTTCTAAAAGTCACCTGTTTTGCGTGTTTTTTTTTATTTTGTTTTTGTTTTTAATTTTATTTATTCATGAGAGACACAGAGAGAGAGAGAGAGGCAGACACAGGCAGAGGGAGAAACAGGCTCCATGCAGGGAGCCCGATGTGGGACTCAATCCTGGGACTCCAGGATCACAACCTGAGCAGATGCCCAACCACTGAGCCACCCAGGTGTCCCTTGCGTGGTTTTACAACAGAGTCTCACTAGAACATAAGATCCTTGAAGGCAGAGATTTTGTTTTGTTCTTCATATATTCCCCAGTGCCTAGAACAGTGCCTGGCACATGATGGGTGTTTACTGTGTGCGTATGTATACACACACACACACATGCATGTGTGTGTGTGTGTGTGTGTGTATGTATATATATATATATTAAGATTTTATTTATTTATTCATGAGAGACACAGAGAGAGAGGTGGAGACACAGGCAGAGGGAGGAGTAGGCTCCATGCAGGAAGCCTGATGTGGGACTCGATCCTGGGACCCCAGGATCACGCCCTGGGCTGAAGGCAGCGCTAAACCCCCGAGCCACCTGGGCTTCCCCACGTATCTTTTTTTAAAGGATAGATTATTTATTTATTTGAGAGAGCAAAAGAGAGCACGAGCTGGGAAAAGGGAGAATCCTCAAGCAGACTCCCCACTGAGCACAGAGCCTGACTCGGGACTCAATCCTAGGACCCGAGATCATGACCTGAGCTGAAATCAAGAGTTGGCCACTTTTAACACCCTGAGCCACCCATACATCCCTCACTGTATATTTGTTGAATTAGTTCAGTGAGTATGTCAGGGATCAGCAAACTCAAATGGCTGTAGAGTAATATAAATGAATAAAGAGGGCCAGTGTTGTAAATGATATTCATATATGATATGAGTGTTGAGTGAACACCCTTCTAAAAGGGATGGTAGCTGCTCAGCTCCAACTGTCTTTAGCTATGTGTGAATAAGGGCTGACTTATTGTTTTTGCTGATGTTTTAAAAAGAGCAAGAAACTTAGAATTTGGCATAAAAATCTCAACTTTTAAATTGTCTGCTCTTAAACAATAAAGGAGATCTGTTTGCTTATGTAACTGGAATGCCCAGGGTGTAGGATGGTTTTGAAGGTAGTTTGATCCAGCATCCCAGTGGTGAGATTAAGGATCCCATCTCTCTCTGTTCTCCACATTGTTAGCCATCTCAAATCTAGCATCCCTTGTGGTTAAAGGCTGATTGGCAGTAGCAGTGGGTATAACCCATTACTATCCACCAAATTTCTCTGAATTAACTCTGTGGCCAAGAATACATGCACTGCCTGGTTTAGGTTTGAGTTCCCTCAATCTCTGTGGCAAGGGGAATATAATCTGAGAGTGGTTGGGTCAATCCCATCCAAAGCATGTGTCCCCTTGAAGAGGAGCTGGCAGTTATGGATACAACCATATGTTCACTGCCAAGACCAGAATGCGTGTGTCAGCCACCCAGTTTTGATCTCTGATAAACCATGAAGAGTTAAACCACTCTCCTCCCATTTAATATTTGTTGGCTATGTGTACTAAGCAGTGTATTGCTAGGTGTTGAGAGAATGCTTTATTCTGAGGCATTGTATTTATTTAATAAATGAGAGAAAGAGTGAGATAGTGAGCACAAGGGGGAAGGGGTCATGAGTGATCTCATGATCCTGGAATCATGACCTAAGCTGATAGCAGGCAGACTCTTAACTGACTGAGCCACCAGGCACCCCTCTTAGGCATTGTATTTAAATTCATATGCTGAGCACAATGTATACGGCATTTGCATTCCCCAGAGAGGCACTAGATTGGGCCACCTGTTTGAGAGAGGTTCCATAACACTGGCAAGGCCTAAGGTTACATATGGCCTAAGTATTATATGTGGTAGAAGCAGTGTGAACCACATGCAGTTCAGCTAATGACATTTAGAACTTAACTCAATTGAACCTATTAAATCTGCCTGAAATTTGTTTTGATTCATTGGCAACAGATTGTCATCTCTAACTCTATTTGGAAGCCTCGCTTGGAACTCTACCCTGTGTAATGAGAGTTTACTTTTGTCTCTGCTTCTTACATACTGTCTTCTTTATTTTAATCTTAGGATATTATTACCAGATTGATAAAATATCTGTAAAAGATGAGGTACTATTCACATATTTCTGTGGAATATTTTTTCTCTCATAAGGTGATAGTAAAGAGCTCAACAACATTTTTTAGGGAGAGCGGGTAGGGACAGAGGGAGAGAGAGAGAATTTTAAGCAGGTTCTACACCCAGTGCAAAGCCCGATGCAGAACTGGATCTCACAACCCTAAGATCATGACCTGAGCTGAAACCAAGAGGCAGATACTTAACTGAGCCACTCAGATGCCCCCAACATTTTGTTTTTCATGATTTCACTCTAGTCCTGAGAAAAGAAGAGGCTTCCTTTCCTGAGATTGAGGATTAGAACAGAATGGAAATAGGCTCAATTTTAAAATATTTTAGGGGGAGAAAAGGGTGATTTGGGAGGTTAGGAAAGAGGCAGAGATGTGAAAGATGTACTGTCAGTTTGTAGGATGCCCCTTTACTTTTGTTGTTCACTCTTTAACAGGTGACTCAGGTTGCTCTCAAAAAGTGGTTCCCAAGTAGCCATTCTGCTGAATCAGAATCTCCTACTAAGGGGCCTGGATTTGTTTTTTTGTTTGTTTTCTTATTGTTGTTTTTAAATTATTTATTTGAGAGAGAGGGAGCACAAGTGGGGGAAGGGGCAGAGGGAGGGAATATCCAAGCCAACTTGTGCTGAGTGAAGAGCTTGACGTGGGGCTGAGTCCTCTGACCGGTGAGTGCAGGATCTGAGCTGAAACCAAGAATTGGAATCCCAACCAGCTGAGCCACCCAGGCACCCCTGAGTTGGTTTTCCTTAACATCTTCCTCTCTTGAGAAATAGATGTTGTGTTTCTCCTGTCACTTAACAAAGCCTATAAACATGTATGCTTCCGACATATATTTTTTTTCCTATCTGTTTTGGGCAGGTGTTTGCGAGTAAATCCAAAAGGGCTAGATGAAGAAAGCAAAGATTACCTGTCACTTTACCTGTTACTGGTCAGCTGTCCAAAGAGTGAAGTTCGGGCAAAATTCAAATTCTCCATTCTGAATGCTAAGGGAGAAGAAACCAAAGCTATGGGTAAATGTTCTTATCTTCATTTGACTCTTTATTTTCACATCAAACAACTTTGTAAGCAGACAAGTTATGGATTTGATCTGTCTTTTATTTTTTTACTAAACCTAAATATGGCTTTTTTTTTCCACTTCAGAGAGTCAACGGGCATATAGGTTTGTGCAAGGCAAAGACTGGGGATTCAAAAAATTCATCCGTAGAGATTTTCTCTTGGATGAGGCTAACGGGCTTCTCCCTGATGACAAGCTTACCCTCTTCTGTGAGGTGAGTCCTTTTACTCCAAGGTGAGAGTAGCAATTCCCAGACCTGATGGGTATGGGTAGACTTAATTACACTGTGTCAGGGATGGAGAGTGAGAAAAATCTCAGAGTGGAGTGGTGCTGCATAAATGTTATTTCTGTGATTGAAACTGTGTCACGATTTTAGGCTTGTTGGGCACTTCAGCTTTCCTCTTGTTACTGTTCTTAAAAACAAAGATTGTGCACTATCTTGGCATGAGTGATTTTTGACTGCTTAGATTAGGGTTCTGGCTTTTTCACTGGGGGTGTTTTTAGGTAGTATGTGGAAGGAACTGGTGCTCTAAGTGGGGAGAATGACCAGCAGCTCGATATGTGTATTTGTCCCTTAAACTTTCTGACTTCTGAAATACGAAGTCCACTTGTGTTTGACCACAGATCACTTTCCTTTTCTGCACTACTAGATGACTCTTATCAGGAGTTGAGTATATCCAGTTTGTGTTGCTGGAATAGTTGTGAAACAGGATGGCAAGAACCATTTTTTCTAGAGTGAAGGGTAGATAAAGCTCTCTAAGTCGTGGTCATCTAGGAGAGTTATCTGTTGTCAGCCAGGAGAGTCTTTCTCTCACCAGAGACCTAATAGCCTGTCTGGGTTTATGGGAGAAACCTTGAAGTAATATTCCCAAAGTGAAAGTGAGTTGGAAAGTGGTTTCTTTAATGAGTATATACTAACCAGTTACTTCCTGCTGTTCTCAGTACATTTACAAATACTCATAAGCTCATAGCATAGTAAGTGAATAAAACCTCCAGTCTGTTGGGATCTTTGTATTCCCTGTACTCTGTATGGTCAAGAACCACTTCTTGAGCAGCACCACTTGAGAGTGACCACTGTGTTTTCAAGGCGAGGGTGCAAACAAGTTCCCCAACTACCAGCGTGTTCTGCCATATAATAGGCTCACACTGTGAGTTTAATGAGAGTTCCAAAGGCTTACCGCCACCTGTGCAGCAGGGAATGGTGTCCCTTAAGGATCTTGCCCTTTCACTCTTGCCCTTTCACAGCAGAGGCCTGGCCAGCAGTAACCAGCTTCACTCCCCAGTCACAGTTCATTGAGTATTTCTGCAGAATATTTGCTGCCGGTTGGATGCAGAGTTTATTAAAGTACTACACTGAATACTAGTAGTTGCATAATAGTTACCTCCTCTCCTTTTTTGTTGCAAAGTAAAAGAAGTATATGCTAGAGTGATGGCATCTCTATAAATATGTTAGAATGTTGTGGTTGGTTTTGTCTGTGAATTTGAATTTGGAGTTCCAAAGAAGTCCTACTAGTTACAGATCATACTCAGTTGCACAAGTGAAAAAATGAGAACAATAGGTGATTTTGTGTGAGGTTCGACAATATGAAAACTTAAGACCATCCATTCAATCTTCATCTACCTTAGAGATCTATATTTCAGGAAGATTTAAAACTAATGGAAAATTCTAATTCCTGTTGGAAATGAAAGCCAGTCTTTGAACTGTTCTCTGAAGAAAGAGAAATCTCCTCTAAATATTGCCTGTGGTGTTTTAGGCAAAGCATTAACCTTTATTGCTGCATTTTCCAGTCCATAGTCCAGCCTTTTCTCTCTTGCTCCCCCTGCCACCCCATCCCCCCAGATGGTTTCCAGCCACTCCAACCCCTGTACTGACAGTCTCGATTTGGGAACCTCTTGGACTACCCTCACTTGGCAGTCTCTCATCCTGTGGCTAAGTCCAAGGCTTCACTTCCCCATTTGAAATTCTCTGAGGAGAAATCCTGTGGTTAAGTTTAGCTTTGTCTTACTGACTTAGAAGGAAGTGAGATGACACTTTGGAAATGAGGAGCTGTTGAACAGGGAAGCGTCTGCTGAGTTCTGCTGATGCCATCGGTTTCTTACCAGCGAACCAGGTGTGCCATCTGTTCCACTCACACTTCTCCGTTGGCCACAGGTGCTGAGTGTTGCTTCTCATACTTGGGCTCGTGCCTAGTGAGACTCGTTTCTGTTCCAAGGCTCTCTGTGGACTTAGTAGCATTCAGCATTGCAAGACGGTTGCGTGGGGGTGTGTGTTGGATGTGTGGGTTTTAAAAATGTCTGCAGCTCATCTGAGTTCTTCGTGCTTTTCAAAGCTGGATCATTCTTTGCTATACACTCTGTCCTTTTGACCTGTTGCTCCCTTCGGTCAGTGGATTATTTATAAACAAGTATTTTAGTTTGTGTTTATGTTTTATATGTTATTGATTTAGCTGCTATTATTATTATTATTATTATTATTATTCAGAGGCTTTTATGAAGTCGACAGCCACATACAAATTTAGGTCTTGAGTTCACCACTGCTCCATTCTTCATTCAGGCTTTGGCCCTGGCACTTTCATCCTATCTGCTGATGGATTATTTAAAAACAAATGTATTGCATCTTGATACAAAAGTACAGTTCTGTGGATTTTTTTTTTTTTTTAAGATTTATTTATTCATGAGAGACACAGAGAGAGGCAGAGACATAGGCAGAGGGAGAAGCAGGCTCCCTCTGGGAGCCTGATGCAGAACTTGATCCCAGGACCCCGGGATCATGACCTGAGCCAAAGCAGACACTCAACCACTGAACCACCCAGGTGTCCCTGTTCTGTGGATTCTTCTGGCTGTTCCTAAAGGCCACAGGAAGGAACCCTAAGGTGAAAGGCTGAGAATCACATGTTTGTGTTTGGGCTTTATTTCAGTGGTATTACTGTTAATGAACGTTTAAATGAAATTAGACTGCATACTCTCCAAATGCTGAATGGGTGGTCTTGTTTATAATGGTGCCATACTGGATTCACCTCCAGTTTTCAGTGATGTTTTTGTCTGTTAAGAAACATGACGATTCTTCCAAGTTGATGTGTCGTACTTAATTTATTTGGAAACATTTTCAAAGCATTCCCTGAATTGTCTCTTATCACAGTCCTTTGAGCTGGATTAGTCCTGTTATCTTCATTTCATGTTACAGGGGAGAGAGGCGATGCCTAGGGAGGTCAGGTAATTTTTCCTACCGTTGTACAGCAAATTAGTGTCATTCCACGGCAACTCTGCATTTTCCACTTCTGGTCTGCTATGTGGCACTAAGTGGACCTAAAGCCATTCACCTAAGGAAACACCAACGCTACCAGATTTTCCTAGCAAGAGTATTTACTTTGGTAATGAAAGAATCAGGAATACTTTACACTTTAAATTTTCTCTTTAATAGTTTGGTTCACAGAAAATATGCATGAAACGTTTTTGCTTCTATTGATCCTTCCCTCTGTTTATATTAAAAACAAATAGCTACTAACATTAAAGATGCAGATATTCCACCTTCACTGTACATACCTTTGACAGGTAGAAGATTCCAGGGTCTCTTTGTAATGTTGTAGTTAAAGTTGAAATATGAAATATTTCATGTAGACACTAGTTGTCTCTTTATTTTTTTTAAGGTTTTATTTATTTAGTCATAGACACAGAGAGAGAGAGGCAGAGACACAGAGGGAGAAGCAGGCTCCACACAGGGAGCCTGATGTGGGACTCGATCCCGGGTCTCCAGGATCACACCCCAGGCTGCAGGCAGCGCCAAACCGCTGCGCCACCGGGGCTGCCTAGTTGTCTCTTTAAATATCCCTTTCCTTCCTAAACTATCCTTTCCTAGCTTGGGAATATGTATGTTTATCAGATTTTAAATATGTGGGTCTTTTTTCTTTTTATCATTTTGTTAATGGATTATTTGGATATATTAGTTGAACTGTATGATAACACCAATATTTGATTGTTCTTGACTTACAAAAAAGGTGATTTTAATATGTAACATTATTTAGGTTATAAACATACGGTAGTAAACCTAGCACCTGACCCAACAGCATCACCAGTAACTTGGTACTAACCTGTATATGCTTCTTTGCTATCCCTTAGACATATTGTCCCTACACTCAGAGGATAATAATAAATAGCTGTTGGAGGTTGTAGGATATCATTCCCTTATTTATTATTTGTATGCCTGAACAATGTACTTTTTTAGGTTTGCTTGCTTTTGTGCTTTATAAAAGGTATCAGAATGTATGTAGGTCATGTCGGTAATGTTGCTTTTTTTCACATTATACATCTAAAATGTATTTATATGGTGGGTGTAACTATAGTTCTTTCATTTTTAGTGCTATGTGATAGTGTGTTGTGTGAATATACAACAGTTTGTCTACTCATTCTCTTTGATGGACATTTAGATTGTGACCAGTCTTTTGATTAGAAGTCATGCTGCTGCTATAAACCTTCTATATGCAGTCTATTTTTTCCTTGATTGTTTTGATTATATAGAAGTTAAAAAATATATTTCCATTGGTCTTACTTTGACTTTTTTATGTTTAGATAAAATGTACAAGAATTGGCACAGTCTGTAATCTTTTACGAAATTTTCTTTTTTAAGAAAAGGAATTGACTTTAAAAGTGAGGCCCGTTTATGACTTGAAATGTAGAGGGTTATACAGCCTTCCTGAGACATTTTCATGTAGTCATTTATAAGACGACATAAATGTCACAGTCACGTCATCTTCACAGCTGCAATTCTGAATGAGTCTCCATAGTCAACTTTATAGGCATTAAAAAAAATCTTTCGTTTTTCTCAAAATGGTCTCATTTTAGCATCATCATTTGCAGAGGAAAACAATCCCTTCCTAAGTTAAAAGTTTGGGCTCTGAAGACTCATTTGTGAATGCCATTTAAAATTTATTTTTAATTAAACGTATTTAATGTTGGTAAGAGGTGCCAGACATTCAGCGCTCTGGAGACTCCAGGCATCCATATATCTACAGAACAAGTCTGGCTCAGACAGTAAAGGTACATTCTCCTTCCTGCTGTGTTCCTGTCTGTGTCTGGAGAGAGGAATTGCCCTAGTGAGACAAGTCACAGTCTTTGGGCCCCACTCATTACCAAGCATGCATCTGACCAGCAGAGGGTCCACTGGTAACCATAGCATTGACATTCAGGTTAGTTCTTGCCAGTTCATTTTACCCCATCTAGTAAATTGTCATCAAGTGTTAATGACTCTGAGCTCCTGTCAGCCAGATTTAATTTAAGCTTAGGAACCCAGTGCCAAAAGCATTCTCCATTCCCTCCATTGGGCATCCCAAGAGATTCCTGCCTTTCCCTATGAGGAAGTTGGATTTAATTGGTCTTTTTCCTTTTCCTTTTCCTTTTTTTTTTTAAATCAGTATTTTGAGGCTGTAACTGGAAATCGGAGACTTCTACTTTTGGTGTTAGTATGAGAAAGTGGCTGAACCAAATTAGAGATCTTACACAGGGCAAGAGTAAATCTCTGTGGGGTAGTTTGTACTGGGTCCTGAGCTATTAAAATAATGTTATAATCTGGCTCTGATTAATGTGCTACTGATGTTAAGTACATTCATAATTGATTAACTTGGCTGCTTCATTGCTTGAGATCATAACAGTTAGTTTGAAACAAATGAATACATTTCTTGACCTGATGGTAAATATCTCACTCCTTCACAAAAGAGATTACAGGTCATTTGGATGCCAGGGAATTCACTTTGCCTCTGGGTTTATGACTACATTTAAAAGATGACTTGCATCTCGAAGGTTGAGAGAAATTTGGATCATTTAGGATGTTCCTAAGCTGTCTTTCTCATCTAACTGGTAGCAATAACAAGAATGAGGAGCTGATTCTCAAGGTTTGTGAGATCTGCTTTGATATTACCATTTCTAACCCCATATGATGGAGGAGGTGAAGCATAGCAGTGGTTGTTAGAAGACTGATCTGCAGAGACTGCAGATCTTATCTTCAGTTTGGTAGCTTCCATATATTTCAGAATGCTACATGATTTATAAATCCTTGTACTTGGTATCGTAACAAATTTATCTGAGTTTCACTGACCCGTCTAGAAGTTACCTTGGTTTTTATCTAGGCTGAACAGTTAGTTCAACCAGTTAAAGCATGCTGCTGTTGAAGTCATAGTGGCAAATTGGATCCCTCTGTAAATCTTTTGTCATTCTGTTCCAGAGCTATAAGTGCATGTCTAGCTGGGGCAAGCTATCTTGTAGGTCATTGTCACTAAGGACTGAGGAAGGGTATCCATTCCAAGCCCAATTCTTTCATTAGACTAACATCTGTGAGGAAGTGCTAATTATTTACCAGGCCCAATAAAGCTGTATTTTATTTTCATGTTCCAGACCTAACTAAAATAAGGGAATTGCTTTTAAGGCTTATCAAAGATTTTTTTTCTTCTATAGGGTGTTAAGTGGTAGTTTCCATAAGAGTTCTTTGTATTTAACCTTTTGCTTAAGGCGGAATAAGGTAAGTAAATATTTAATATGTGTTTAGATCAGTGTCCCTGGTTTTACCCAGGTTTTCAGGGCAGAGGAGGAAGAGTTTATTAGCATTTGGAGGAGAAGGAGATTTGTGGGGCTTTTGCCTCTCATCCTAAGATGGTGTAAAATAAGTATGATTGTGATTGTGGCAGATTGGAAATTACTTGATCCACAGGATAAAGCTTTGATTTGTGGAGGTGGTTTCAAGAGAACATGACTAACATTTGTATCCGAATGTACTACAGCATTGAGGTAAAAGTCATCTCTCCTCCTGCTGGGAAGAAAATTCCTGGTAACAAAACCTTCGGATTGTGTTTCCTTGTCTTTCACAGGTGAGCGTGGTGCAAGATTCCGTCAACATTTCTGGCCAGAACACCATGAACATGGTGAAGGTCCCTGAGTGCCGGCTGGCTGATGAGCTGGGAGGGCTGTGGGAGAACTCTCGGTTCACGGACTGCTGTCTGTGCGTTGCTGGCCAGGAGTTCCAGGCTCACAAAGCTATCTTGGCAGGTCGGTCATTATTCACAGGAGCTTTAGTTTTGGTGAAACACGGGAAAACAGTGGCTGCATAATCACCTTTTGAATAACATTAGCTTTTTGAACTGGTGCAAAAAAACTGCAATCAAATATATATTTTTTTAGGGTGGGGACATTAGTCATCATAACCCAGTAGCCTGCTCTCCATAAAAGTAGTATTTTGGTTTTTCCTCTCTATAGGGGACTTAGGCACTGGATGGTGATGTGTATTGAATGCCTTTGCACCTAGAGGGCGGATATCAAAACACTGGTTAAGAGCAGGTAGTGGCCCTGAGACAGGAACTTGGGTTGTAGTGGAGAAGATCCTGCTCGGTACTTAACCACCATCTAGCTGAGTGCCCCCAGCCCTGGAGTGTTAGCCCTTCTTTCAATATAGACATACTAGCAGAATGAGAATTTGCTAGTGATGTGGAGGATCAGGTCTTACTTTAATAATAGGCATTTGTCCTGAAGACCAGAAGGGTTGACAAAGAGCAGGAGCTGATGGGGCAGGACTAACTTTACCTCCCCATGAAGGAAGGCATAGCAATCAGCCATAGACTCCTGTTCAGACCCTAAGACGTAAGAGGAAATTGTGTGAACTTTCAGGCACCAGATTTCTTACCAAGACTCTGAACTCTATCATTCTAAAAAATACACCTGGCGGAACCTCAGTCTGGCTCAGTCTCACCGTCTTCCTGTTCCTGCTCTCAACTAGGTGGTTACTGTCTATTGCCAAAGGAAGTCACCAGCTCTTAGGGTAGTGTCTGCACGCTCAGCTAAGCTCTTGGCACTGCCACGAACTCTTACACAGATAGACAGTTAGCTCTCTTTCTTTTTCCTTAACAATAGATACTTCATACTGTTTACTAGTCTCCTTTAATCTCCCAACTCCTGAAAGAGTTGCTTGCTACTTTTTCTGAGAGAAAACTGAGGCCCTTCTCCCTTGGCTCTTGCCTCTCACCTCACGTGCATTTTCCCTGCTTTCTCCATGGAGGAGGTGTTCTTCCTCGTGTCCAAAGCAGGCTGTCTCTTCTACTTCTGTTTCATATCACACGCCGCCTTCTCAGAAGCCTTACTCTGCCAGCTATCCCTTTGTTGTCTGGTATCTCCACCATTTCTCTTTCTCCAATTGCCTCTTTACCCTCAGCCTGGAAACAGGCTCAGCCTTCTCTCTCTAGTTATTCATTCATTCATATTCATTTTCTCTGTCTCTCTCCCTCTCTCTCCTTCTCTCTCTTTAAATAGAGCTAAGTTTCTTGAGTTAGCACATTTACTGTCTCTACTTCTTTCCTCCCACTTATCCTCAGTTCACCTCCATGCTACGAAAGCAGTTTTCCAAAGTTCTATGACCTGCTAATTCCTAAATTTGAGGGATTCCTTAGCTCATAGTTTATTTGACTTCTTTTTCTTGGTTTTCTCCTGATGCTCTGGCTCCTTCTGATACATGGCCTCCCTCTTCAACATTGGTGTCCTTAAGGTTTTGCCTCGCTTATTCCCTCTCTCCCTCTGCTTATTGCCCCCTCCCCCAGGTGACTTTGTTTATTCTCATAGCAGCAGTTCATATCTAGCCACTGAAGACCCTCTAAGCATACTGCTGCTTTGGACCCTTCCTTTTTTATTTTTTATTAAAAGTCACTAGTCCTTTTAATCTTTAGTTTCTGTGATGTATTTACTTAGTACCTTATAGTTGATAAGGCTTCTGAAATAAGAGCAGTGAGGATTAATGTCCCTTTGGAATAGATTAAAAAACTGAGTCTCAAAGGGTTAAGTGATTTGCCCAAGATAATGTGGTTAGAAAATGACAGATCCAAAATTAGTCTTTTCTGACATAAACTATAGGCCAAAATTCAGGTTACCTTTTAGCTCAGAGTCCTACTGTATATTCCATCTGGTCCTCCTCTCTCGGGTGAAGATTGCTAGTCTCCATTTTCACCAAAATCTCTGACTTATTGGGCAACATGATAAAATTTGAGGTTTTTAGGCCTTTTATAACTTTCATGGTTGAAATTAAGTTGACTTATTTTTCTGTGTTTATTAGACCACAGTGGGCATGGCTTAGAACTCCATTTCTCAACTTTCTCCATTATCCCCACCTCCCCAAGGAAAAAAATCAAATTATTCCTAGTGGAAGACATTAAATACTAAGGATTAAGCCTTCATCAAGAAGGATTGAACTTTGAAGGACCACAAATGGTTATCATACCTAAGATTTTTTTTTTTTTTTTGCCTCTTTGTGATATTAATCATCTCTATTGTGAACACGTGGCTTGGGGGAACAGACCACCTGCCATAAATAAGCATGCACTTTATCTAGTTAATGGATGCTGTCGAGCCCTGCCCTGTTCTTGGTCTCCTTGCCATGTGGTCCCCTAGAAGTGGAGAAAGTTGGTGTCATTGTTCTAGGCAAAAATCTGGGTATTAGGATACCCTGCTTAGGCCATGAAGGGTCTTCGTTTGAACCCCCAGATCTGCCCTGAGGAGATCATTGTCATCTAACATAGGTCACTTGAGTAATTATCTGGTTGGAATGGAGCTAATGAGAAATTATTTTGAAAGTACTGACTTCCTTTTCCCCCTCTGTATTATTATTCACTTCTTGATATAATGTACGAAGAGAGGAATTTTATTATTCTGGTATAATTTGAGGCTAAGCCTTTTTCTGTAGCAATGGGATAGGAAGGAAAGCGCTCTCCTCTTCATAACAGAAGAACCAAGGAGTTTCAGTGTGATAACCTTATCTATCTCTGTTTCCCTTTCACTTTGTAGCTCGTTCTCCAGTTTTTAGTGCCATGTTTGAACATGAAATGGAGGAGAGCAAAAAGGTATGTAACAGAATGAAGATACGTCTTTTTAGCTAGGTGACTGGATCCAGATGATTTCCCAGTTTGACACCAGATTTATTTTTCCAGTCGTGTTATTAAAATGGAGTACCATTCTCTGAACAGACACTTTCTGAGAGCAGGGATAGGTGGTCCGGAAGCATTCTAGGTAAAGCAGACTCACTCTATCCCAGATAGCACAATCATCCAGTTTTGGGTGAGGGTTTTAGACATGTGTTTCTACTCAAGCAAAGAAAGACCAAAAAAATCAAAGATACATAGTTATCTTGCTCTTGTATTTGAGAAGATAAAGGTGGTGCATATGATGGGAGAGAAGACTGTTCAAAGAGAGTTCCGTTCCCATCCATGTTAGGTTTTAGATGGTGCAAGCCTTTTCTCCCAGCAGAGCTTAAAATCATGAAAATTGTTTAGGGATTTTGTTCTGTTGGAATGTTTCTCATTTTCAGTTTTTCTGGCATAGAATCGGGTTGAGATCAATGATGTGGAGCCTGAAGTTTTTAAGGAAATGATGTGCTTCATTTACACGGGGAAGGCTCCGAACCTCGACAAAATGGCTGATGACTTGTTGGCAGCTGCTGACAAGGTGAGATAAGACTAGACAGAGGACCACAAGGGGAGGAGTGTTTGTGACCTCTTGGGTTTGATGACTGGGCCTCTGTGTTACATAGTGGGTAAGCTGAGGATGTATCTGAGTGTGGCCAGGAGAGTCCTGGGTTACATCTTGGTGCCAACACAGTTATTCATGTAGTACCCTTTTTATTTTCTGAAGTGCCCTGCTTTAAATGAAGTAATTTATATGGTCACCCTAATTATAGAAAAGAAGGGTAAGTTTGATGTCTACCTCTCTTCTCTTCCCTATCTCCCATATAAGTATAGCGATATGAAAGATTAAGATAACACTAACGTTTGGCTTTATAATTTGCAAAGTTCTTGAGTTCATAAACTTTTTCTTTCTAAATAAGGGTTTTGTTTATTTTTATTTTTTTAAAAGCTTTTTTTTTTTTTTTAATTTATTTATGATAGTCACACACAGGGAGAGAGAGGCAGAGACACAGGCAGAGGGAGAAGCAGGCTCCATGCACCGGGAGCCCGACGTGGGATTCAATCCCAGGTCTCCAGGATCGCGCCCTGGGCCAAAGGCAGGCACTAAACTGCTGTGCCACCCAAGGATCCCTTGTTTATTTTTTTTTACAGTTTTTCTTTTAACTCCAGTTAGTTGACACTGACATACAAGTGTTATATTAGTTTCATGTGTACAACATAGTTCAGTGTATTGAACAATCCTGTATATCCTGTGCTCATCACAGGACAAGTGCACTCCTTAATCTCCATCCCCTGTTTTCACCTTTTCCCTCACCCACCTCCCCTTGAGTTTTGATTTAAACTTTGTCAGGAAGAGAATAATCTTTTACCCAGGGTCATGGTTAGCATTTTCAACTTTTACCTAAGTATCTATTGAAATATATCGCATTCAGAATTACAAGATGATCAGTAGCTCTTTTGGAAAAAAGAAATACTACTGCAGTACATGCGTACATCTTTCATAAGATTTGAGAAATGTTAGTGTGTGAAAATTAAAGTATGGATCTTAGAACCAAGGAAATAGGGTAAAGACCAAAAACAGTAAGCCAGTAATTGATTCCTATAAAAGAAGTTTGGGGGAAAATGTGAGTGAAACACTTGAGTTTAAACAAGTCAAATTGGGGTTCTCGTGTGTTTCTATCTTACTGCAAGATTTCTCAGAATCTTATTAGTATGTCAATGTACACTGTGAGTTTTCTAAAAGAATGATAGCATTTCTTTAGTTAGCCCTGAAATCCTTTTCCTCAAGAACCACTGCTAGGAATTAATGTCCCCCAAACACACCTTAGGAAACTGATTTTCATTATGTAGACATGTCAGAAAGAGCTCAATAACCTGTCCTCCAAGGCCCCTGTGGTCTGAGGAAGCACAAGCTGAGGAGGTGGGAGTGGGTAGCTCTTTTTCCTTCTGAAATTTGTCTTAAAAGTACTTATACCTGGCCAGCAGTAGACCCTGTGAGAAAGACCGTTCCCTACTGGACTTGCCAGCTTCTCTTCCTGCCATCATGCTGTGGCACCCATTGGGGGGCAGAGCTGGCTCTGACCTGAGGGCACTAGAGCCCTCCCAGGATTTACCCATAGGAAGAGTCTCTTCCACCTTTCTTTGCACCTCAAGAACAGAGAAAGTGCATGTTTTGACAGTGGAAGCTTTGTCTTTATTGATCAGCTTTTTGGAGTGTTGGTAGAGGATGAGGCACATAAACTGTCAGCCCTGCTGATGAAAAGGTTTGGATGGTAGCTGTATCGTTTCAAGATTTTGTGAATCCAGTTAGGCAGTGCGAACATACTCCACCCTCCCAGTCTAGTTCCCTTCTGACCACAGGAATCTTGCTTTCAGTGGAGGCAGTAAGAAAATATACACTGTGAGCTCTGGGAAAGTAGAAGACACAGCTTTTTGTAAACATGCGTTTATAGTGATCCTGTCTTACCAACCCTCTGATTTTCAGTGAAGTTTAGACACAGCAGGTATTTACCCCCCTCATCTTCTAGCCCCCATAAGGATAAATTGTATCAAAAGGCTCACTTTTCAGACAGAAATACTGAGGCTCAGCAGTGTATATTCTCAGGACCAGGGTTTGACATCTGTGTCATTCCTCGGTTTTCGTTCCTGCTCCACAGCCAGAGAACCCACTGGGGAACCCCCTGTAAGTACACAGAGTATAGGGATCAGCCTGAACTGACATTCTATGGATGGTATTTTCAGTACAGTGTGTTAAGAGATAAAGTAGTTGAATCACAGCAGTGCTTTAAATTTATGAATGAGAAGTGAAGGGTGCATTTTCAAATTCCATTCAGAATTTCCCATCAGACAGTCTTTGCTCCAAGCTTATTTGAAAACATTTTGCCTTTACACCTTGTTGTAAGCGTCAGGAAAATAGAATAAGAAATCTTTCATGGAAGGATCTAAACATCTAGAATTTACCCCAGAGGCTGAAACAGCTTCTTCTGAGCTTTTCCAGTCTCCTGGGGACACGTGTAATTAGACCAAAAACAAAACAAAACACGTCGGCCAGGCCTGGGAGACACAATTTCAATCTCTTGGGTAAGTACAGCCATTAGGCAGGTTTTTCAGAAGCATAATTAAGAAAAAAAACTTTGTCCCCCAAGGGATAAGAATGGCTACTTTTGTCTAATTATGCAGTAGGGATCAGAACTATTCACAGTAAAAGTCCTTTTAAAAGAAATGTATTGAGAAAGGATAAGAGGAATGTTCTGTGCAGCACTGTATAAAGACTGAACATTTACTCAACCTTTTCCAGCCTTCTAAAACAAAAACAGCAACCTAATTTCTTGCTTGTCTGGTGTCATTCCTGTTTTCCATGGAAACTGTTTTCCAGTTACTCAAATGTAAAAAAATTAAAGCTGTACCAAAACCAATAAAACTCTTTTTGCTGCAAGAGATCACAGTGCCAGCAGATATGCCTCCTCACCCAGAATTCATAAAAATAAAATTGTCTTGGTTTGATTGCCATGATTCAGCCAGAAGGGGTTATTGTGTCATTGAGTTCTGAGGTCCTTAAAGTGGGACTGATATGGAAACTGGATACCCTTAAAGCAAACTGTTCTCCTGTAAGCCAATTAATGGCATTTTATTTTGTGCCTCCTTTTATCCCTTCCTTCTCCTCACTCCTGAAGTTCCTTAGTAAATTCATAATCTCATATTTAAAAGCACTTAGTATAGTGACATCAAAACAAATCAGCTAGATCAGATGTGCTCAGTATTAACCTAGACCTTCATTTCCAGAACATTTATACTCTACTTGGAAAATAGAAGTTTTTAAACCAAAACCGGATCCAGGGTCTCTGCTGCTTTGTTCCTCTACCCTGAGGATCTTGACCTCAATCCCAGTAAAGAAGACTCCACTTATCCCTTTCTCTTTAAAAGGAGGCCTTTGGTTGACCCTCATTCAGGACCAGCTAGTGGCAGAGATGCTGGTGAAAGTCACCACAGGGCTTCTTTTCATAGCCCGATGGGCCAGTTGGGATACCCTGCCGGGCTGGTGACATTGCTTAAGTAAAAAGGACTGTGCATCACCCTAGTTTGCCTCTGACTAAAAGGATAGCAGCAATGTAAAATGTAATGCCCTGTTGGCTTGAAGCAGGGTTATGCTGTAAGGGAGGGTAGATGATGGTGGTCCAAGAAACAACTTCAGTCATACTTGAGGCAGGGTGAACTTGAGGTTGTGGGTATATGCCCTCATTGCCATTTTTCTTAGTAGGTAGACTTTAGAACTTGAATGGCAGCCATGCGCATTATTTTCAGCCTTGGGGCATGCTTGTGCTTTATCATTGCAGTAGTAGCCTTGTCACGCTCTGTGCAGTTTTGCTTGGGAATCCAGTTCTGTGGCGGTCCTGCTGAGGAGCAACAGCTTCAGCGGAGGCAGCCCAGAGGCACTCCTGTCCTGACCACAGCAGTGCTTGTGTTTTACAGTATGCCCTGGAGCGCTTGAAGGTCATGTGTGAGGACGCCCTCTGCAGTAACCTCTCCGTGGAGAATGCTGCAGAGATTCTCATCCTGGCTGACCTCCACAGCGCCGATCAGTTGAAAACTCAGGCGGTGGATTTCATCAACTAGTGAGTTGGCATCTTCAAAGCTGTTCTTTCAGGAAAGTTTGGGCTAGCTAGAGAAAAGAGAAAGACTTTGAATTAGCGAGTAAAACAGGCAAGTGGTTTCATTAACCCCTTGTAATAGTAAGTAGAGGGTTTTCATCTTTCCCTTCCGCTTGACAGGATGGAATATGATTTTGCTCTGTCTCATGGGGCTAATCCGATTGGTGAGAGAGGTGTTTTCCTTCCTCACGGTGATGGGAAATGATGAAATGATAAAAGTGGCTGGCCTGGAAAAGCGGTGTGCCCCGAATGGCAGTGCCTTTGCTTCCCATTACCTGGTTTAGAGGATGTAGATCTCTGGAAGAACAGAAGTGTGTTTTGTATTTTAGTAAAATGTATCTCACAACTGACTGTGGAATGGGGAAAAGAGAAGGGATAACCAGTAGTCAAAGTTGTTAAATACTATTTGGAGAAAGAAGCATTCTTCTCAGTAGACTAGTTCCTTCATCCTAAGATGACAAATGACCTGGCCATATTACTCTGCAGTAATTCTCAGTGGGGCATGTTCTACTTCCTTGCCTCTTGGAGAACAAAAGTTGGGAAAAACCCAAAGGGGAGAAGCAGAACTTAAAAAGCCATCATAGCATCAGTTCCCAGCTGAGGCGGGACTTAAAGGTTGCCAGGTGAATGGATGAACATTCTTCAACACAGAAAACTCCCCCAAACAGGAATCAACTTTCTCTTGTGTAAGGCTGTTGGTAAGGTTGTTTCAAAGGAGTTTACCAATTGCGGCAAAGGCGGGTGGGAAGAGACTCCTAAATGTTCATTCTAGTGACTGTTTGCTCTGTGCTGGATACTTGGCTGCTGCTTATTAGATGTTAACCATTCAGTAGAGTGTGGTTATGATCCCCCCTCCTTTTTGATCGAATAGGCCCCAGGCTGTGATCTGCTCTGTGGTCAGGGACTACAATAATGGCAGAGCCAAGTGCAAGCTCAGAGCTGCTCAACCAAGAGAGCCCTTCCTCTTTCTCTGTATTAGCCTCACCGGTGGATATAAAGAGCATTGACAGTGTAGAGAAGAGCTTGAGCAACATTCCACCCTTCGTTTTTGAGAGTATAGGGGCTCAAAATCTAGGTTTTCAGAGCTGCTGCAGCCCCAGCCTAATCACCTGTCCACACGTTGTCTGATAGACTCCAGGTAGAGTAAGGGTTTGGCCTGAGGTTCTTGCAGTGACACCCTTTATAGTGAACTCTGGGAAGTTAGACTGCCCAGGGACTGTTTACTCCATCCCTTTCTCTCGCCGTTGGTAATCCCTCTCTCCACATTTCTCCTAGTCATGCTTCGGATGTCTTGGAGACCTCCGGGTGGAAGTCAATGGTGGTGTCACATCCCCACTTGGTGGCTGAAGCATACCGCTCTCTGGCTTCAGCACAGTGCCCTTTTCTGGGACCCCCACGCAAGCGCCTGAAGCAATCCTAAGATCCTGCCTGTCGTAAGACTCCGTTTATTTTCCTGAAGCAGCAGCCACTGTTGCTGCCACTGACCACCAGGTAGACAGCGCAATCTGTGGAGCTTTTACTCTGTTGTGGGGGCAAAAGACTGTATCGTGGCCCCCAGACTTTTAAAACAGCACTAAATAAACTTGGGGGAAGTGGGGGGAGGGAAGGGCCCGGGACCTGGGGCTGCTCAACCTAATGAAAACCCTGTTGCTGCGTCACTGTGTTCCCTTTGGCCTGGCCAAGTTTGATACTGTGGGGATTCAGTTTAGGCGCCGGCCCTGAGGACATCCCAGCGGTGGTACTTCGGAGAAACCTGTCTGCATCTGACTGAGCAGAGCAAATCGTCAGGTGCCTGGAGCAAAAAGGAAAAAAAAAAAAAAAAAAAAAAAGGACATTTAGTTTTAAGAGAAGGGAAAAGAAAAGAAGAAAGGATTTTTGCAGAATTTCTCAAAAATCAGTTTGTGGATTCCAGTAGTATTTATGTTGAGAGAAATTTTAGTCCATCCAGCTGTGCTAAAACTTGGATATTTGTGACCACTCACCACCATACAAGTATCAGAAGAGCTCTCTTGTTGTTAGCACTTATTGTTTGCAAGAACAGAATACATCCTTTTATCCTTTTATGAAAAATGACAAGTGAAGGCGAGAGGGGAAGGAGGTTATTTGAGCTGGAAGATGCGTGTTCTGATGTGGTGGCTTTTGCAAAAAATCTTTATTGGTGTTGAAAACTGGAAAAAATAATTCATCCAGAATTCATACTGTCTTGACAAGAACTATGGTTCTCTGTTTTTAGATATTGTGGAAAATGTTTTTTGGCATTTTTCTCTGATTTTATTTCTCTTCCCTCCCCCCCCTTTTCTAAAAAAACAAAACACAAAAACAGAACAAAAAGAAGAGAAAAGAAAAGGAAATTTTATTATTAATGCTGTGTGACAAAAATCCCAGCCCAGATTGCTCAGCTGTTTGTACCTGACTTGCCACCTGCATAGGAGCCAGTCCTGTTCCTTCCAATTCACCCCTTTCCTACAGGGGAGAACTTCCAAATGTTAATTTTTTTCTTTTTGAAAATATAAATAATTACTATTTTGTACTGTGTGGTATCTCTGGTCTTTTGTTTCACTTACCTGGCTGGTTTTTGGGGTCTGAGTTCCTTAAGGGATTTCGAAGGCCTAGTTTGGTTCTTCAGTTCCAGAGATTATATGTGAAATGTCTGTCTGTGGGGATTTATCACGTCTCCCTCATCTCAAGCTTCCTCTATGAGCTCCCATCATCTATTACTGTCTTGTCCTTCTTGAGTATCTCACAGGCCACATCCTAATGAGGGATCAGGCTCCTGCCTTTGCCAATGCAAGTAATGGGAGTGGGCTTTTTCTATGCCCTACAGGGTTCTAACACCTAACTCCCAATCTCCCTTCTCCTAGCTAACTAGAAAAAGATCAAGGGACGTGAATGTGGAGATTAAATAAAGGGAAATTATTATCTCTAACTGGTTCTGTCACTGACTTGATGTGTTTCCAGAAAAGTTAATGTCTGAATTCCCAATGGGCTCACAAGGACTCTCCCGGGCTCCTCTGCCTTTCTCATAGCAGTGTTGGACAGGACAGGACAGTGGGACATGCTGGAAAACGCATTGGCCACCTGGCCAACATGTGTACTATTTGACCTTAGATGGAGCCTCAACATATTCTACCTTCCAATTTCCCTTCAGTGACTTTGGCCTTTGCAGATTTTGCAGTTTTCATTTATCTTGGCGGTCCTAGAATGGACTACCTATGGTGTAGCATTGATACAGTCAAACACAGGATGTGCTTGTTGGAAACCACTCCATCGTACTTCTTGGTTTCCTCCCACGTGTCCCATACATGAGGAAACCTCCAGTGCCCTGCATTGTGGCTGCTGGGCCACCTCATTTCCACTTTCCAGGTCAGCACACTGGGCCCAGGATCCAGCATGTAGAGAGTCTCCTCGGGCCACTCTCAGGACACTCTGGGGCCATTCGCTCATTTGCTCAGCTCTTCTCAGTTTTCACTAAACCTTCACATACATTAATTCATTTACACTTCCCAACCACCATGTGACAGACAGCACCCTCCCATTCTAGAGCAAAGAGAAGTGGAAACCCAGAGAAGTCAAGTGACATGCAACAGATCACACAATGTCGAGTGACAGTTCTTCTGATGTGGTACCCTGAAAAGATTATGTAAGTATTGGGAGGTAGTTCCATTTCTGAAAAGTTTCGGTACAAAATCTGAGGTAAAGCTTCCTTCCTATGGGAATAGCAAGAGCAAAGCTATAGAAGATAGGTCTCCTGTCCTGTTCTTCAGAGGGGCCAGGGTTCCAGCCTGGCTTCAGATTTGCTTTCCTCCTCATTCGTAGAAAGCTGTGGGTTGGGGGCCAGTGGGTTCAGGGAAAAGTCCTCAGGAGGGTCGAAGTCCTGGCACTGGGCTTCCATAAGGATGAAGGTCTCTGGGGATTTCCTAATATTTTTGGGATTTCCAGTGTGGGCTTTACTGTGGGTACAAAGCTGTTAGGATTTCAGGTACAGGTGAACCTGCCCGATGCTTCTCCTGTCATTATTATATTATTTCTGGACATGTTTGTTTTTGTTTAAATGATACAGTTGAAGCCATCTGGTTATGACAACATCAGAGCCCCAGCATACTGTTCATAAACCTCCCACTGCCACCACCCCCTCCCTCAGCTCCCCCACATCTGAAATTTAATTCAAGTTAACTCCACAATCTGGGGCATGTGCTGTCACTGCAGAGATGTCCGTGCCAGTGGAACAGTTGGAGATTTCAATTCCACAAGGATATAGCTTATTTATCAAAACAATATTTCAGGCAAGTAGTTTCACAGAACCTTTGGAGTTGCAGTTTGAGGTCCAAACAGAGTATCTGGCATTGTTCCCCACCCCCCTCCTCCCTGTTGTCAGCCCTCCTATATCTGGCCATCCATGGAAAATTTTCCCATTCCCTGTGTGGAGATGAAACCTCTCTGTGTTGCTGTGAGGCATCTCAAACACCTTTATGGGGTTTAACAATTCAGGTAAGAGAGGCCTTTCTCTTATCACTGGTAAGTCTGCCGGGCTTGTGGATCTTTAGAGAGAATCTTTTTTCTTTTTTAATTCTAGCCAAGGACATCAAGATCCTTTCTTAGGCCGAAAGATCTCTGGCTTCCCCATTCTGCACATCCCTTTATAAATCTAGTTTAAACCTATTGTGGGTTCTCCGTATTGTGTGAGCCTGTGCAGATGAAAGGAAACAGCTTGTATGTTTATGAGCAGAACAACAAACAGAGGGGGAGTCAAGCTGTACTTTGAAACTGACTGTTGCTTTGTTCTGGCTCCTCAACTCCTAGAGAACAGTATCTGAATCCCCCAATAGGACTGTATTGGATCCTTCGGTTTATCTTCGTCAAAGACAAACTCTTGGCTGGCACCCAACCTTATTTTCCACAACCAATTATCTTTTTAATCAGCCTGGGCCCCATGTGTTTCCTTTATCTCATGACTTTTTACTGAACTCTGCCCTACATCATTTAGATTCATTTCTAATGGCTGGCTGACTAATCTAACATTCAGGTGAGGATCGTTGGGCTGCTCTTTATGTAC
Organism: Canis lupus baileyi; assembly: GCF_048164855.1. Taxonomy (NCBI): domain Eukaryota; kingdom Metazoa; phylum Chordata; class Mammalia; order Carnivora; family Canidae; genus Canis; species Canis lupus. Next base: position 35,460,202 of record NC_132853.1, read on the forward strand.
GTGTATGCACAGGGTGAATATGTTTTCCCCCTTTTAATTTCAGAGGTGACCGCACCACATTGGGGCCTTTGACCCAATAGGTGGATACCTCACGGAGGCAGTGAGCAAGAAAGCAAATGTAGGATGATCAGTATTTGGGATAATGAGCTGGGAGAACCAGAAGCTTTGACCTCCAGATGAGAGCAGAAACTTGAATGTTGTTGACTGATGAGATCTTTATGCTGCTAAGCCATTAGAAAGATGAGCGCTCCCCCTCTGTAAATCCCATAATGCTGGAATAGAAAGTGGCATCTGGAATACTGTTTGGTTCTGATTCCTGCAGCTCCAGGAAAAAAGAATTTTAGACTTGAGGGAATTCAGCACAAGCAACAGAAATGATTAAGGAGTTGAAGGGGATCAACTCTACGGGGAAAACATTATGAAGATAAAATACTCGTTACTCAAGTACAGGAATGTAGCATCAGGACCCGCAGTTTACAGATCTCGCAGGAGTTCTGAACACTTGCCAGCTTGTCTTACATGGTCCCCATTCATCCCAATCGTATAGCTTGGGAAGGTGATAGCATAACTTCCTCAAGGTCACTCAACCTGACTCTGAGCTAAGAAGCAACAGAAGGCAAAGGAGTAGCTTTAGGGCTTAGGCCCAAGGCCCAAAGAAAAAATGAAACTCCCCAGAGTGCTTGGCAGTGAAGTGGACACATGCCTGCTCGTGAGGCTCAGTTGAAATGGGGGGAGTTGTAGCTTGCTTTCTCAAGACCCCTTAAGGTGAGCTCTTGACAAGCCAAAGGGAAAGAAGACACCCCCCCCCCCCGCCCTGCCCATGGTTCATCTTCTTCTGACATCACAAACAGATATCCAGTGAAGTGAGATGACATGTTCAAGGTCACAGGGATTAAAACTCAGTCCATGGGATCCCTGGATGGCTCAGCGGTGGAGTGCCTGCCTTTGGCCCAGGGTGTGATCCTGGAGTCCCGGGATCAAGTCCCACAAGGGGCTCTCTGCATGGAGCCTTCTCCTCCCTCTGCCTGTGTCTCTGTCTTTCTCTGTGTCTCTCATGAATAAATGAACTCTTTTTTAAAAAATATAAAATAAAAGGCCAGTGATCCAGCAAACAATGGCTTGAGCACCCAGAAGGTGCCAAACATCATGCCAAGCCAGGATTGGGGGAGAGAGTGGGATTTCTCTACTACTTCAGTCTAATGGAGGAGGCGGGGGAGTGGCTCTCAGAAACAGAGAGAGAGAGAGGTCATGACATTGAGGACTGAAGAGAAGAGAATTTTAGCAGTAAGGAGGTCACTGGTTACCTTAGAGCAGTTTGTCAAATGGTGGAGGCAGGAGGCAGAAGCCAAGACTGACGAGAAGGTAAGCAAATATAGAATGAGTAGAAGCTACGCTTTCCAGAAGTTTGGCAGGGAGAGAAAAAAGGAATCTCTCCCGCCCACTCTTAAGGACTTATGCCTCAATTTAGTCAACACATTTATTTTTGTGTAGAAGTCATGGTGTACGGGTTCCGTAAAATTACACTCCAGTAACTGATATTTGTAATAAAATGTATATAGAATAATTACAGGTTTAAGTTGAAGAAAACAGTCACCACCTTCAGCCTTACACAATTTTGAGAATGATTTCCTAAATTTAGATGGACCTATGTTTTCTATACTTTTTCAATCTGTCCATCTTCCAAGTAAAAGTTAGATTCACGTTTACTAGTGACCTTTAAAATATTTTAAGGAGCCAGTGGTTTGGTTAGGTGGTGAGCTACCAAAATGTATAACATTCAGTACCCCAAAATGTATCCCGTAATGGGTAGCTTTGCCAGTTTCCATGGTGTAGATACTCTCACCGGGGCCCAGTTCAAACTTTATGAAGCGCAGAGTTAGGAAGCATGCCGCTCACTGCTGCTTTTAGTATTTCTGCCATGCAGTTACAGTAGACCTATAGAACCTCAAGAGTGTAGGTAATGGCAAAATGTGAAAAAATTAGGGATGAATTTGGAACATTTATTACCTTTGCTGTTAATCATACGTTAATATAATTTAATTTTTAATTAGCTATTTAACCAACTCTCAACCTTCCTAAAAATTTAACAGTTGGCTCTAGAGAGCCAGCGTGAACCAGCTCCAGCACACATCATTGGTATGGTTTCAAATCTGTCCTCTCAACATCTGTGCCCCTCATTATTTCCTGTTATGCCACAGCACTTGAAAATGCTTTAAACTCTGTGGTTTAATGGTAAAATGAAGTACGATTGACCCTTGAACAACAATGCAGTTAGAGGCACCCCTGCCCCCATTGTGCTGTCAAAAATTTGCATATAACTTTTGACCCCCACCCTGCAAAACTTAATATCCTGTTGACTAGAAGCCTTACCAGTAACATAAACATATTGATGAACGTATTTTGTATGTGTATTATATGCTGTATGCTTACAATAAAAGTAAGCTTGAGAAAATAACAGGAAAATCATAAGAGAAAAATGCATTTGCAGTACTGCACTGTATCAAAAAAGATCTGTATACGAGTGGACCCACGCAGTTCAAACCCATATTAAGCAATCTATAAGTAGTTTGACATACATGAACCAATAGTCCTATTATTACTATATATATTTTTTGGGTAAGTAAACATTTTACTTCTATCTCTTAAAAGTATTAGAAGTATTTCATTGAACCACTAATGAAAAATGGGCATATCCCCTGACAACATGATCCAGTATAATTTCGAGTCATTCCAGGGTTGTGATCTCCACTGAGTATCCTTCCTGCCCCCACTACCTCTGAACAAAATCAGAAGAGAAAAAAGGGAGTGGTCAACATACCACTGGGTGATCCCCAGGGTCTTCCACACCAACCTAAATTTAAGAACCTTGCCTTGGTTTAGCTTTTAAGAATGTATTTTCTTTATTTTCTTTACTAATTATTCATTTCCACATTCAATATATGATGTGCCAGAGACTGTGCTGGTTTCTAGGGGTAAACAGCGAATCCCACTAACTGCTCCCTGACTTCCATGGAGCCTAGAATCTTATGAGAGAGTGTCCTTAATAATTTGACAGACACGTGATGTCAAACCATGCTGAGCATTCTGAAAGAAATATATGGGGTACCGTTGAGAGCCTGTGAGCAGGGAATTGATCTGGGGGGAGCCAGAAGACTTCTCTAAGAAAGCAGCTTTTGAGGTGAGAGCTGAAGGCCAAAGAGCCATCAGCCTGGGAAGGTGGGGTAGGCACACTCTGCACAAAAGAAACGGCACATGTCAAGTCCTGAGTGTTGGGAGGGAGCTCAGAGCACCCTAGAGCCTGGAAGTCTGGGTGGCTGGACTGTGGACGAGTGTGGCAGCGAGTTAGACACCAGAGCTGGGAGGACCTCCCTAGGTCACAGGTAGGATTTAGGTACTTAATTGAGAATGGTGGGAAATCATTAAAGAGTGTTAGGTGGAAGAGGGTGACAAGATTTCATTTTAATAAGATCTCTAGCTAGAGTTTAGAAAAGTTAATGTTGGCAGTGGGGAGAGGGAAGGCCAGAGCTAACAGAACATGCACTCGGGAGGTAGCAGAGCCAAGAAGTAGATCTTTTTGAGAGAGATTTATGGGGCAGATTTGGCAGAACTTGATGATGGATTGGATGAGTAGAGACGAGGAGGCGACCAGGATGGACTCACCCGAATAGAGACGGATGGGAAGATAACAGGCTTGAGGGAAATTAGATCACTGATTTCATCTTATTTGTTGATCATGAGATGCCATGAGAGGCATCATGTGGGCTGTTCAATGTATGAGCCTAGCACTCAGAGGGAAGACGGGGACTAGTCTGAAGGTTCTGGAGATACTGGTCTATAGGTGGAACTGAAGCCCTGGGTGTGTTGGATCCAAAGAAGAGTACAGAGTGAGGAGAGAAGGGGCCCTGGGATTAAACCTTAAGGAATCCTTAGCCTTGAAGGCCGGTAGAGGAAGAGAAGTCCCAAAGGAGAAGTGGCCAGAAATAGACAGAAATCGAAGTGAAGAGGACCAATATGAAAGAGTTAAACGTGTCAAATGCTGTCGAATGAGAGCAAGGATTTAAAAATGTCCATTGGAGCTAGTAACATGGAAGTCCTTGGTGACCTTAGCCAGGGCCACTCAGGGAAGGGCCCGGGTGGGGGGAAGTGAGGAGGGGGTGGGAGGTGACGCATGAGCCGGGAGAGGGAGGACAGGCTCCGGCTTCAGGTATGGCTGTGAAGGGAAGAAGTTCCGGGGGTGCCTGGAGGGGGAAATGAGTAGAAGGTGGTGGGCTTTCCCATAGGACAAAACCTATTTGAAGCTGGTGGCAAGTCTCCAGTAGAGAGGGGATGGTCCATGCCCTGAGGTGCTGAGCACACAGAGGGCTGGGGAGCTTAAGAAGGCCGAGGAGGGACACCTCTGGGTGTGAGGAGAGTCCTGCAGACACAGGCAGTTTGTGTCAAGGCGGGCAGAGCAAGTGTGCCCCTGGGGACTTGTGAGTTTTCCGGTGTTTAGTAGAGAATAAGGTCAATGGCTGAGAATTGCCATTGACTGGGATGGGGTGGGATGGAGGAGTGGTCTGACCAGGTGGTGGTGGGGGGGGTGCAGTTGGTAAGAGTGCAGCGCTGAGGGGCCAGCCCAGGCTGGTGTTTGGCGGCACAGCATCTGGAGTCTGGGAGCCTGGCTCTGCTCTCCCGCCGCCACTCGTGGTCCTGGCCAAAGCACTTGTCTGCATCAGCCTTAATTTTCTCATCTGTAAAATGGGCATACGGCATAGAGTTCTCTTGGGAAATTAATGAGAAAGTACATGTCAAGTCCTTAATACGGTGACTGCCATTCAACAGGGCTTCAGAAAGATAAACTGCTGATAATGTCATCACCACATAATTCCAGTTGGTTCTAGTGTAAGCCATATACAGCCTTTGGGGCCCATTCCCTTTTTTGATTTCTTGGAATGGAATGTAAATCTGCAATGAGACACTGAAATGGGCAGGTTTGGGAGAATTCCCTGCGGAGAAAGGACCTGCGTCCAGCGGCCAGCCTGGCGTCCGTGAGCTCCACGCCCTTTGCCTGCTGTGGTGTGTGGAGGAGGGTGAGTCCCCAGAAGTATCAGGAAGGAGTCAGCCCGCACCACATCTTTCAGTCACCTGGGATGGCGCATGTATGATCACCCCCGTCGCCACCGTCACAGTCTCGGGAAGGAAGCGAGTAGCGCTTGACATGAGGCATTCCAGGGAGGAAGGTAGGAGGCGGGGCAGAAGGCCTCGGACTTGCAGATGTGAGAAGAGGGCCTGGGGAGGGGCCGGCCGGAACTTTGGGACCCTGGAGCCCTGCGCCTCGGGCTTAGGCTGGCTTCTGAGGGACCTGGGAAAGATGGGTGATGCATAGCTGCTAATCCAAGCCCATCTCCTCCACACCATTTTTGTTCTTGGGCTCCTCTTCGTTTTCCCTCCTTCTCTACTCCCCGTCCTTCCCTCCTCCTGGAGCATGGAAGCTTCCATTTATTTCTCCCCTGTTTTCCTAGACATTTCCCTCCCCTGTCTCCCGTCCGGCTCACTGGAGTGACATCTTGAGCCTGATCCTGCTGCATTAAAAAAATAAAAAAGCCTGCCTACAACGAGCCCTCCAGTGCTGATCTCTGCTGAGATGAGGCAGATGGCAGAGCTTGAGTAAGCAGCCCCCTCCTATCCCTGGCCCGGCGCTGCCAAGACTGGGAAATGGGGCATTTGTATACCCTTCCATGCTCCTGTATCCTCCACCTAGCCCCTGTTTCCCCAAACCAGCATCGTTCTTGTCTTGTGTAGATGCTGCCCGGCGGGGGCTAGCCACCTCCTGACCCGGGTCTCCTCCCTCCCTGTCAAAGACTCCCATGAGAGCAATGAAGTTCGGACGTCATCTGTGAGTCAAGATGTAGTAGCGAGGTTGTGCGTGTACCCCAGGCCCTTGGCCCTTCTCAAAGTGTGGAAGAAATGGGTCACTCAAGGCCCAGTCCCCAGGGGGACTCATCCTCAGGAGTAAAGTCTGAGGTGGGTACGTTTTGCATACCCTGCTCTCAGGGGGGCCAGCAAGGGACCATGGGCCATCCAGGGTAATGAGAAACTGATCCGTGGGGTGGAGGTGACAGATGGAGGTGACAAGTGGAGGTGACAAAGACAAGGTAGGGGGTAGGGCGAGGTAAGGCAGGAGGGGCCCTGGGCAGGCTGCCTCAGTACGCTTGGCTGACTGCTCTATAATCCTGTGCTTCTAAATAAAGACCCTGTGGCCACCTGCATTCTCTGAGCCTTGTGGTATGTTTACAAGCAGAGGTCCCGGGAGGGGAGGACACAGACGAACCTCCTTAGTGCACCACCGGGTCTTCTGGAGTGCAGAAGGGGGCTTCTGGGCCCAAGGAGCTAAGTAGTAAGGCAACCAAGGGCCCAATTTCTTCACCAGAATCAAGGAAAACAAAAATAGATTCCTTTGTATGCATCATCTTTTATAGACAGGACAGACTTCTGACCTCCCCTGCGTGGGCTTCTCCCACACATTCTTCCTGCAGCAAGAAATGAATGCGCCCATGGCCATTCTTCCCCTCACTCCCTCCCCACAGGCTTGGCCAAAATTTGGGAGGGCCGTAGTGTGGGACTACTCAGAGCAGCTCACCTGGTCGCTGCCTCGGTGCCAAACACAGTTCCAACTGCTACACATGTTCTAATTCACAACAGCCCCTCACAGGTAAGGATTATCCCCATTTTACAGATGGGGAAATTGAGACACACGGATGTTCAGTAACCTGCCCAAGGCCTACAATTAGGAAGTGGCAGCCTGGCTTCAGATTCCAGGCTCTCGACCACTGCCCTACATGGCCTACCCCAAAAAGAAAGAGGAACCAGCTTTCTCTCCCTTGCTGTGAGGCTCTGGGATGCCCGTGGGGCCTGGCAGGTGGGTAGGAGGACCAGGCGGTGCTAGATGACAGTAGCCCTGCCCTGACGTGGTGCCACCATTCACAGAGTCAGTTTGTTCCTTACAGGAACCATGTGAGCAGGCAGGGAAAGAACTGCCATCCAAGGCCCAGAGAAGCCTGAGACCAGGCCAAGATCACATGGCAACTACGGTGTAAACCCAACTCTCTTCAAACACATTACAGCTGGGGGATGGCCTCATTTTGACCCCAAGGTAGGGGTGCCCTGGCTCCCTGGGACTGAGCAGACCATTCTTCCCCAGGTGGGTTTACCTCATAAGCCATGAAGGGGATCTGGGGCAAGGAAGCCTGCTCTAATGGAAAGAGCAGGTATTGGGTTAGGATCCACAAGGCCCTGGCTTTTCCCATGACTCTCAGTGATTCAGCTCGAGAACTTGCCCCTCTCACTGTGCCCTCTGAGCTAACCTGGGTCTCCAAAGACCCTTCTAGAGAAAACAACATATAATCCTGGGGACAGGTGGGTGGAGAGGTAGGTCTCTCTCCTAGCCAGGAGGTCAGGCATGCCAGGTGGGGACAGTGGCTTGTCCTCCTGTCATTGCTTCCTTTCAGCTGTGGGCATGCCTCAGCATGAAGGGCTTGGTGTGCAGGACACGGGGGTGCAAGTCGTTCATCAGTTAGGCCTCGGAGGTAGGGTCTCTGCCTCTGGGGAGACTCCAGGCCACCTGGCCAGCGGCACATACCCCACGCCTTCACAGAATCTCCATTCTGAAGGACCAACAGCTCCTGTGTCCAGTCTCTCAATTAGTCTAGGGGGGAAATCCACATTTCCTATTGTTATAGTCCCCAAGTTGGCAGGGACACAGCACTCCAGACTCAACCTGAGTCAGAGATAGGAGCAGGATCTTCAGAGAAAGCTGTGGGTGTCAGGGGACAGCAGAGGACATGAGACAGAGTGCCAAGTGAGGATTGGCAGGGAGAGGGGGAAGGGTGGGAAGGGTGGGAGCAGAAAGGCCTAGGTTCCGGGGGAGCATGTCCATCAGAGCCAAGGACGGAGTCTCCCCAGCTCAGCTTTGGAAGGAGAACCCTTGGAGTGGTGTGGCAGGGCCCAGTGGCTCCCAATATTTCCCCTTGCATTTCTCCTTCACCTTGGAGTTTCTTGCTCCAATTCCAACCACTGACATCATGCTGACTCCAATAGAACATTTCCTTGAAGGCCATGGCTCAAGTGTGAACCAAAACCTTTTCTGGATCTCCTGGTGCCATGGAGACTTGCTGGAACTTTCAGAGGCTTTATTAAACAATATTTGTTGAATGAATGAGCACTAAGGGAGAACAGATGGGTGTTAGTATGTGGTGTCCACAAGGCTTAAGAAGAGCCCGGCTCACAGAGCCTGGGTTTCAGAATCTGCCCCTGCCAAGGCTTGGTGGGCTCTGGCCTGGCCCGGGTCCCTTCCTTCTGCCTTCCTAAGTCGGAGCCACCTGACGCCCAGCACCAAGCAGGTCCTTGCCTTACTGGTGCCCAAGAAACAACGCAGCCCTCTACAACCCACCTCGGCCACTGGCTTTTGTTCCCCTCCCCACGCGGTTGCCTGTCCTCGAGGAAAGACCCCATTCTCAGGGACATGGCTTTCCTTCGGTGGTTGCGAAGGCAGCCCCGTTTCTTAAGCCCGACCAATTCGGGAGGAATCCATAGCGGGCCTGCTCTTACCCTGAGTGTCCTGGGCAGGGCCAGGGTCTCAGGCAGCTCAGACCCGAGCTTCTGCGGCCTCTGGTGGTCCCAGTGCAAGCACCAAACCAACGCTGACAGTGTCAGTTTCTAGATCCTGCTACTCTGCAGCCGAGGGCCTGGTTGGCCTGGCTCCCCTCCTGGCTGCAGACCAAGCCAGAAGCAGGGGCCACGCTGACTGTTACGTGCAGTTTGTATCCACCGGGTGGAGGTACCACTGTGCTGCCCTGCCCTCTCCCCTCCCATCACAGGGCCCCTCCTGCATTGGACTTCCAAAGCTGTGTTGTTGCAGGTAATTAAAGGGTTTTAATTAAATTAGGATCCCATCTGGCTGGGATCAGTCAGGCCCTTAACGAGGATTGTGTGTCACCAACATCAGAATGTGGATGGGGACTCAGACGTGCAGGGGTTGAATTTGGGGACTGGAGGCCTTTCAGAAGGGGTGGAGAATCCTTCTGAGCCCGTCAGGGGCTCCCTGCCATGGTGTAGCCACTCTTTCCACCTCCAAAAATGGAGATTGTGGGCCTCCATGCCAGGGAGTGGTTGGGGGTGGCGGGGAGGGGGGAGGACCAGAGCTCTCCCCAGTTCATTCCTGCCCGCAAGCCTATAAGACCTCTCTGATGTGCGGCAAGATACGTGATCATTAGCTCATTTCTCCGATGAGGAAACGAGTCCACAGAAGGGAAGCACTGAAACACATCCACTGGGTTGGGTGGTGATAGATGTAACTAAGAAATGGAGACCCAAAGCACAGTGGCTTAAATGAGGTAGAAATTGGATTTTTCTCTCACATAAAAGTCTGAAGGGAGGCAGCCTAGGGCTAACATGGTGTTTCTAGTCCACAACATTTTCTATTTCACAAGGCGTTCAGCAGCCAAGCCTTCCCCCACTCATTGCTCTGTCACTTCCAGGATGTGACTCTTATGCCCATGGTCTAAGATGGCAGCGAGAACTGTCTTTCAACTGTTTTATCAACTGTCTTTCTAGAAGTTGCCAAATAACCCTTTGGCTCACTGGCCAGATCTCAGTCACAGGACCTCATCTAGGTACAAGAGAGGCAGAGGGATGTAGTATTTATCTCAGGTAGCCATATGCCCAGCTAAACACTGAGGATTCTATTCCTATGGAAAAAGGGGAAACGCATATTATGGGACAATTAGTGGCCTCTGCCTCATGCATTATGGGGCAGAACCAGGCCACGAAGCCGAGTCTCCTCCCTCCAGCCCAGGGCCCTTCCACCCAGCTACGCCAGGAGCAAGGCTGAAGCTGATAAGTCCACATCCAAAAACAAAGGAGGAAGAAATCATATTTGTCGAGTAAGTCATTTAGTTTTTCCCCCAATGCTTCAATGTAGGTAGATCCCTAGGTTTTCACCTAAGGAGGTGTGGCAGACGATGTCCTTTGCCCAAAGCCACCCAGCTAATGAACTACAGACCCAGGATCAGGACACAGATATAAATTCCTGCAGCACATATGTTGCCGGTTCAGGGGCAGCCTCTGTGGTTTGCGAGGTGCCAGCTGGTCCTTTGGGACCATCTAGCCAGGTGGCCCTGAGATGATGGACTGGAAAGCTTTGAAGTAGGCATCCGTCACTTGGATCATCCGGTCAGCTTTTGAGCTTGGCAGGCCGACAGGAAATGGGCCCCCATGGAACCAGAGCCCAGCCCCCGACCACTGACTGCCAGGTCTCCTCTGGCATTTACGCCTTAAGGATGACGGCAGCTGCCACTCCAGGACTTTGGCATAATTGACAGGTGCCACCCCCGCCCAATCTTGCCTCCTCCCTGGTGGGGCTGGTGGGGCCTCTCTTTGCCTGTCACCCCACTCCCCCCACCCCCCACCCCCATTCTCTTGCTGTACCACGGGACTCAGAGTCTCTAGAAGTAACATTTCTCTCTCCCACTCCCAGTCATGGCATTGGATCACTTCCCAACACAGTAGCAACTGGTTCACTGTGTCTCCCACAACCCCCTATAGCTACCTAACTTGATAATCTAGGTCCCTGGTCACCCCCTGACCTTCAGCTGCCTCCACCCCCATGCATACCCTTCCCCCACTTCCCTACCCACCCACCACCTCGTGCATCTCTGAGCAATGGGCCCTCGCCTCAGGAGACTGCCACACGCAAGGTCACCAGCATCCCTGCCAAGGACGGGGAAGGGGGTGACTCAGTTCCCGCTTGCTCATCCTAGGGAGGAAAAATGAGGGGGAAGGAGGAGAGAAGAGGGACCTAGACACCTATTGCTTTTGCCTTAAGCTTCATTCAGAGGAAGACTCAGCTTTGCTGCCAGTTGACCTAACATGGATTCCCTCTTGTCAGCTTCACAGACGGCTGGGAAGATTCGCCCCATCAGAGATGGGGACAGTGAGACCTAGACAGTACCTGCCCCCAAAGCCAAAGGTCAGAGGCAGCCTCCACGTGTTCTGGGAGCAAGCTTTCCTCCCTAGGTCCATATTGCAGTGCTTGCCCTCAGGAAACTCCAGTCTGATGAGGGAGGCACAGATGCTGGCCTCACGGGCTTTTCAATCAGATGTGGGGTTACAGACCCCAGCTCCTCAGTCTCATAGGGTGATTTGGGCCATGACCTCAAAGAGCATTCAATCTGCTAGGCTTGCTCCACTCAGATGAAGGAGACAAGGACTCTGCCCTGGGGAAGCTCCCCAGCTAGGTTGAGCAGATAGATGGCACAGCTGGACCACAGGACCAAAGGCCCTGTCACTGAAGTGCAGTGGTGGGGGAGGCCGAAGGGTTGGGTAGGGGAAGGACCTAGAGCTTCTTTTCTGGAGCTTTCCTTCCAGAGGAATCTGCTCTCCAGTGTTTGGCAAGATCAAGCAGCAGTTTATGTAGTGCCTGGTGGGGATCCATCTCCCTGGGGAGGATGTCACAGACATTGCTCACCAAGGGGGCAGAGGTTGGCGCCCTCGTGACGAGAGGCAGTTGTGTAGACCCCTCACCTTTGTGAGGACCACAGGGCATAGGAAATATCTGGTGGTGGCAAGAATATCAGGACCCAAAGGTCTATTCCACAAGACTTACAAATCAGGAGAAAATCTATTAGCAAGATCCTAGCCGAGAAGAGCAGCCAGGTTAGTGTGGCAGAAAAGGAGGGATGAGGCAGTGGAGTGTGCGCGAGGGTGAAATGAAGTTATTAAAATGAACCCATCCCCTGCTCAGACGGAATGTGTGCCAGGCAGGCCAGCCCTCCAGCTGTCCACAGCATCTGGCTCTCCATGAAAGAGGAGCCAGAGGGGGTGGGTCAGAGCATCCCCCGGTCCTGCTAATAGTTCAGCCAGGCCAGGTGAGGAGGGTCAGGACCGCTGCCCTCCTCTTCCTCCGGTGCCCACAGGGTGCGGGAGGCAGTGGTGTTTGGGAGGCATCCACAGGTAAGAGTTCCCCAGGTTCCAGCAGCCCCGAGCCCCCCACCCAGGGGGGCCTGAGCCCCTGGGCCTGCCTGAATTCCAAGCACCTGTCCCAAGGTGGGAAAGGAGAGAGTGGCATGGCCGGGTGGGAGGAGTGTCACAAATCTCTGCTCAGGAGAGGTGGCCCCAGGAGGCACGATGCAGGGGAAAGCTGGAACAGGAGTGTGAGCTTGAGTCATGTGCCCTTTCTGGGTCACTTCATAAGCAAGGTGGCTTCTAAGGCCTCGTCCAGCTCTAATCTGCAGTGAGAGGAGCAAGGGGGCTGTGCTGAGTGCTGGTGGGCAGGGGAGACAAGCTAGGAGTGGCAGGACCACCTTCCCTTCATGCTAGGACTCTCCTAGCTGTGGCTGCATGGCCAAAAGGGACCCAGGGGGCCTGAGTGCTGCCCCCCCAAGTGAGCAGACCTCAGATGACCTTAGAGAGGGCATTGTGATCTTGGTACCCGGGGCTCAGTGTTCTGCGCACTGAGCCTCAAAGGGCCCAGCTGACTCCCGGGCGAGGCGCCACGGGCAGACATCCTTCCCAAGGCCTTCCCATAGGCTGGGGCAGGAGAATGGCTGCTCCCAGGCCTCCTTCTGTCCCCACTTCCCCCCAACCTGGCCTGTTGCCGTACTAGCACATCACCAGACTGAGAAACCAACACTCCGATTCTCTGAAAGGACCCTTCCAGGAGGTTTCCCCAGGAGAAGCAGCTGGAAGTCACAGTGGGGAGAGAGCCTCAGAGGTGTCTCTTCATCTTAGGGAGCCAGAGCCAGAGCCAGAGAGGAACACAGAGGTCATGTGAGTGGTCCTCAGAGTGTGGGCCCTGGGCCAGTAGCATCAGTATCCACCCTGGGTCCTTGTCAGAAGGGCAAATCCTTGCACCTCACCCCAGCCCTACTGAATTAGAAACTGGGGCCCAGAAATGCATGTGTTAAACGATGCTCCCAGTGATTCAGATGCCCACTCACATTGGAGAAGCTCTGGGTGGGGCAAGCTCCTCAGTTTACAAAGAAGCGGAAAGAGACCCAGAGAAGAGAATGGACTTATCTGAGCCCACGGAGCAAAATACTGATGGCGAGAGCAAGGTTCCCCCACCCCGGGCCCACCCAGATAATAGCCTAGGGAGGCCAAGGAATACAATGGCCCATCCCACCTACTAGCTCTTCCTCCCCATGCTGCTTTGCAGCCGCTGCCCCCCTACACCCAGGAGCGTGCCAAGCAATGTCTGCCCAGCCTTCCCGAAGGCTCCAGAAAGGGGGCTGGAGAGGGAAGCCCCAAAGCTGTCAGTGAGTGGCAGCTCCAGCAGCTATGGGAGCCCCACAGCTCTGGTCTCCAGGAGATGTCCTGCTGCCATCTGAGCAAGGCTGGCTGGACATGGGGCACCCAGGGCCCTTCCCTGCCCCAGACAATTCGGAATCCAATGCCTTGGGAAAGCTTTATTCCCGATTCCAGAACAAGACTCTGCACACAGAAGTCGACAATCAGGTGATGTCACACCCCGCCCACCCCTCCCCCACCCACAGACAGACACCATGGAACAGGTCCAGCACGCCCTTGACCATCTGGCGGCCCCCAGCCCCATGGGCCAAGAGGGGAGCTGCTGGCTCTACCCAGGTGAGCCCCAGGCGGACAGGCAAGGCTCACCCACTGGACAAGGACACTCCTAGAGGAGCCAGCAAGGGATGGCGTAGCAGAGGGACACGGCGCAAGGGTGGGCTTCCATCTGTGGCCTTGGTGTTGGGAGACCCACAATCACCCTCTGTCTCAGCTTAAGGATGGGTGTCCCATCAGCACAAGGGTGAGCAGGGTGTGGGGGTGGGCAGCAATGGCAGGAGAGGGAATCTTGGAAAGGTATGGCCTGGCTGGGAACAGATGGTCTATTTGTCAAGACATCAAGAAGACTTCAAGGGTCACCACTTCAGCCTCAAGCCAAGCTCAGTCCATAGTCTAGGTCAAGGGCTTACGGGGGGCCGCCTCAGGGAGGCCCTCCCCCTACCCAGAGCTGGTGCCCAGGCAGCCCCATCTCTGCCATCCTTTGTTGCCTACTTGGTGTCCACGCTGGTGAAACGCCCCTCTCTTTGTTGCTGTTCTTCCTCAGGATGGCAAAGAGGGAGCCAAGGCTTTAGGCTCCTCTCCATCACTTTATTGGGGCCACACTGGTCTGACTTCCCCAGGGACCTCCTGGACCCAACATCTTCCCGTTGCTTGGTGGGGAAGCCCCGTGGGACTGCCCAGAGAACCCACTCCTCCTCCAGTGCTCATGTGTCCCAGTCGCTCCACCACCTCAGGCTGGGGCCAACACTCAGGACCCCTTCCCCACCACCACCTGCGACTTGGCCCTGGCCCCACTTGGCATCTCCTCCTCTCCACCCACCCTCCCTGCCTGAGGTCCCCCCGGTCCCTTCCCTGCCCAGTGTCCAGCCAGATGGCCTCCTCCGTTGGGCAGGCCTGTCCTTCCAGCCCCAGCCTGGCCTCTGCGGCCCGCCCAGGGTCACCCGGAGGGGTAGTAGGGAGTATCGCTGTGGTAGTTGTAATCTGGGCACACCTTCTGGACCAGCCTATAGTCTGTACTGTAGAAGGCGATGTAGACGCAGACGACTTTGAAGGGCTGGGAGCAGCTCCAGGTGGCCGAGCTCTGAGCGTGGTCTCGGGAGCAGGTCTTGGCTGGGTCGTGGGTGCAGAGCGAGGTCCGGCGGCCCCTTTCCACCTTCTCCCACTCCATCCGGCAGTTGAAGATTTTGGAGGCCTTGGCTTCGATGAAGATCTGCTGCTCCTGGTGGAACTCTACAGCTTTACTGGGGGGCACGAGGCTGATGGAGATATTGCCCTGGCCTGTGGCGTTGTGTCGGAAGTGGACGCTGAAGGTCCCGTTGCCGTGGTCCACAATCTTCCCCGTGACGAGCAGGTTCAGAGCCACCGTCTTGATGTTGGAGTAGAAGTCACCCCAGCCAAAGATTTTCTTCACCTTGGCCGAAGGTGGGGGGCTGAGGTTTGGGCGATTGGGAGGCTGCCCAAGGACCCCCCATGCCTCCCCAGGCGGAGCCAGCAGCCCTAGGAGGGTGGAGTTGGCCATGGGGCGGGACTTAGGTGAGATGTGGCCCCGCTTCCGAGGCATCCGGGGCCGGGGCTGGCTCTCGTGGTCGTCGCGCTCAGGGTCCTCTGAGCCGGGAGGGCCATCATCCTGGCCATAGATGACCTGTGAGGGGAGTTGGGAGGAGAGTGAGAGCCCTGTCCCTGAGGACCCAGGAGTTCTGGTCGCTGTTTCCCACCAACAGCCTGACCCTTCTACCGCTCTGAGGCTGACGGATCCCTGCACATCACCCACTTACGCTAGGGGCTGGGTGTGTACACTCTGGCTTGTGTCATGGTCCCATCTCGCCTTGTGACATTCAGGTGGCCTCCATCTCCTCCCCGCCACTGTCCTGCCTCTGGCCACTACTCCAAGTCTGGAAAGATGGTCGAGAATGCTCTCCCATGGGCCATGGCACCAGAGAAACACAGCCCCTGCTCCTGGGGAGTCTCCAGTCTGATGGGGGAGGCCCAGCTTCCGATCTTGGGAATGGCCCTCAGCTGATGTCAGAAGCATAGCCCTGCGCTGACGCAGGAGAGGTTGTAAGGTCACGATTTCACAGAGGAAATTCCCTGCCTCAGAGAAATTCACAAGGCGATGGGGAGGCATAGTTACTGCCCTCAGGGAGCCCTGAGTGGAATAGGAGAGCCCCATCCCTGTGCTGGGAGAGCCCCGGTTGACAGGAGAAGGGCAGCCCCTGCTTTTTGGCACTCCCTAGTCTGTGGGATGAGACATCGCCCCCCTTATCCTAGGATATTCCATCCCCCGAGGTTAAGAGAATTAATAGAACCCAGTGACATTTTCTCCCATGTGCAAATGCAGTTTAGGTTTTGGCAGAAGGAATAAGAGGAGCTCAGGAGTGAATTCCACACTCAGGATGGCCAAGATATGGAAGGTCAAAAACTCTGAGGATCACCGATGATGACACACCCCGACACCGTTGCTCCAAGAGGCAGGAGTTCTTATTATGCCCGTTCTACAGATGAGGCCACCAGGACTCAAAGGTTACATCCCTAGAAGGCTAAGTCACAGAGGGTCAGCCCTCCGATTCACCCCTCACTTCTGGCCTCATGGACCACATAGGTCCGTTTATGGAGGTTCTGTCCAAGCTCCATCCCCACCTGGAATCTTCTGCCAAACTGCCAAGGCTTGGCCAGCATCTGCTGGATCAGCCATGGCAACAGGCAACACCTGGGAAGGCCTCCTGGAGGAGCTGTGGGGAGGGCCAGCAGGACAGCGTGACCCAGCTCAGACACGGGACAGCTCAGGAGGGCATCAGGGAGTAGACAAGGTTTCCTGAGGGCAGCCGCCTGGTGTGTGCTTACTCAGCTTCTAAAGAGAGTACTCCCCCCTAGGTGTCTGCGTTAGAGCCCCAGGGGCACCAGCTCACAGCTGGGCAGCCTGTAGGTTTGCTGGTGACCCCTGGGGTGAGGATAGGGGGATGCCTGAGTGCTGGGCTCTGGAGGGCTCTGGGGCCCCGGGGTCTTCATGCCCCCCACCCGGGCCCTGGCTATGCCTTTAGAGATGTGCTAGGTGGCCCTGCCTGCTAGGCCCAGGGGTAGGGTAGAGAGGGGCAGCCAGGAGGGGGGGTTCCGCGGGGACTGGGACCTGGGGCTGCAGACCCTTGTTTACTTGGCCACGGGGTCGCAGCTGAATGGCTGGAGGGTGGGGAGTGGGACAGCAGGTGTGGATAGGCGAAGGGAAGGGTGCTTCCACTGTGGCAAAGGGAGGTGGCACAGAGCGGGTGGTTATTGTTTTGAGGAAACGGGCAGGTCCAGATGTGGGGCCGAGGCTTCTCCACGGCAGGACTGGGGGCGGGGGCGGTCGGAGGGGAGCGAAGCCCGCGGCGGGGGGCCGGGGTGGGAGTCCCGGGCGTCCCGGGCGGCAGGACGCGGCGAGCGAGCGCACGGGGAGCGGGCTCTGGGCGCTCCGCTCAGCTGCCGCGGGCGCCCGGGGCGGGAGCCGCCTGCCCAGGTCCTGTGGGGCTCGGGCCGCGCGCAGCCGGGAGAGGAGAGGAAAACAACAGGCGGGGAGGGAGGGAGCGGGAGGGAAGGCGCGAGCGGGGGCCGCGGGGCCGCCCCCCGCCTGGACAGGCTCCGCGCGCCGAGGGACCCAGGTCCCGGGCCCTCGGGGTCCCCGCGGTCGGGGAAGAGCCCGCGGCCCCAGACCTGGCAGGTGGTCGGCCCCGCCACCCACCCACTCCCCTTCCGCGCGTCCCGGGGCTCCGGGACCCGGTCGGGTAACCCTGGGCGCCCCGCGGCTGGCCTTTTCCCTCGTGCCGGTCGCACCTCCCGCCGCCGGCGGCCGAGTGGGTGGGCCAGCCGAGCACCCTCTCCCCGCCCCTATTAACCCTTGCGGTCCGGTCTCGCTCCTCGGACCCGCCCTCTCCCCCAGCCTCCGGGCTTCCCCTCCATCCCCGGGATGTCGGGGGCAGGGAGAAAGTTTCCGGGCTCTCCCCCGTCCTCCGGGCCCCCGCCCCTCGGCGCAGCTCCCCGCGGGCCACTCACCAGATAGAGGCTGCCCTGCACTAGGAACACGAAGCAGCAGCGAGTCAGTTGCATCTTCCTCCTTCGCTGTCGGGCCCCTTTCTCTCCTCTTTTCCTGCCGGGCTCCCAGGCCCCTGCCTCGCCCCTGCTGCCTCAGGCGCGCCGTCCCATGCTCCGGTCCCCCGCTGCTCGCGGCCCTCCCCTCCGCCGGTCGCCCGGGACCGACCCCGCCCCCTCCGGGCCAGCTGTGCAGCCGCCGCCCCCCTCCCTGGGCCCAGCTGCGCGCGGCGCGGCCCCCTCTCGAGGTCCCAGATGTGCGCCCCGAGCGCCTCGAAGGGCCCCAGCCGCGCGCTGCCTCTGCCGCTCCAGATCCGCGCTCGGCGCCCCCCTCGGTCCAGCGGCGCTGCTCTCGCCCAGATGTGCTGGGGACCCGCGCGCGCGCCCGTCCCTGGCGCTAATTCCCCAGACCAGACGGCCCCTCCCGCCCCGTCGCGGCGCGCCCCCTGGCGGACGCCCCTGGCCGCGCCGAGCCCCGCCGCCCGCTCCCCGCGCAGCACCCCGCCAGACTGGAGCGCTCCTGGCGCCCTGGCGGCTCCGCTTCCTCGTCCCTCCCACCGGCGGCGGCGGCGGCGGCAGGTACGGTGAGCCCAGCCGGTACCTCCGGAGTTAACTCCTCCCCTGCCGGCCTGCAGCCGGGGGACCTAGGACGAAGGGGGCAGGACGCGGGGGCGGGGGACGTGTCGGCGAGGAGGCGAGAGGATGGTGGCCCTGGGATAGGGACCCTACCCTTTGCATCCCCCTGGCAAGGCGCCTGTTCCTCCGCAGCGGGCATTGGGAACCTGCTGCCCTACCCTGCACCCCAGGAGACCTGGACTTGGGAAAGGTTATTTTTTCCAAACCCATTCCAACAGCCAAAAAAGCACGTCAATAACGAGTAGCCTATCCCCACAGCTGAAAGTCACTCTCTCTGCAAGACTCGCTTTTGTGCTGAGGGAAGTTCTTCTAGATGTCTAGCTTGTGCTCCCTTGCTATAATGTCAGTTTCTTTCTCTTCTACTTTACTCGGAGGGGCTACGATAACCAGCCCCCACCACTCTGTCCAATCACTGTGATGGGAAACTTTTGGCCAGAGCCCTGGATGAAAAGGTCACTCGGGGCCAGGCTGAATTCTGGGGCTGGGGTGAGAAGCTGAGGACTAGGCAGGTAAGGTCTCCCTGAAAGCTGTGTCTGTGCTTTTCACTACATACCCTCCCTGGGACCCAGGGACTGACCAGGCTGGGACACGGTGCTCCTATCCCAAGGGGTCCTTTGTAATCTCTGACCTCTGCAAACCTCCAGGGCCAGGAGGAAGAGCAGGGCCCTGATCTGAAATCCCCAAAGGCCGGGGGGCAGGGGGGAGGGGGAGAGGGGTCCTGTCCTCCATCATCCCACTCATATCTGTGTTTCCTTGCTGGAATTCCAGGACCCTCTTAGTCCTTAGAAAAAGCAAAGGTCAAGTCCTAGCACCCCTGGAGGCTGTGAGGGTGAGGAGGTACCCCAGCAGTTGGAGCAGCCCCAGCCTGGGCCAGGCCCAGGGAGCACGCTGGGTGGGCACTCTGCTCTGTGGCCCTCCAGGCCCGGCTTGGTCTCTGGCTGCAGCCCCCAGCACGCACCCAGCCTCCTCCCCCACCATCTGCCAGGCGGGTGCGCGGGGAATGCAGATGAATCTTAATATCAGCCTGGGCCAAGTGCGATGAGGGAGACAGATTCTGCAGAACCCAGACAGCATCGCAGAGCCCCCTTCATTCCTCAGGCGCCCTGGGCAGCACCAGGAGGCAGCACCCTTCCCTGGTGGGGTGGGGGGTGGTCTGTGCATGTCTCTCAAAGACCCCCAAAGTCAGGGGAAGAAGGAACAGATAAATCCTTGTCTGGCCTCTGAGCCTCTGGTCAGGCTGGGAGGGAGAAGCTGTCGGCCTGAGCGTGGGCAGCTGGTTCCGGTGCTCAGCTAGGCAGAGGCGGAGCCGGGCCCACTCCCTGTCCATCCCCAGAAGGTCCTATACCCGGGAGGACGAGCACAGGTTTTCAGGCCAGACAATCCTGGATTCCACTCCAGGCCTGGCTGTGTGACCTTGGGCAGGTTGCTTTGGTTCTCTGATGCCAGTATCCTGATCTGTTGTTGCAAGAACTAAAAGAGACAAAATGTGCAAACAAAGCTCAGGTACAGTGGCTGGCGGGCAGTCGTGGGAGTGCAATAAAGGGAAGTTCTCGCTTTTCTACTTCCCACACATTTGCTCTGGCTGCGCCTCCTGCCAGGCTTGCCCTCCCTGCCCTCTCGGCCATTTCTGGCGCTCACTTCCTTCGAGCGCCCCCTCTGCATTCACCTGTCAAGCACTAGCTGAGCCTGGCTTCAGTGCCAGGTGGCAGGCAGGGTCTGGGATACAGAGATGAATGGGACGCCGTCCCTGCCCTCCAGGATCTCACTGGCTAACGAGCAACCGAGATGGAAATCGATGATTATAATTCAGTGTGGTGAGCAGAATAACGGATCCCCGTAACAGGCATTATGGATGCACCAAGTCTGGTGAGGGCAGGGTCCAGGAGGGCTCAGGGGTGGCCTTCTGGAGGAGGTGGTGCCGAGGTTGTGAGGAAGAGTCAGCCAAGCAAGGGCCATTCCTGGCAGAGGGCACTGACTGGTCAGAGGTAGGAGGTTGGAAGCAGAAGCTGTGCATTGTTACTGAGGTGTGGAGGGGAGGAGAAGAGGCTGGAGCGGGAGGCTCTCAGTGTGTCGGGTCATGGGTTAGGACTTTGGAAGGGTTTTCAGGGGGCTGGTGATTATAGTCAGATTGCATTTTGGAAAGCTCCTCTCTCTTCACCAGAGAGAGGAGAGACTAGAGGGAGAGAAAGGGAAGGAAGGGGAGGGAATCAGTTAGGGGATTAAGGCAAAGGTCTGAGGACAGAGAGGACTGCAGAGGACATCTTTAGGAGGCAAAATAATCTGGATGTGGTTGTTGCTGAGACGAGAGAGGAAGGGAGAAAGGGAGTCGAATATGATACCCAAGTTTCTGGCATGGGCAGGAAGGCAGGATGCTTGCTGAGGTGAGCTGAAAGGGTGAGGGGGTCAGCTTTGGTCATCTCAAGTCTGGGTGCTGCTGGTCACCTAAGGGCCAAATGAAGTCTAACCTGGGATGCAGGAGGGGCGGATATACAAGAGGCACAATAGGCTTGGATGGGAGCCTCGGGCACCCTGTCATTTAAGGGATGGGCAGAGGGAAGAACAGCCCCTAAAGGACCCCAGCAAGGACCTGACGGCCAGGGGCAAGAAAGGCAGGCCGACTGGTCTCAGAAGTGGCGGCAGCGCTGGGGTTCTCACAGTTGAGTGTGCCAAGCAGAGTGAGGGTTCTTGCAGCACCTGCAGATCCTAGGATCCTACCCCAGGGAGGCTTTCAGAAGCTGGGAGCCCAGTACCATGTATTTTTATAAGCCCCGACCCAGTCTCAGGTGATGCCAGTGGAGGTTACCTCTGGACTCTGATGAGCTCTGGTGGGTGGGGAGGTCCGGAAATAGGGGATGCGCAGCAGCGGCTCAAAGGAACAGGGCGGCCTGGCAAGGGAGAGACAGAAAAGTGACCGCTGGTTTTGGCTGAGATTCCTCCGGTAACTGTACCCCACCTTGGTGCCTCTAACTGCTCCCAGGATGGGAAGGGAGATCACAGACCCCAAATACTGTGAACTCTGTGCACAGCTTGCAGGACATAGGCCCCACTCCTGCACATCTGCCATTCAGGCTAACCTTTCCTTGTCGTCATCGTCCCCAAGGCTCCCCCCTCCATGCCCGGCAGAGGGCAGCTGCTCAGTGCAGGGGCAGAACCCAATGCACGAGGCCTGCCTCTCAGCCCCCAGCCTCCTCCGTGCCTCCCCGTGCACGCTGGCTGCTGGCCGCAGTAGGCATTTGCTTAGCACCTCCTCTTCCACCTGCTTCTGTCTCCCCCGGGGAAGGAGCCTGTCTGCCTTCTTCTCCTCCTCCGTCCCCCCACCCAGTGCTGCAGGAAAGCCAACAGCACAGGAGGTGCCTGACCAGTGCTTATCGAATGGATGGGAAATGGGGTTCCTGATGCTTTGAAAGGCAGAGAATGGATGCTCCTGAGCCAGCTGGAGCCAAGAAGTCTGGGGGTGGGGCGGGGGACATAGCAGCAGATCATGATTGTTAACAATCTCTCATGTTTACCTGGCAGTTTGCGAGTTTAAAATGTCATGATGGAGTGCTACGTACAGGGGACAGGGGAGCCCAGAGAGAAATCCTAATTCAAATGAGGAGGCTGAGGACTCAGCAAAGAAATCGGTCCTGTGATAAGAGGATCAGCCCAGGTGGGAGGGGAAGGAAGGAACCTTCCCGGAAGGGGAAGCAACTGCAAAGGCCAGAGATGAGAGCAATGGGATTGGGGTTCTGAGAAGCTTAGATGAAAGGATGATTTGTTCCACAAATAGTCATTGGGCCTCGACTTTTATGTCGGGCCCTGGGCTGGGTGTAGGGGTACAGCTGTGATCGGCAGTCCTTATGCACAAGCTCTGACAGTGACAGAGATGAACCAGCCAAGCCCACGAACACACGAGCTCTAGAAGATGGTGGCAAGCGGTGTGAGGGCAGGACAGCAAGTTCTGAGTGAGAGCGAAGCTAAAGAGGACCAGGGAAAACTCTGTGAGATGTGACATTGCAGTTGAGACCTAATGGCCAGGAGGCCTGGGCCACCGCACAGCCTGGGGGGGGGGGGCGGGTCTTCCACGCGGAGGGAACAGTACCTGTGAGGACCCCGGGACTCGGAAGAGTCCAGCACTTTGAAGTGTGGCCCAGGAGGGGAGAATGAGACTGGGAGCCAGGCTAGCAGGCGGGGCTGGATGGCCTGGTGCTTCGTGGGTCCAGTTAAAGGTTTCGGGTTTCATCCTGGGATTCAGGTGGTTTGGGTTTATTACAAGTTTTAAACATGGGTCAAATCTGCACTCAGAACAATCACTAGAAAGACCACTCTGACAGTCATGTGGAGGGTTGATTTGAGAGAGGGTAAAATGAAGCTGGGAGGTGAGGATGGGCTGATTTGTGGCAGACAAGGGGATGGGAAGGATGGAATGGCCTTGAAAGATGTTTAAGGGGGAGTCCCTGGGTGGTTCAGTGGTTTGGTGCCTGCCTTGGTCCCAGGGCGTGATCCTGGAGTCCTGGGGTTGGGCCCACATCTGGCTCCCTGCATGGAGCCTGCTTCTCCTTCTGCCTGTGTCTCTGCCTCTCTCTCTCTGTGTCTTTCATGAATAAATAAATAAAATCTAAAAAACAGAAAGAAAGAAAGAAGAAAGAAAGAAAGAAAGAAAGAAAGAAAGAAAGAAAGAAAGAAAGAAAGATGTTTAAGGGATGCAACAGAGAGGAGATCGACTCAAGGACATGAGGCTGAGGAGTCAAAGATAACCCCTGGCTTTCTGGTCCAGAGAACAAGGCTAAGAGCAGGTTTGCTCAGGGAGATGCAGCGCCTGCCCTCGACAGGTGGAGTATCAAGTGCTACAGGGTGCTCAGGTGCAGTGAACAGCTGGGGGCCGAGTGCAGGGCCCACTAGAGGGATGAGACTGGGAGCTGTGGGAGCTTGGAGGATCTTCAGAGATGAGGTTGTAAGGAGCTTGCACAGAACAGAGCATAGCAGGGGTGCAAAATGGGGCTGCCACGGCCAGTCGTGGAGGCAGGAGTGAGGAAAGAGAAGGGGCACCAGGACAGGGGAGGGGCAAGGGAGCAGAAGAAGCAGGTGGGAGACACGTGGCCCTGAGGACCCCGAGGAAAGCTGCCCGCCTCACATCTCAAGCCTGCGAGGCTGAGGTTTTGAGAGGTCATGTGGTCTCTGCCCCTGCCTCTGGCAGGATTGCACCAGCCAAGAAGGACCTTGGGTGTCAGGGTTCGCGTATGCCCTCTCCTCGAGTGGAGAAGGTGAGCACATGTGGTCCAGCAGGCCCGGACCAGGGGGCATCTCTGAGATCTGCTGTCTGGGTGATCTCGGGTGAACCTCTCCTCCTCTTCAGGCCTCAGCCTCCCGGATTAGGGGAATCCTAGTGCCCATTTCATGAGGTGAGGACTGATGAGTGTGAGAGTATCTGGCTCTCCCCTGGGAACAGAGAACACCCCCCCCCCCCTCCACCCCCGGCGTGGGAATTGAGCTAGTGGAGAATGCTTTGTAAACAGAGAAGCACTGAACAAAAGGAGTCTGGCCAGGCTCCCTGCTGCTGCATCTCTGTATCTTCAAAGGTGAGGAGCAAAGGGGAGAAAACAAGGCCGGAGCTGCGCTGCTGAACTGCAGGACACCTGGCAAGGAGCCGACACCTGGCACCGGGTCACCTGTCCGCCACCTGTCGGCTGGACCCGGGTCGCTGTGGTCAACACCGACTCCCCGCAGGGGGCGATGGAGAGATTGCGCGGGCGTGTCGTGTCGGAGGCGAGTGGGGTCAGCGCGCCACCTGGTGGGCACTTGGGGAGCCTCGGGAAGGCGAAGACCTGCGCCCGCAGCGCCCCCGGGCCCCCCTCGCCCGCCGGAGCGCCGACCTCCCCCCTCCCCTCTCGTCCCGCGCCCCGCGGGCAGGCGCTTCCGAAAGACCCTTTAAAACAAGCGTGTGCCCCCCCAGAGGCGTCGTTGCGCGCCCCAGTTCCGCAGCCAGATGGCCCGGGGACCGCTATAGCTGGGAAACGACTTCACCTGTCCGCGCTCCAGTTCCCTCGTGGGGACGATAACAGTATCCAGGTACGAGGTGGTTGAGAACAGCGTCGGGCACATAGTAAGTGCTCAATAAATGCTGGCTGTTGTTACATTCCCATTCAGTTACTGTTCAACCACGGATTTTCAAATCCCGGGAGCTGGGGTGCGGCGCGGCGGGGGGGGGGGGGGGGGGGCAGCTCCATGGTGGAAGTAGCCTCAGCTGCCAGGGGGACAGGGGCTTCCTATGACTTGGTGCCCAGAAATGAGCACCTCAGGGTTTTTATTTCTGCAACGGGTCAATATAACATCTGTAGTGAGAAGTTCCCGCCTCCTTTTCACGGGTGGGCGGAGAGGCAGGGCACCCCAGGATCCGCACGGTCTCCCGCACCCCTGGTCCTCGGGTTTGCCTCCTGAGTTCTGGCCACACCGGCCCGAATATACGGGTGCGCGGCCCTCTGGACACCCCCGCCCTAGACACTGGGGTCGGAGCGCCAAGTGGCCGCCACCGCCGGAGGAGGTCGGGAGCCGTCTCTGCCCCCCGCCACCCCCGCACCGGGCAAAGGGCTGCCGGACGCTTCTGCCCCTCACCCGCCGACAGTCGCCGGGGCGTCCAGAGGCCCTGGGCTGCGCCTTCCATTTCCAGGCCGGTGGTGACGCCTGGCGGCAGAGGGAGGGACAACCGCGACCTCCACCCAGCAAGGAATCCCTGCTGAGAAGCTCTTCTCAGGGGCGGTGCTGGGCGAGGTTAGGGCTAGGTAGGAGTTGGGGGGTGGGGGTGGGGGTGGGGGTGGACGTGGGAGGGTGGGTGGGGGGCAGGCACTATCAGAGGGATCCAGGGGGTAGAAGAGCTTCCCAGGGCAGCATCCTTGTTAGGGAGATGGAATCTGAGGCCTTCCATCCAAGCCAGATCAGAGATGGGGCGGCGGAGAGGGGGAGTGGGGACTTCAGAGGAAGACTTCCCTAGTTTTCTTCCTCCACCCCATTTGGGGTCATCATTATTCTGGTGCTCCAGTGCCCCCAAGATTTCAATGGGAGTGGTGCAGGGCAGTGCCAGGGGGTGGGGTGGAGAGTGAGCCTAAGAATGGTCACAGCCAGCAAGGGGCCTCAGTCTGCAGGCACAGAGGCCTAGAGACCAGCAGCAGACTTGGAGGGGCAGCGGGAAGGATGCCACCTGGAAATGCTTTGCTGAGCCCTGTTCTGTCCTGGACCACCAGGGGAGTGTGGCTGCCCACACCCACTTCCTGCCAGCTCAGCACCAGCCTACTCCTGGCCCTCGCAGGCAGGCTCGTGGGGCCTGACCTCAGCCCGAAGGCATGACCTACTCACTCCTGAATGCCCTGCCTGAAGTCAGCCACCTCCAGGATTTCACAAACTGTCAACTCGGGGCAAGCAAAAATCATACTCCGCACAGGCTGACCCGCAGACGTGTGGCCTCCTGTGCTCCCCACTCCACGAAGGGCCCCACCCTCCAGGTCCGTCTCCTGCTTCAGATCCTTGGAAGTTTTGCTATAGCCCCAAACTAGCCAAGCCAGGCTGAGAGCACTGCTGAAATGTTACCCAAATTCTCTCATTTATTTGCACAACCCAATGAGGTAGTTTCTGTCACTGCCACATTTTACAGAAGAGAAAACAAGCTTCAGCAGACAAGATGATCCCAAGGATCCATGGGGAATACTCTCCAGAGCTGGGATTGGAACCCAGGTGGTCTGGCTTCCAATGCCCATACTTTCACCCACCGCACCAGGGTGTCCTGAAGTGAGGTATTTGTGGAGGTGGTCCTTTTTTAATAGCACAGATGAACAACGTTAATTTTCATAGAAATGTTTCTTTTTATGGCTTTTCTTCTATTTTCCTTTACATATAGCAAGGGATACTGTTTCCTCATTTACAGAAGGCATATAAAATGTCCCTTGAAAATGAATTTTAGAGGGGAAAAAGTAGCTAATTGAAAGACAAGTACTAAGTATCCGCTAGCACAGGTGGAATGTGGAAGTGGAAAAGGTGCAGGTGTCCTTGCAGAAGCACGCTGAGCAGAGGAGGGCAGTCTGTTCAGCAGGCTTGCGAGTGCCCTGGCCCTGCTTACCTGGCCCGTGGCCCTCTCCCGTTCCTTCCCCACCCTCACCCCCCTGGCTGGGGCCTTGGCACCCCCTGTAGCTCCCCAGACACACAAAACGAGGCTTTGTCTGGCCCTGGTGCCTTTGTGCACCCTGCCTGCTCCGCTGGACCTCTGGCCCTTGGCTGCCGGGCAAACCCCTGCTCACCTGTGGCGGCTTCCCCAGCTCAGACAGCATTTCCTTCTTATTTGTTTATTTATTTATTTATTTATTTATTTATTTATTTATTTATTTATTTATTTATTTTAGCATTTCCTTCTTGAAGCTTTCCTGAAATGCAGTGGCCATGTCTCCCAACACTGTTCCCCCATGTCACCTGTCCCCACCGCACTGCACTGTTGCACCTGTTGCACTTTGTTATTTCCCCCTTCACTCCCCAGAAGACAGGGACGACATTTTCTAATCCTTGCACAACGCTGTCCTCCTAACAGCGGCTTTCTCGTGCCCTTCGAACATTCAAACCCATCCCAGTGGCCTACAGCGCCCTCCAGCGGGGCTCAATTTATAATCTCCCTCCTCCTGGAGCCCTTCTGCGGGGATGCCTGTCTGGGGAACCCATCAGTCCCAGCCCATCACCTACCATCACTCCCAGAAAGTTCATCACCATTTGAAATATCCTCATTTCAGGGAACCTGGGTGGCTCAGTGGTTGAGCATCTGCCTTCAGCTCAGGTCATGATCCCAGAGTCCTGGGATCGAGTCCCCCATCAGGCTCTCTACAGGGCTCCTACTTCTCCCTCTGCCTGTGTCTCTGCCTCTCTCTGTGTGTCTCATGAATAAATAAAATCTTAAATTAAAAAAAGAGAAATGTCCTCATTTCCTCCCTATTGTCTCCCCTCCTTCATTGGAATGTAAGCCCCCTAAGGGCAGTGGGCATCAAGGCTGCTGTCTGATTTTCCCCAGGAAGTCCAGGTTCATGCAGGGCAGGCAGCAGACATGTGGCAGGTCTCACTGCCTCCAATTTGTCGAGCAAACGGCTTCAGAGACACAAAGAAAGCCACCACTCTTTCAACCATGTCAGTGACCTCAAAGGTGTGGGGCTGGAAAGGGAGAGAGGAGATTATCAAAGTTTTCTCTAGATCCCTCTGGTTTGTTTAAGCTGTTACAAGGAACAAGTAGTACTATGGCTTATAATTAAAAAGAAAATCCAATAAAGTTAATAAAAAAAAGAAAGGAAATAAATTAAAGTTTTCATTTCCTGGAGAAAAATCAGAAAAAAGCGGAAGGCTTCGTGTGGGAAATTGTTTGGCCGGGAGCACAGAGAGTCTCCTGAGGCTGGGGATTGGGGTGAGCTGAAGAGGATCGAGGGTATGGTGGCAGAAGAGAGGTTGGGGGGAGACAGAGAGATTCCAGAATTGTTATAGGAAGGGTCTGGGTAGGGCAGCCTGGGTGGCTCAGAGGGCTGGAGACCCAGGATCGAGTCCCACATGGGGCTCCCTGCATGGAGCCTGCTCCTCCCTCTGCCTGTGTCTCTGCCTCTCTCTCTGTGTGTGTCTTTCATGAATAAATAAAATCTTAAAAAAAAAAAAAAGGAAGGGTCTGGGTAGAAAGGGTGGGAGGCAGAGGTGGAATAGGAAGCCTGTCTAGCATTGATTTGGGGCGGTTGGTGGGGTAACTTGGGAATCCTGGCCATCCCTTGGAGGCACCCCTGGGACATAGCCAGTCCCAGGATCCAGTCTCTGGCTCAAGCCCCCGTGGGGATTACTCATCTCCCCTCTCCTGGCTTCAGTTTTTCCAACAATAGGTTCTCCCGGCTTGGATGGCCGCATCAGTGGGCGCTGACTCCCGGGGCCGGGGAACCAGCGTCGGGGCCGGAGCCTGCGCAGCCCGGTTCCCCCCTGCCCCGCCCGCCCGGAGCCCTGAACGGGCCGCCTCCGCCTCCGGCCAACAGAGGGCGCTGCGGCGCCGCCGGGCCTGGCGGGTTCCGCGCGATTCAGAGCCACTTGCGGGCTGAGGGCCTGGGGGTGCCCCTGAGTCTACTGCCTCCCCATCCACGGATCCTTCTCTCTGCTCCCCTGGTCGCGCCAGTGTCCGCAGGACTCGGGTGTCCGGTTCTCTGGGCCTGGGCTGAGGGGAGCAGGCTGGATCTGGAGGCTGAAGGGCTCAGAGAGTCATTCCTTCCATGCCCCCACCTCTCCTCCTCCCTCCCTGGAGTGTCCCCGTGTGACCTCCCCCCCACCCCCCACCCCCCGCGCCCAACCCCACCAGGCCTGCCCAAATCCAGAGCTGGCTGGGCCCCCAGGCCCCACATCTGTGGGCAGGATCAGCCCTGAGCTGCAGGCCTCTCACTCCGGAGTCTTGCTTCATCTCATCCCAAGAAAGTTTCTCCTTCCCGATTTCATGCCTCATTGGCTCTGCCATTCCAGACCCAGCAGGCTCTTAGGTGTGGGTTGTCCTGGCATCAGAGGAAGCGCTGCTGCCTCTCCGATGCCTCATTTGACCCTCCTGGGTTTCTGGCTATCCGGGCTACTCTCCCTGGAGCTGCCTGGGTCCGCAGATGGACCAGGTCCTCAGCAGAACACAGAGGACTCCGGTTGCCTGTGGGCCAAGCCCCCAGCAAAGCCAGAGAAAGGGGGCTCCCACCAATTCCAGGAGCTGGGCAGGCCCAGACTTGCTGTGGGAGGTAGAGGAATCACTCTCTGGCTTGGTTGTTGCCCAGCTGCCAAAGGGGAAACCTATGTTGGCCATGCCTCCCTGGCCATTTGTGGTCCCCGGGATGACCCTCAGCAGGACCAAGGGCCCCCATGAAGCTGTTGATCCAGGGTCAGTAGTGGGTTGGTGGGGCTTCAGGACAATGCACTCCAGGTCAAGCTTCACAGGAGGAGCCCTGGCCCTCACCACCTGACATGCAGAGTGGACAGTGTCTTTCCCGCCAGGTTCTCAGGGCGGGGAGGCTGAATGAATGTGTGGGGAGGAAGTGAACAATCAGCACCCTGGACCAGTGTGGACAAAGACCCCACACCCCAAGTCCATCCCCTGTCTCCCCTTCCCCATGCGGAGTCCTCTTCTCAGGATGCTGATGAACCTTGATTGGCTCTGGGAATCGGACCAATGGGCAGCTCCTTTTCAGGGTGTCCCACACTGTCATTGGTTCCTGAGTCCAGATGGAGCTCACATCTATGTACTTTAGAGACACAGTGAAGGAGGTGACCACGTGTGAATAAGCTATATCAGGAAGGCGTGGGCTGGACACTTGATCGGTTTGCTGGGAACTGTCACCATGATGGGGGTGGGGTGGTGCGCAGGAGGGCACCATGCTTAAGACTCTGCCAAATCCAGGTTCAAATCTGGGCAAGGACAAGCCCTAAACACAGACTCACTTTCCCCACCTGTATAGTAGGGAAAACATATCTTCAGCAACACAAGGTTGTTGTAAAAAGTGAACAGTAGGGGTGCCTGGGTGGCTCAGTTAAGCGTCTGCCTTTGGCTCAGGTCATGGGGTCTTGGCATTGAGCCCCGCATCAGCAGGGAGTCTGTTTGTCTCTCTAACCCCTCCCCCTTGCTCATGCTTACACTCCCATCCTCTCTCTCAAATAAATAAATAAAATCTTAAAATAAAGAAATCCTTAGAGCCAAATGAGTCTATCCTATTTGATGAAATGAGAATTCAGACCATAAATGTTCAGACTCTTGTTTGGTCCTCATAATCCTCTGCGGTGAGCCCACGTTACAGACAAGCAAACCAGGGCCCCGCGAGTCTGTGACACTTGCCCAAAGGTTCACAGCAGAAAGGGTGGAAACAGCATTGTCTGATTCTGGCACACAAGCTCTCCTCCTAAAATAAACAAAATATAATTTAGACCAAAGTGCGCTCCGTGTAATTGGCTAGCCCCTTCTTACAAATGGAGGATTGCAGGCCCCAAAGCCCTCTCCAGCCCCTAGACAGATAACTGGAGCCAGTCCTGTCTTTTCAGCCCGCTGCTCTGCCTCTGGATTTGCGGAGTGAGTGGTAATAGTAGAGGATTTACCCTGGAGGTGACGTTGGAGGTGGGATTTGAAGGATGTATAGGAGTGCGCCCTCCGGAGGGAAGCCCATCCAAGAAGAAGGAAAGCATGAGCAAAGGCAAAGAGGTGTATTTATCATGGAGGAGGGTCAGGGAGGTGTTCTTGGTGGAGAGCAGGGTGAATGAAGTCCGAAGGCAAAGCCCCCCAAGGGAACCGTGTTGAGGATTCATAGGGCAAGGTCTGGGAGGGGGAGCAGCAGAGTTAAGACAGAGAATGTGGCTGGAGCGTCTTGCAGGGGCAACAAGGTTCCAACTGTAGGACTGTAGCTTTGACTGCAGTGTCCTGGGGACCCACTGTGGGGAGAGCTACTAAAAATAGTCTCCTGTGCAGGACCCCTGCCAGTTCTTGCCCATTTGGGAGTCCGCTGTTTAAAGCACTTACTGGCAGCCGGCCGCGGCAGGGGGACCCAGCACAGGGCCTGAGGCCCTAGGGAAGGCTGAGTCGTGTGTACCATGCACCAATTCACACGTGTAGGGTGCACTTGGTCTCTTTGTGTGTGTGTGTGTGTGTGTGTGTGTGTGTGTTTATGTGTGTGACTCTCCCTTAGTATGCATCTGATGGGGGGAGGCGGTAGAGAGAAGCAAGCCTCTAGAGAAAGCTCAGCACCCCAGAGATCAGAATTCTGGAGTCCCTTAGAAATGACTAACCTGGAGGCACATGTAAATCAGATGCAAGTTATGTGCAAATAAGCAGATTTCTTCCTTCCTGGCCGGGGCTGAGGCCGGAGAGTCCTCAGGGGCAGGGGCAGTAGAAATTGAGGCTCCGTGGGTGATGGGAGCAGAGCTCTTTGTCCCCTAGGTCTCTCCCAGGTCACGGATGAAGGCTCTGAACCCCATGAGGCTCTGTGGCTATGGGAGCTGGCGCCAGGTGCCCTCAGACTGCTTCCCAGCTGTGGGAGTGCAGTGAGAAGGGAGAAAGGTGGGAGGGGGGTGGCTGGGAGCTGGGTGGGCGCTCCCAGACCTCCGAGGAGAATGGATGTCACAGTGACAGCTGGCCCAGCCTGCATTCGATGGTCAGACGCAGTTGCTGGGCGCCAGGACAGGATCAAGGGCAGACAGAAGCCTTGGAGGTGGGCAACTGGGCCCCTGGGGTTTCCGGTGGGGCTTTCTCTGAAGCTCAGAGCACAGATAGATGAGGCTGGGGAAGCCTCATGCGACCCTCTGACCGCCTTTCTGTGTGCAGGGGACCCGGGACCCAGGGACACCACACAGAGACCACCCAGTGTGACTTCATGGGGTCCAATGGCCCAGGCTTCCCACTTCACCAGGGGTCCACATCCCGACACATGCGCATGCGCTACCTGTGCAGTGCACACAACTGCACCACAAACGCTCTGCAGTCTCTGCGTCGAGCCTGTTACCGCACCTGGAACCATTTACCTGGGCACTCCCATCCCCCAGGCCTGAGCACAGGTGCCCAGACATCGGTCCATGGATGTCCAGCAGGGCCTTCACCCACCCCTCTTCCCCTACACCTCTGCACATGTCTCCAGACAGGCGGGGTGGGGGGGGGGCGGTGGGCAGAGGGGTGCATGGTTTCCTGGCCCCCATAAGCCCCCCAATGTGTTGTACTCACTGCTGGGCATGTTGCCATCTCTCTCTCTGATCTAGTTTCAGGTTCACACACAGTTGGGGGGTCCAGCTGCCTCCAGAAGGGGAGCTTTGGTGTTTGTCTGGCTCTTAGGCCATTTCTCCCTGGGAAAATTCTCTTCCCTGAGGCAGGGGCTATGACTCTTCCCTTCCCCTGGGGGTCCTGAAGGCAGAAGATGCATATGGCCCATCAGGTGAGAGCTCCCTGGGGGTGGTGAGTCAAAGGTAAAGCCTCAGAGTGCCAGGAAGGGAAATCCAGCCTGACCCAGCCAAAATCCTGCCAAGAGGTATCCTCACCTCCTTCCCGATGCTACCTTGGCCACAGGTCCCTCCTGCTATTCAGCCAGGTCGGGCCCAGGGAAGCAGTGACACAGGCCCTGTCCAGAGACCTGTACCCCTTTCTTCTAGGAAGTCCTTCTTAGTATCAGCCTTAAATCTCTCGTGCTGGAGCACTTCCTCACATTTGGCTTCATGGAGCTTTTGGACGAGGTCTCTGACCTTGAAGTTTTCCACAATGTCTTGTCCCTTTTGTAGTAAAAAGGGGAAAAACTGAAGGCCAGAAGGGACTTCAGTGACCAGCCTAAGCCCATCGTGTCATACGAAAACGGACCAGTAAAAAGGGATTGCCCAAGGCCTGCAGGAATTGAGGGCAGAGGCTGGGAGTCGTGCCTCCCAGAGCTTGTTCTCAGGCCCTCCTTGTTCTAGTAACCTCTCCCGGGTCTTCTTCCAACTCCAGTACTGCCCTCAGGCCCCTTCTGATGGTGAGCTGGGACCTGCGGTCTCAGCCCAGTGCTCCCATTAGCACCCACCCCTGGGGTCAGCAGCTGAGTGAGCTTACAGTGGCGGGGAGGGCAGCAGGCAGCAGGGCTGAGACCCAGGGGAGACTCCCTGGGCAGGTGACTGTCCCCAGGCCTGGCCACACCCCAGAGATGTGCCTGAGGTAGGTGGCGGTGGGGGCCCTGCAACCCCAGCTGCAGTGGACCGGCTCAGGAAATGGCAGGCAGCCTGCGGGTGTTTCAGGATGATACAACCCGATCCCCCCTGCTTTTGGCCCCTTGGGAGGAGTGGGTCCTGGAGCAGCCCCAGCACTGGCAGGAAGCAGACCCTCTCTTCCGGAGCAAACACTGCCCTGACCTCAGGCATCTCTGGTATGAAGGGGAAATACAGCCCCTGCCCTCAGGGAGCCCAGGTCTAGAGCAGACAGCCCGTCCCACTTTCCTTTAATAATTCACAAGTCATCCTTCCCAGTGCGGTTTGTTTAATGTCTGTCTCCCCCCACCGGCTGGGATCTCAGCAAGATCCTCATTGGATTTGTTCACGGCTGTGTCTTGCACCAGCACAACACCTGGCCTCCCGCAGATGCTCAAAGAGAGGTGTTGAATTGAACAGTGTGTGCGGAGTCCCAGTCTGCTGACTTCTGGGGCGGCGGGCCGGGGCGGTGGGGTGGGATTGGGGGTGGGGGGAGGTCCGGATGCTCTCCAGGAGCTACTGATTCTCCTCCTAAACACAGACATGGCCCCAGCTTGGGTTCCCTGGCTCCCCCTACCCGCCCCCCTGGGTAGGGGCAGCCCTTCCAATCTCACTGCAGCCAAAACCCGCACCTGAACAGCCACTTCCAGGCCTCCAACCTTCCATGGCTCCCCACTGCCCCAGGAGCAACCCGACTCCTTGCCTGGCACCCAGAGCCTTTCACACCCAGCCTCACAGGACTTCCTTCCCGCATCCTAGCCTCAAAGCCCCAAGCCTCACCTCCCCCTGCCGGCTCTGTGCTCCTGTAATCTGTCTCTCTGAGCATCTCTCAGGACCTGGAAATCTTGGCCTGCTCACCTGCAAACCTCTGTCCGAACACCAGGATGAGGAAGTTGGAGAGATAGGCCAACGGCCCCCCGGTAAACACCCAGCCCTCCCCACACTGCTTCCCACCCACCCACCCACCCACCCACCCAGAGCTCTGCTCACCACCTTCTGAGTTCCTTCCTATCACCTGCCACAGTCTGAGATGATCCTGTTTGCTGGTTGCTTACATGGTCAGTGTCTGTCTCACCACTAAAGCATGAATTCAAGACGGTTCTGATTTTATGTCTGTCTGCCTAGAGCTGGGCACTGCTATGGCCCGAATGATGGTTGAAGACACTGGCTGAGCGGTTACGATGTGCCAACATCGGGCTGGGGGCTCCGCACAGATGTCCCCTTACAAACACAATAGCAGCTTGGCCAGGGACGTGCTGCCGGTGGGCCAGGGGCTCCAGTGGGAGCCCAGGCTTCACCCACTATGCTGTGCTGCCTCCAGAGCAAGGCAACACCCTCCTCCAGACCCTGCCACCGCCGCTTCTGCTCCTACTGCTCCTGGGCCCATTTCCTGGCTCTCTGCTTGGAGGTTGAGGAGAATTAGAGATGAGAGGAGGGGTGGTCGGCAGCTACCATGGCAGAGGGACAGCTGTGACCAAGTCAGAGTGGGAGCAAGGGCAGACAACAGAAAAAACTTCCAGACCCTGACTCCTTGGGGACAAGAACTGTGTTTTTGTTTTTGTAAAAATGAGTGAACTTGTTCATTAGAGAGCAAGGAAGGACTCTCCTTGTCCAGCCAAAGGAGTCTGCTGGGACGGTTAAGGAGTGGGGACATCTGGCTGGAAGCAGGGAATGGCAGAGAAGCCTTGGTGGGGGACTTCTTGGGGCCGTGCTGAGAAAGAAGGGGTTAAACACCCCACACCCATCAGCCTGCTTGCTCAGGCTTCTGACCGGTGTGTGCTTTGGCTCTGTCTGCCTGAGGTGTCCCCTCTTTGCCCTCCTTCCCAGGGCTATTGGCAGGCCCGCTGTCCCACAGGCCAGCCGGCCAGCTGTGCAGCTGTCTGAGACCGTGTCTGGGACGAGGGGCGTGAGAACATCTGGGGCTGGGTGTGCAGAGCGGGGAGGCAGTGGGGCAAGGCCCCTGGTGTGTCACGGTGGCACAGAGGGGCTCCCAGGGCCTGGGGACACACCGCCGAGCTCCTTCGGCTGGCGTGGTCTGTGTGGTGCAGGGGCTCGGCACAGGGGCTTTCCCTGCACAGCTGCGAAGGCGGAGGGAGCGGGCCGCTGGCCCGGGGCTGGGCGCGCAGCAGCACTGGCGGCCTTTGCTGAGAGAGGAGGATTGTTAGGGACAGTCTGCTTTCAGACGGAACCCGCGTGTGGGCGAGCAGGCCAGGCACACCCCCACGTTCTTTTCTCTGCCGGGGTGTGACACATGGGCCACCCTCACCCACCCCCAGCCTCAGCGGCTCAGCAGACTCGGTCAGGGGCCAGATCCTTGCTCTTCCCATAGCCCGATGGCCCGCTCACACTCCCAGCGCATACTCCAGATGTGATCGATGATTTGGTTACTGTGTGTGCCCCGACTCGTCTGAGATCCCTGAGGTCCCCTCTCTGCTGATTCAATATCGTGTTTACAGCGCCAACCCCAGTGTCTGTCTGTAGCGGGGGCTCCACGGAGAGAGGGAGACAGGACTCTCAGGAGGTGTCCGTGACAAGATATCATCATGTCCTTCCCCGCTCACAGAAGTTCATGTTCGTGGCTCCCTGCCGCCTCCCCAGCTGGTCCGTTCTCAGCCCTCGCTCTCGGCTTTCTAGTCTGATCTTTCAATCTGAAGCCCTGTGGTCAGCAGCCACATTGTTCCCCAAATTCACTTCCCTCAAGCTGTCCCTTTGCCAGAACAGCCCTTCCCCTGCCCACCCCCAACCTTGGCTACCTTCAAAATGCCACTGGAGCCAACTCAGAGCATCCCTCCTTTCAGAAGCTTTCCTGGACTTCCCTAAAGCTTTCCTGGACTCCCCTAAAGGTATAAAGTGACTTCTTTATGTGGAGTTGGCCTCCCCCTCAAGGATGGGGATCTCAGTGGCCAGGGTCATGGCCTCACCAACCTGCATGCCTTATGCATGTTCAACTGCCCTTTGTTGAATGGAAGTCAAAAAAAAAGAAAGGTCCACACCTGGCCCCCTTCCTCAGGCTAAGGGCATGCTCACTGTCACACAGCCCAGAGATGGCAGAAGTCTGAGGAGGGGGACATGGTTATGTTACAGGGGCCCCCCATGGATGGGTGTGGTAGAGGCAAGGCGAAGGTGATGCCCAGTGAATCGTGCCTTCAGATAATCCCTTCCCTTTGAGCGTGGACAGAACTGTGACTCGTGTCTAGCTGATGAAATATGACAAAGGTGAGGGCTTTTGCAGATGTAAGGTTCTGAATCAGTTGGTTTGGAGTTATCAAAAGGGAGCTGGTTCTGGGTGGGTCTGACTTAATCAGGTGAAAGCTCTTAAAACAAGAGTCAGAGAGATCCTCTTGTCAGCCTTGAGGAGGTCACCTGTCCTTAGTGAGAGGACCCCATGACAAGGAGCTGAAGGCAGCCTCTGGGGGGAAGCCGATCCTTAGCCTCAGGACTGAATTCTTCCAAGAAAAGAGAGAGCTCGGAAGAGGATCCGGAACTTAGAAAGGAGTGCAGCCTGGCCAGCACCCTGACCGCAGTCTTGTGAGACCCTGAAATGAAGCTGGACCCAGACTCTGATCCATGGATCCATGGACACCATAAACGTGTGTTGTTTTTGTAAGCTGCTAAATTTGTGATAATTTGTTACTCAGGAACTCATCCAGGGGGCTTGAGAACCACAGACCCCAGGGAATGATGTAGGGGTAGGGGTGGGGGGTCATGGGGTAGGAGGAAACCCCATACCTGCCCCAGCTCCCACTCAGCTCCACCTCCAGACATGGCCTGGCAGTATCAGAGTGTGGTTCAGCGAGCCTGTATGAAGTCCAATAGGTCTCAGTGGGGGATTTGAGGGGTACATTGTTTGGGGGCCCTCATCTCCGAGTTTCCTTGAATTCAGACCAAAGTCGGGATAAGGTTAACTGTATCCCAAACACATACCCCAATCCTAACACCAACTGTAAGGTCCCAAATTACCATAGAGGCAGTGAAACATGGATTCTCCCCCTTCCGACCCCCCTCCTGGGCCTCGGCGCCTGCCCACGGCCCAGACAGCCCCGCACAGACAGCTGCTACTCCCCTCGGCTCTTCTCCTGTTGTTGAGACCAGGCCCGGCTTCAGGGGAAGAGTTCACAGCCTCCATGGTGGGTTGGCAGCTGGGGCTCCAGATGTGGGGGAACCCAGAGCCTAGAGATAGTGTTACACCCAAGTGGCTGATCTGCCCTCCCAGGAGGGGCAGGGAGGTCAGGGGTGTCTGGGATAGGACACTCTGGGAGGGGTCTATTCCTACTGCATCACCCCAGCTCTGCTCCTAGGCCTCCTCCTGGGTATGAGTAACCCAGGTCCCTGACCAAGAGGGGTGTAAACGCCACCCCCTTTTGGGTCTTCTCTGCCCCCAAAGAGAACCTGACCTGGATGTCCCAAGACCTTGCCGGAAGCCTCCAGCCAGAGCAGCTGGTGAGAAGAGCCTCACCCCCTCGCTAAGGCCCTCCTTTTGTCCACAGTGAATACCCCAGGATTGGGTTTCTCCAACTCACACCCCCTCCCCAGCCCCTGGCCCAGGGCTCCCATCCATCCTGTCTCAGGCAGGGCCTCTCCAGGATGCAGACAAAGAAGGCATCTCAGATTCCCTTGTCAGGGCGCCTGCCCTTTGATCTGCTCCTTTCTCCTGCCCCAGGGATTCTGAGGTGCCCCGAAGAAAGCTCCCTCCAGGGACAGGCACCCAGAGATAAGATCTGGGATGGGAGGGAGCCCAGGACACAGGAGACTTTAAGGGGGTGTCAGCAGCCTCTCCTGCAGGCTTCCCTCTGCCTGCCTGGGCTCCTTCCCTCCATCTAGGCCACTTCTCTCCCCAGACCTCAATCTCCATGGGACTCCTGGCTGGGACATCCCTAGAGCACTGAGGCCACCTTCCTAGCAACTTTGCGGGTGACAGATGCCCACTGTGTGGAATGGTGCTTCTCCAGATGGAACCCCAGACCACGTGCTGCAGCAGAATCACCTGGAGCTCAGAGACCCCGCCCCACTGAACCCAAATCCCCATGGGGTGCATGTTCAACAAGTTGCCAGGCTGACAAGATAGGGCCACACTACTCCCCACCCTCACAATCTTCAGGGGTGCAATAAAGCATCCGCCACGAGCTGCCCCTGAGCCCAGTCCTCGACACCCCCGCGGGGCACTGGATGGGAGCTCTGGACTCCTGTGAGATCTCCAGGCCAGAGCCTCTGGCACAGCACAGACTCCCCTCAGCCTCCCGGAGGGAAGCAGCACCCCCGGGCCCAGGAAAACCTGGGTCTGCCCTCCCTTTCTGCTCCTCCGGGGGGCTGCAAGCCTCAGGCCAGGTCCACGCAAGCCCCTTCCTCCTCGATCTTTCTCACCAGGGTCTCAGAGCAGACAGGGTTGCAAGCAGCTCAGAGTTGGAGCTCCCGGGTCAGACAAAGGCAGGTTGGGCCTGCCCCAGCTAGTACCCCAGGGTGACTCCCTGGGCCTCCTGGGGTCCCACTGCTCTTGGTCTGCTCTTTTCTCCCGTCAGGTACCTAACTTTCCCTCCCCTGAGTTCTCTTCTCTCCTGCTTCCTATTTGAATCTGGCCCGTAGCCCCGCCCCTGGCCCCGCCCCAGCACCCCCACGCCATGCACACTTCACCCATCTCCCCCTCCTGCGCCCTGGCAGGGTCATCTTAGACTCAGTAAGGAGACCTGCGTGGCACAGGGGGCTCAGCCAGGAGTCTTAATTAACTGCGAGATTTCAAGCTGGAAGAGACCTCGCAATCCCTTCGCTCTGCCCCGGACGGAGTGAACGGATTGTGTTTGCCCTCCCTCTCAAACCAACCCGAACAACCAGACAGGATATGTGAAACAAGGTCAGGCGATGAAGGACAGTAATCCCCGAGGGATAGAGAACCAGGAAACGGCAAGCTGGGCTCTCAGATCCCCCAGCTTCCTGCTCTGAGGTTTCCAGGTTGTGGCCCAGGGAGAGACACTGAAGCAGGGCCCAGGCAGGGGGCTAGGGGCCTCCCAGAGAGGAGGGGTAGGAGTGAGTGCCAGGGGGAGACCAAGGCACACAGTGTCTACAGTTGGTTGGAGAGAGTACCCAGGAGGAGAGGTCTGCACAGACAGCACCCCCAGATCTTCAGAGGGGACTCCTTGAGTGTCAGGCTGAGTACTGATCAGAACACATGGATGAGGAAACTATCCAAGGCTTGGAAAGATGATCTCTTCTCTGAAAGGAGGAGAGAACAGTGTCCATCTGGGAATAGTGTCTGTTCCCACCAGCTGGACTAGAAAAGCTCACAACCCATGTAGTATTGGGTAGACTACTCAGGAATGGGGAGAAATTAGCCCTAGACTAAGTACTGCTCTGGACCTCCTTAAAAAAAAAAAAAAAGATTTTATTTATTTATTCATAAGAGATATAGGCAGAGGAAGAAGCAGGCTCCCTTGGGGAGCCTGATGTGGGACTCGATCCCAGGACCCCAGGATCATGACCTGAAATGAAGGCAGATGCTCAGCCACTGAGCCACCCAGGCGCCCCATGGACCTGCTTTTGACAAGAAGAATGGGGTCGTCTGGCTGGCTCAGTCGGTGAAGGGTGCGATTCTGTATCTTGGGGTCGTGAGATTGAGCCCTATGTTAGGGGTAGGGATTACTTAAATAAGTAAATAAAAACTTTATAAAAAGAAAAAAGAATAAAGTTGGAGAGCTCACTACCTGATTTCAAGTCTTATTATAGAACTATAATAATCAAAGCAATGTGGTACTGGTATAAAGATAGACAAATAGACCAATGAAACAGAATGGATTCCAGAAATAACCTACTCATGTAAGGGCCACTGATTCTTGACAAAGTACCAAGGCAATTCAGTGGAGAAAGGACAGTCTTTTCAACAAATGGTGCTAGAAGAAGTGGATACCCTTATGCAAAAAACAAAAAAACAAAAAAACTGATCCACATATGACATCCTACACAAAAACAAACTCAAAATGTGACAGACTTAAAGGTAAAACTTAAAATTATATAACTCTTAGGAGAAAACATAAGAAAAGGTATTTTTATTTTAATAATAGAATATTAATGATTAATGTTAATAAAATATTGTTTATCTTATAATCTTGGGTTAGGCAAAGGTTTCTTAGCTATCACCCCAAAACCAGGATCCATAAAAAAGCAAGTTGCTAACTCGAACTTCATCAAAATAAAAATCTTCTTTTCAAAGACACTGTTAAGAGAATGAAAAGACAGGCCACAGACTGGGAAAAATATTTGCAAAACATATTTCTGAAAAATGACTTGTATCCAAAATATACAAAGAAGTCTTAAAACTCAACAAGAAAACAAACAAACCAATTAAAAAATGGGCAAAAAGTCTGGATGGACACCTCCCCCAAAGAAAATACACAGATGGCAAATAAACATGTGAAAAGACACTCAACATCATATGTCATTAGGGAATTGCAAATTAAAACAAAAACAAGACACCTATTAGAATGGCTCCAGTTTTAAAAACAGACAACACCAATTGCTGGCAAGGACGGGAAGCAAGAGGAGCTCTCATTCACTGCTGGTGGGAATGCAAAATGGTACATCCACTTTGGAAGACAGTTTGGCAGTTTCCTACAAAGCTAAATATATGATCCAGCAATCACACTCTGAAGCATTTACCCAACTGACTTGAAAACTTTATGTCCACAGACATGTTTTAGTAGCTTTATAATTGCCCCAAACTGGAAATGATCAAGATGTTTTCAAAGGATGAAGGGATAAACAAACTGTATATATATATATCCATCCAGAGGAATATTATTCAGTGATAAAAGAAAAGATATGGATGAATTTTAAGTGTATATTTCTAAGTCAAAGAGACCAGTCTTTTAGGCTACATATGATTCCAATTATAGGAATCTGGAGAAGGCAAAATTATAGTGATGGTGAAAAAAATATCAATGTTTGCAAGCAGTTTGTGGGGGAAGAAGGAAGGGTTGAATGGTTGAAATGCAGGGCATTCTGTTTTAGGGTGATAAAATGAATCTGTATGACACTGTCACAGTGGACACATGACAGTGTGCATTTGTCAAACCCATAGAACTTTACAAAGAATGATGAATCATGTATGCAAATTTAAAAAATCATTTAAGAGGTTGGGAGACCTCAGGAAAGAATGCAGAAGGTGACAAAACGATCTACTAAAAATGTATGAAACAACATCGCACAAGGAGATGGGGAGAAAAGGGTGCTCTTCTAAGTCGCCTTGGAACTGAGTAGCCTCTGTGAGACTAAAGTCAACAGAAACTGTACGTTAGCACTGCACTCACATAGGTACGGTAAGCAATTCTGCTATTGGTCTAGATGTATCCTGGAATTGAGCAGGATAAATAAGTGGCAGGCTGCAAGACCCAGGTTTCTCACGGGGTAGTGGTGTAGCTAAGCAGGAAAGGGGGTTAGAATGATAGAATGATTTACGGATTAGAGTTGGAAGCATTACTATATGGTTATAGGTAGAAATATTTGCAGTCATATCTATCTACAAGATCTACAAGGGGGGACGCCTGGGTGGCTCAACAGTTGAGCATCTGCCTTTAGCTCAGGGCATGATCCTGGAGTC
The DNA here is from genome assembly GCF_048164855.1 of Canis lupus baileyi. Lineage (NCBI taxonomy): Eukaryota > Metazoa > Chordata > Mammalia > Carnivora > Canidae > Canis > Canis lupus. The sequence continues at coordinate 35,501,720 of NC_132853.1, forward strand.
CTGGGATCAGGCCCCACATTGGGTTCCCTGCGGGGAGCCTGCTTCTCCCTCTGCCTGTGTCTCTGCCTCTCTCTCTGTGTCTCTCATGAATAAATAAATACATTCAGGCAGAGACACAGGCAGAGGGAGAAGCAGGCTCCATGCAGGGAGCCCTACATGGGACTCAATCCCAGGTCTCCAGGATCATGCCCTGGGCTGAAGGCAGGCGCTAAACCACTGAGCCACCCAGGCTTCCCTAAATAAATAAATTATTTAAGAAAAGAAAAGATCTACATGGGTTAGGATTCGTATATTGTGGTGCTCTGTCAACTGAGAGCCCGTAGAAGTAACCACACCAAATTAGAAATAAGCATACCTAGTGCCCAGATCTTAACTTCCTTTTTTAACTTAACATATAGTGTATTGTTAGTTTCAGAAGTAGAATTTAGTGATTCATCAGTTGCATACAACACCCAGTGCTCTTTACATCACGCACCCTCTTTAATGCCCATCATCCAGTTACCCCAACCCCTCACCCCCCTCCCCTCCAAGGACCCTCAATTTCTTTCCTGTAATTAGGAATCTCTCACAGTTTGTCTCCCTCTCTGTTCTCGTCTTATTTTATTTATCCTTCACTCCCCTATGTTCATGTTTTTTTCTTAAATTCCACATATGAGTGAAATCATATGGTATTTGTCTTTCTCTGACTGACTTATTTTGCTTATTAACTGACTTAATACCCTCTAGTTCCATCCACATTGTTGCAGATGGCATGATTTCATTCCTTTTGATGGCTGAGTAATAGTCCATTGTATATATACACCACATTTTCTTTATCCATTCATCTGTCAATGAACATCTGGCTTCTTTCCATTGTTTGGCTATTGTGGACATTGCTGTGATAAATAGTAGGGTGCATGTGCCCCTTTGAATCACTATGTTTGTATCCTTTGGATAAATACCTAGTAGTGCCGTTGCTAGCTCACTGGGTAGCTCTATTTTTAACTTTTTGAGGAAACTCCATGCACAAGTTTGCAATCCCACCAACAGTATTACAGGGTTCCCCTTTCTCCACAACCTCACCAACATCTATTGTTTCTTGAGCTGTTAATTTGAGCCATTCTGACTGATGTGAGGTGGTATCTCGTTGTAGTTTTGATTTGTATTTCCCCAGTGCCACGTGATGTTGAATATTTTTTCATGTGTCTGTTGGCCATTTGCATGTCTTCTTTAGAGAAATGTTTGTTCATGTCTTCTGCCCATTTCTTGACTGGAGTTTTTTGTTTTTTGGGGTGTTGATTTTGGTAAGTTCTTTATAGATTTTGGATACTAGCCCTTGGTCTGATAAGACATTTACAAATTTCTAATCTCTTAATTTCTAATACCATTCTCCAACAAAAGAAACCAGGGGTTCTTGGAGGGAAAAAAAAATGGCAGATTTTAGATCTGAGCAGGAAATACACCAGATGAGGCTGGAGAATCTTGTAGTGCCAGAGATAAGAAAGTGCTCAAACAAAACAAAGCAAAACAAATAGACAAACAAAAAAAACCCTCAATCATGGTATGTCAAAGGAAAATAGGACCTAACTGAAAAAGCTTGAAATAGCCAAAGCTGGCTATTGAGCAACAAAATAAGTAAATAATTTGAGCAACAAAGTAAGTAAAGTAGTATTGAATTATAACTCAAAGCATAAAACAAATATCCTTAAGTCCATATTGATATAAATTATTGAGTAAGTAAATAAATGGGGGAAAAGAGACAAATCTCCCATGCAGAAGTCCAAAAAATTTATATATATGCCCCACTCTAGGTGGAGCATAGTTTCCCATTCTTGAAATGGAGCTCTTTCCTAAGAGTCCAGTATGGAAAGTGGGGGTTGGGACAAGGAATAATTTTACAGCAGAAACAACTGACAAGCATTATCTCACCCGAGTGATCAAGGTTAACAGAAACAGTGACAAGCAATGTTATTAGATGTACCCTTGATATGATACAATAAAAATGGCACTTCTTTCCCCAAACCCATAACTCCAGTGTAATCATATAAAAACAATGGAGAAATCCCAATGGAGGGACAGTCCACAAAATACTTGACCAGTACTCCTAAAGAAAGTCCAGGTCATCAACACAAGGAAAGTCCGAGACATTGCTACAGCCTAAGGAGAACATGACTACTATGGGGTATCCTGTATAGGCACTTGGAACAGAAAAAGGACATTAGGAGGGTGCCTGTGTGGCTTAGTTGGTTAAGCATCCAACTCTTGATATAGGCTCAGGTTATGATCTCAGGGTTGTGAAATCAAGCCCCAAGTTAGGTTTCACACTCAATGTGGAGTCTCCTTGAGATTCTCTCTCCCTCTTCCCCTCCCCCCACTCACATACTCTCTCTCAAATAAATAAATAAAATCTTTTTTAAAAAGATTTTATTTATTTATTCATGACACACAGAGAGAGAGAGAGAGAGAGAGAGAGAGAGAGGCAGAGATACAGACACAGGCGTTGGGAGAAGCAGGCTCCACGCAGAGCCCCATGTGGGACTCGATCACCATGCCCTGGGCTGAAGGCGGCGCTAAACCGCTGAGCCACCCGGGCTGCCGCCCAAATAAAATCTTTAAACAAAGAAAAAAGAAAAAGGACATTAGGCAAAAACGAAGGAGATCTGAATAAAGCATGGACCTTCATTAATATTAATGTATCGATACTGACTTATTAATTGTAACAAATGTACCATATTGGTGTAAGATTTAATAATAGGGAAAACTGGGTATGTGATATATGGGAACTCTGTGTACAGTTTTGTTTTGTTTTGTTTTGTTTTTTTGGTAAATCTAACAGTGTTCTAAAATAAAAGGCTTATTTTTTAAAGATAAGAAAAATATTTATAAAGCATATATCTCATAAAAGATTTATATTCAGAAACATAAAAAGCTCTCAAAACTCAATAAGAAAACATACAATCCCATAAACAGTAGGCAAAAGAGTTAATTTTAATATAGATGATATATGGATGGCAAATAAGTACATGAAAAGTGTTCAGTGCTATTAGTCATTAGGGAAATGCAAATTAAAACTACAATGAAATACTACTACTACACACACACACCAATTAATAGCTACATTTTTTAAAAAATGAAACTGATTGTGCTAAGTATCAATGTGGTCACAGAGGAAGTGAGATTCTCATTCACTGTTAGTGGGAATGCAAAATGGTACAACTACTTTGGAAAGCAGTTTCTTTTTTTTTTTTTTTTCAAGATTTATTTATTTAATTTAGAGAGCGAGAGCATGTGAGTGAGTTGGGGGAGACAGAGGGAGAGAATCTTCAAGCAGACTCCCTACTGAGCATGAAGCCCAACTGGGAGGGGAGGGGAGGCTTCATCCCACAACCCATGAAATCATGACCTGAGCTAAAACCAAGAGTCGGTTGTTCAACTGACTGAGCCACACAGGTGCCCCAACAGTTTCTTAAAAATAAAATATATACCTACCTTACAATCCAGCAGCCATTCCACCCCCTCAGTGTTTTTCTAAGAGAAAAGTAACATATATGTCCATACAAAGACCCACACATGAAGGTTCATAGCATCTTTACTTGTAATAGCCAAAATTGAGAAACAACACAAATGTTCCCTTCATCAACAAGAGAATGGATAAACAAACTGTAGCACATCCATGCAATGGAATATGATTCTCCAAAAAAAAAAAAAAAGGAATAAACTATTGATTCTGGCAACAAGATGAATGAATCTCAAAGTAATTATACTGAGTGAAAGAAGCCAGATCTGTCTCCCCCCCAAAAAAGTTGCATGCTAGATGCAAGATGATTCAATTTATGTAAAACTATAGAAAATAGAAACTAGGACACTTGGGTGGCTCAGGGGTGAGCATCTGCCTTTGGCTCGGGTCATGATCCCAGGGTCCTTGGGACCAAGTCCTGCATCAGGCTCCCTGCAGGGAACCTGCTTCTCCCTCTGCCCATGTCTCTGCCTCTTTCTGTGTGTCTCCTTTGAATAAATAAATAAAATCTTTTTTAAAAAAATAGAAACTAACCTGAGTGACAGAAAGCAGATCGGTAGTTGCATTGGGTTGAGGGAAGGTATGGAAGAAGGAGGGATTACAAAGGGCATGAGGAGGGATGCCTGGGTTGCTCAGTGGTTAGCGCCTGCCTTCGGCTCAGGGCGTGATCCTGGAGTACTGGGATCGAGTCCCACATCAGGCTCCCCACATGGGGCCTGCTTCTCCCTCTGCCTATGTCTCTGCCTCTCTCTGTGTGTGTCTCTCATGGATAAATAAATAAAATCTTAAAAAAAAAAAAAGGGCATGAGGAAATTCTTAGGAGTGATGGACATATGCCCTATCTTGATTGTGGGGAGAGTCTCACAGTTGTATACATATGTCAAAACTATCAAATTATACATTTTAAATCTGTGCAGCTTCTTATATGTCAGTTATACCTCAATAAACAAACAAAAATCTTGAAGGAAAACTAAAATATCCTTCAGTCAAAATTTTTAATTAATTTATTTAAACATCTTTATTTTAACTAAGTAAAATATGCATATGGTTGAAAAATTAAAGAATGCTGAAGAGACTAAAATAAAAAACAACTTCTCCCTGTCCCATCTGGGCTCCCCAGGGAAACTTTTGAATCATTTTTATTTTTAGGTTCTACAGTGATTGTCTTCTTATCTCTAATTTTTATACTGTTATTTTAAAACATTTTTTTTCTCTTCTTTGACTTGTCAACTTTAGGCATTATTGATTGCTTGCCTTTTTGGACTGATGAAAATTTGGCTCTCAACCTCCCTATCCCTCTTTCCCTCCCAAATGTGGTCACACTTCACTGTTCTCAGACCCTCCATGCCTCATCTGTGCAACATCAAACATCACACATCAGGACCTCTATTGCTTTTTCAGCCCACCATAGATGGTATCGCTTGATTCTCCACATTGGTCACCACCTATCTTCTCTCCATTCCACCTCCCAGCCACTATGAGCTATACTTTTTTTTTTTTAAAGATTTTATTTATTTATTTGACAGAGAGAGAGACAAGTACACAAGCAGGGGGAGTTATATGAAGAGATGCAGGGTACTCACTGATTATGGACCATGATCCCAGGACACTGGGATCATGACCTGAACCGAAGGCAGATGCTTAACGTACTGAGCCACCCAGGAGCCCCTGAGGTGTACTTTTGACATCAAGCCATTAACATTTACCTCCTAGGCTGTAACCATAGATAAGTCCTCTGTGATTTGTCTAAAAGTTGATATTTGTTTAAAAACAACAACCAATACCAGTATCTGACCATGTAAATATCACTTACTGCAGAGCCAGGTAGTGTGCTATGATCCAATATAACTGTGACAACCAGCTCTCATCATTTTATGGATGAAGAAACTGAGATCAGAGAGGTTCAGTGTCATCAGAACAACCCTTCTGGTCTCCTAGAACATGGCTTCCAAACTCTTGGTTACTCTGGAGTGGGGGGAAACCTGAACCAAGGTAGTTGCTACTTAGTTTGCAGTTAGAAATTGGGGTGGAATGGAGTCAACGAAAACCAAGACCCTAAGCCTTCATGGGTAGAAGTGCCATCAATTAACAGAGCACCAATAGACAGTTTGAATGAGTTTGTCTCTATGAAAGAGATTGATTCAACAGTAACCTTTCAAAACAGAAACCAGGTCCAGATGGGTTCACTGGTAAATTTTAACCTTTAAGGAAGAAATTTTACCATTTCTCTACAGAATTTTCCTGAAGACAGAAGATGGGAGAATATTTTCTAACAAACTCTGAGACCACCATTACCCAAATACATAAACCAGACAAAGAAATTACAAGAAAAGAATATTATAGGGACACCTGGGTGGCTCAGCAGTTGAGCATCTGCCTTTGGCTCAGGGCGTGATCCTGGGGTCCGGGATCAAGTCCCATATTGGACTCCCTGCGGGGAGTCTGCTTCTCCCTTCTGCCTATGTCTCTGCCTCTCTCTGTGTGTCTCTCATGAATAAACAAACAGAATCTTAAAAAAAAATACCACAGATCAATATCTTTTATGAACATAGATGTGAAAATCCTCAGAAAATATTAGCAAATCAAATCTAGCAATGTATAAAGAGAATTACACACCTTGACCAAGTTGGATTTATCTGAGATATGCAAGTCTGGTTTAGTACTTGAAAATCAATTCATATGGGCAGCCTGGGTGGCTCAGCGGATTAGCGCCGCCTTCAGCCCAGGGTGTGATCCTGGAGAACCGGGATTGAGTCCCACATGGGGCTCCCTGCATGTGGCCTGCTTCTCCTTCTGCCTGTGTCTGTGCCTCTCTGTGTGTGTGTGTCTCACATGAATAAATAAATAAAATCTTTTTAAAAATTGATTAATATAATCCATCACTTCAACAGGTTAAAGAAAAGTTACATGATCATGTTGATCATTACAGAAAAAGCATTTGACAAAATTCAACACCCATTCATGACAGAAACTCTCAGTAAATTAGGAATAGAAAGGCACTTCCTTCACTGAAGAAAGAACATCTGCAAAAACCTATAGCTAACATCATACTTAATAGTGAGAAACTGGAAGCTTTCCCATTAAGATCAGAAACAAGGCAAAGATGCTTTTCTCATCATTGTGTTTCAACATTGTCCTGGAAGTCCTAACGACTGCAGTAAGACAAGAGAAAGAAATAAAAGGTCTGAGAAGGAAGAAATCAAACTGTCTTTGTTTGTAGATGAAATGATCATCTATATAGAAAATCTAAAAGAATTGGCAATAAAACTCCTGAAACTAATAAGTAATTACAGAATACAAGGTCTATATAAAAAGGCAATCACTTTCCTATAAACCAGCAATGGATGAAATTAAAAACACATCATCATTTACATTAGCATCCTCCAAAAGGAAATACTTAGATATAAATCTAACAACATATGGATAAGATCTGTAGGAGGAAAGCTACAAAACACTGATGAAAGATATCAAAGAAAAACTAAATAAATGGAGAGACATTCCATGTTCGTGTATTTAAAAGCTCAATTTTGTCAAGAGCTCAATTCTTCCCAACTTGATCTACAGATTCAGTATAATCCTAATCAAAATACCAGCAAGTTATTTTATGGATATCAACAACATGATTCTGAAATTTAATGTGGAAAAGCAAAAGACCCAGAAGAACCAACTCAGTATTAAGAGAAAAAGCCAGAAGACTAATAATACTTGACTTCAAGACTTCACTATAAAGTTATGGTAATCAGAACAGTGTAGTATTGGCAAAGGAACAGAGAAATAAATCAAGGAAAAGAATAGAGAGCCCAGAACCAGAGCCATACAAATACAGTTAACTGATCTTTTGACAAAGGAGCAAAGGCAATACAATGAAGGAAAGATAGTCTTTTCAACAAATGGTGCTGGAACAATGTAGACATCCATGTGCAAAAACATGAATCTAGACAGACTTCATGTTCTTCACAAAAATTAAGTCAAAATGCATCGTAGATCTAAATGTTAAACGTAGAACTATAAAACTCCTAGACGACAGTACAGGAGAAAATCTAGTTGACCTTGAGTATGGTGATGACTTCTATTTATTTTTTAAATAAATTTTTAAAAAAGATTTTACTTATTTATAAGTAAACAGAGACAGAAGCAGACTCCATGCAGGGAGCCCGATGTGGGGCTTGATCCCACGACCGTGGGTTCACGACCCAAGCCGAAGGCAGACACTCAACCGCTAAGCCATTCAAGTGTCCCTTTTCAAAATAAATTTTAAAAGATTTTCTTTTTAAGTAATCTCTATGCCAAATGTGGTGCTCATATCAATGACCTCAAGATCAAGAGCATATGTTCCACCAACTGAGCCAGCCACGCACCCCACTGACAGCTTTTGAGATACAACACCAAAATCACAACCTGAGAAAGAAATCATCGATGAGTTAGATTGATTAAAATTTAAAACTTCTGCTCTGGGAAAGGAGATGTCAAAGAGAACAAGAAGATGAGCCGCAGAGAGAAAATACTTGCAAAAGATACATCTGATAAAGAACTGTTACCCCAAATATACAAAGAACTCTTACAAGTCCACAATAAGAAAATGAACAACCCAATTCAAAACAGGCAAAAGACCTGAACAGACACTTCACCAGAGAAGCTACACAGATGACAAGCAAGCATACGAAGAGATGTATGATGTTCCACATCATCTGCCATTAGGAAAGTGCAAATCAAAGCAATAGTGAGATACCACCCCACACCTATTAGATTGGCCCAGATTTGATGCACCAAAAGCTGGTGAGATCGTGGAGCAACAGGGCTGGTGGAAATGCGAAAATGGTACAGCCACTTTGGAAGATGATTTGGCAGTTTCTTGATACTCACAGTGGTGTATCCATGTCATTATACATTTATCCAAACCCATAGAATGTACAGGGAAAGTGAACTCTAGTGTAGATATGGACTTTAGGTGACGTGGTATGTCAATGTAGGTTTATCCATTGTAATGCATGTGTGGTACGGGATGGAGACAGTGAGGAAGGATGTGTGTTGTGAAGACAGAGTATGTGGCAACTCCTGGTATTTCCACTCAATTTTGCTGTGAACCTAAAACTGCTCTAAAGAAGATGAAGTTTATTTTTTTAACTTAAAAAAAAAAGATTTTATTTATTTATTCATGAGAGACAGAGAGAGAGAGAGAGAGAGAGAGAGAGGCAGAGACACAGTCAGAGAGAGAGGCAGGCTCCATGCAGGGAGCCTGATGTGGGACTCGGTCCCGGGTCTCCAGGATCACACCCTGGGCTGAAGGCAGATGCTTAACCACTGAGCCACCCAGGTGCCCCAAAGATAAAGTTTATTAATTAAACAAAAAAGAACAGAGCACTGAGGGAGGGAACTTCTGTTACTGTTGTTTTGTTTTTGGAGGGGCCGTGCAGAATTCTTCTTGCATTTTGAGCATGTGGAGTTGGAGATGTCTGCATTTATAGGTACCCTGAAAATTGGGCCAAGGAGAGAGGGGGTGCTGAGATCATAGACATAGGGGTCATCATGGCAGTGGATCACATGAGCTGGGAAGACAGCAGGGCCCAGAGAGTAAAGGCCCAGAAGGGGACCCAGGAGCTCTGGCCTTGGGGCAGTGGACAGGTAACTGTGTCATGGCTGCACAGGGAAGGCCGTGGCTCAGGGAAGATGAGGCCCTTAGATGCTGGGAGGGTGAGTCCCGGGAGGCCCCACCAGATCCTACAAGGAGGGGTGCCAACTGGGGGAGGAGGGGAACAGGGTGCTTTGGTCAAGGGCAGAAGGGAGGACGGAGGGAATGTCTTTCTCTCAGAATCTGGAGTTTGCCAGGGAAGGTGAGAGGACAGAGGTCCAAGGGTGGCAGTGCTCAGAAAAGGTGTTTATAGGACAAGGGAAGTGAGAGAGTGTTTATAGACTAAGAGGACAGACTCTGAGACAATCCAGAGCACAGGTGGAGGAGTAAGGGACTTTTTCATGGCTAATTTAGATTTACTGTGGAAAAGGTATGACACCAACTCTTAAAACATTTTTTTTGGAAAACACCCATAATGACAGCCCTCATCTTGCTCAAAGATTTCTTTTTCTTCTGATGTCCAGAAGCTTTTCCTGGCAGAAGGGAAGAGAATCAAGGAGGTCCTGTCCCAAGACCTTGGCCTTTGCAGAGCCTAGTAGATGTAGGGGGCTAGGGAGTGGGGGGAAGAGGGGGCTGGGAGGGGTTAGGGGTTGGGAGGGGTGAGGGCACGGGGTGTGGGGGTTGCTGGCTGGGATTTAATGTGGACTCATCAGAAATGAATCCAAACCTTGTGCCCCCCACCCCCGGCCACCCTGCTCCGAGTGCCCAGCCCTGACCCTGCGCGTGGAGGAGGCGGGGAGGGTCGCTGGCGAGTGGGGGAGGCCGGGCAGTAATTGAATCCAGGGGCCTCCAGACAGAGGCCAATGGCTTTTCCCGGCCTAATTAGAGGGATTTTTTTTAAACCCAGGAAACAAATCCATATGGTCTGCTATTCGTTTCTCAGGCTCTTTACCCTCCTGAAGTCGTAAATGTCGTGGGCTTTTTAGCACCAGAGCTTTGGGAAAGGGGGAGGGCCCGCAGCTTAGGTTTCTCAGCAGGAGCCCAGTCCAGGATCCGGGGGCCCCCAGGGCCAGGGTCCTGCACACACCCCCACCTCAGCTTTCTCTGCTGGTCCTGGCAGGCGGCCTCCGGCCCCCACCCACGCAAGCCTCCCCATCTCCCTCAGGCCTTTCCTCCAGCCAAAAACACTCCCCCCCCCCCCAGCCGGAGCCTTCTTTGCTGCTGACCAGTCCGTCTGTGTGGCCTTCCCTCTGCCTCCCCCACCCCCTGCATGGGTGCCCACTGCTCTTTGTCTCTGTGCTGTCCTGTGCGTGTGACCTGTTTCTCCCATCAGACCGGGAGCTGATCAGAGACCAGAATCGTGCCTTTCCCATCAGTCTGGGGGCTTCCTAGCAGTTGCTCTAGACATTCAAAAAATCTGCTCTAAAGAGCAGGAGATGCTGAGGTTAGGTCTAAGGCAGAAGGGGGAGATCTGAGCTTTGCACTTACCCAGGGATGGCTCGAGAGCGACTGGAACCCTGCCCAGCTTTCCATGGGCATCACTGGGCATGGGGTCCTGGGTCCTCCCCCGCGGAACCAGGGCAGCAAAGGAAGCTGGACAGCTTGGGATTTGCTGCAAAACCAGGAGAGAGGCTCCTCTGGTTGGTGGCAAGTGACCTTGCTCAAGGCCTTCTAAGCTAGGAGGTTGGTTTGGGAGAACTGAGGTGCATGCAGGTGAGGTTGGGGGCAGGCCAGAGGAGCCTGCTTTCTGCCCTGGAATCCTCCAGAACTTGTTGAGCTTTGGCTGTTCGTTTGCAGACCCCTGTCCCTAGGGGATAGTGACCAGAGTCCAGGGTATTTCCAGGCCGAGGTCTCAAATGGGTTCCCATCTCTGCCCTACATCTGTGGTGTGACCTTGTGAGAGTCACTAAACACTGAGCCTCAATTTGCTCATCTGTACAGTGGGGTGGTTGTGCTAATAGTTGTTCATCAGGCACAAGGTGTGAGGGATTGATGAGTGAGAGCCAGTCCCTTGTTCCCACAGAGCTGACAGTTCAGGTGAAATGAAGGAAGGACCTTACTAAAAGTCTAAAAGGGGTTGTGTAGGGGGTTCTATGTGGGAGAGCAGCCCAGAAATCAGACAAGCGTCCGGTGCATTAATCTCTAGTGCTGTATCAGCTGCAGCCAGACTCAGCCACTGTACGCCCCCACCACACACACACACACAGAGCCTTCCTCCAGCTCCAGCCCGTAGGGCCAGGCTCCTTCTGTCTTGCACGCTGGTGTCTGTGGGTGGCTTCTCTTTCTCCACATCATCTCCACATCATCAGCCAAGAGTGGGGGAAGGCGAGAGCTGCTGGCCTGGCTGGAGCCAGAGGGACAACCGTGAATGACTTTTGCCAAACCATGTCAAGCTGGATTAAATCACAGTGCTGGCCTGCCTTCATGTGCTGCTTTCTCGGTTCTTTCTCTTTCTCTCCAAGTACCATCCGGGTTCCCCTTGAATGGCAGTGTCCTCCCTGAATGATGGGAAGTCTCCTTGTGGAAGTGGGTCCGGGCAGGTGGCAGGGAGATGGGCTGGGCTCGCTCCAGGGAAGGGGAAGGCAATCAGTATTCATGGGCTTTGGAGCTCCTGGTGCCGGGAACAGGGGAACAATGAAGTAAGTTGGGAAGAGTTGCAGAGAGGAATCAGCTTTGAATTTAATAGAAGATATTTTAAAGCCATAAAGATATAAATCTAATAAAAGATATGAAGCAAGAACCCCAAGTGGAGTAGAGCCCCTCCTATGCAAAGCACTGAGGAGATTCTGGAGGCAATGTGAGAGGGAGGTCTGGGAGGGCTTCTTAGAGGAGCTGGAAAGGGCTGAGGCTACAGACAGGGCTGGGGTGAGGGCCCCACAGGCAGCAGGTGCAGCAACAAAGGCCTCACGAGGGGAATCTGGCCTGTCCTCAGGTAATGCATGTCACCTGTCTGACTGTAGGGTGGGAGATAGGCTGGAAGGGCAGGGTAGCGTTCCTATGGGGTCTCTGATGCCGAGGTGGTGATGATGATGCTACCCACTGGGCCCCAGGGCTGTGCTAGCTCTAGCCTCCCGTACATTAAGTTTCCCAGAAAACCTCCCAGGTAGACACTGTCTCTTCCCATTTTACAGCTGAGAAACAAAGGCTCTGCCAGGATACGGACTACCAGGTCCAAGATCCCAGAGCTAGGAAGCGGCAAGGCTGGGGTTTGAACCCAGGACTGTGTGACTCCGAAACTCACATTGTTTCCATCTGTGTCCTTTGAGTGATAGAGCCAAAATGACCAGCAGCAAGGGTGGGAGGAGTGTTCTTCATTTTAGGGGCCCAGGGATGGCTCCTGTGGGGCTGTCTGGTGGGACCCAGCAGGGCCCAGGGTAGGGAGGAGTGGGGTGTCTTGAAAGGGCAGACTTCTCTAAATCCCAAATTGAGGTCTCAGACCCCGAGGAATCTCCATGGACTGGCAGAGTGGTGGGCAGCTGGGGATGCACGAGGGGTCTGGGCACAGGGTTGCAGGGTGGCTGCGCTGGTCTTATGTCCTCTCCACCAGGACTAGCCTATGTGGCTCTGTGCCAGGCTCCCAGTGGCGCCAGCCTCCTGCAGCCTGGGTGGGGGGCTGGGAGCAGAAGGGAGGGGGTGTTGGTGGCCATATCAAGGTTAAAACACCAGGGATCCCCTTTCTTCTTCCCCGGGTGGGTTCCAGCTGTCCCTGCCACTCTGTGCGAGGGGGCAGGGGATTCTAGAAGGGGAGCGAGCCTTTGGAAATATTCGAATGGGGTCAGCTTATTTTCACCCTCCATCATTCTGCTTGAATTCCAGTCCGTGCTCCAGGCCCCCTAGCTCCCCAGACCAGCCCTTTGCGCCAGCCTTTCCTTGATGGAGATGCTTTGTTGACAGAGGGCTGCCTGGTATCGGGGCACCAACTCTTGAGTGCGGGTCACCCTGAGACAGCCTCTATGCCATAGTCTGCCAAGCTGACTTCCTTCCTATTAAGGGTAGCATGCTCCCAGATGGGGGAGCCAGGCCCCCAGCCCTGGCCCCCGTGCTCCCTCTCCTGTCCCTTGACTAGCCTGCACCTGGTGCTGTGGTGGTGGAGCGGGGGGGGGGGGGGGGGGGGGGGGGGGGGCATGATCTGGCTTAGACGGCAGCCTTCTCCCTCCCAACCCCCAACCCCGCCTGAGTCACTGTTCTGGTTTGCCTTGCTCCGGGGCTTTTGGCAGCTTCCCTGGAGAGGCGAGAGGCAGGCCTCAGCCTGACAGGCATGTGGCACTCTCTGGGCATGTGCCCAGCCCATGTGTGACCCCAGGAAGAGGTGGGACTTGGTGCCCAGAGCTGTCCAGGTGGCTTCTGCGGGAATCTAAATGTGATGCTGGCCACTTTTTCACTCCTGCCCTGGCTTTTAGCCAATCATCGCCCTGGAAGGGCTGGAGCAGGGCACTGGCTCATGGAGCCTAATGGCTGCTTAGTAAAATCCCAAAAGAGATGGAATTTAGATTTAGATTTAGAATTTGAGACAATTTCCCTCTTCCTTTTAACTGAACTTTGAGCTCCTTGAGAACAAGGCACTGGTTCTTGCCAATTAATCCTGCACCAGAGGCAGTGAGATGGATGTGAGGGCGAGCAAGGAATGGGTGGCGGATAGATGGTGAAACTGTTGGGGCAACAAAGAGGGGTAGGGGCCTGAGGACCAAAGCACACTTGCCTTTGCTGGCCTGGTCCCTCAAGCTGTGGAATATCACACAGAGGGGCTGGGCTGATGGAGCCAGGCTTCGGAATCTAAGAGGAGAGGGATGGCTCAAGGTCAGCCCCCCTGGACCACAGAGATCACCTCCTTCTTCCTCCTCCATCTAGTGAAGTCCCTCCTCCAGGCAAGCCCTATCTCCTTCCCCTCTCAGCAAAACTTTTAGGAGAGTTATATAGGGTTCCTTTGTCTCACCTGCCATCTGCCTCCTGCACCCCCTCCTCCAACCCGGTGGCCATCCCAGCCCCTCCCCACGGTGTCCCCACCGTGCTGGCACTGGGGATCACTATTCCTCCTCCTGGTAACTTGCTCCTTTCTTAGGCTGCTCCGACGCTGCCAGGTCCTGGCCTCTCCGCTCACTGGCCTTTCTGGATCATCTCTGTCTCCTTCTGCTTGGTCACCTAAGCAGGCCTGTCTTAGGGCTCTCTCTCCCTCTGTCTAGTGGGGACCTCACCCAGAGGCTGGCAGATGGTTAAAAACATTCCACTGTAGCCTGGAATTTCCCGACTCCTGACACATATAACCAAATACCTCCTGCCTTTCTCCCCTGAATGGCCCGCAGGCTTCTGACACTTAACAGGGAATGCAAGATCTTCCACGAAAGTCTGCTCCTCCAGGGCCGCCGACTGGCTGAACAGCAGCAGCAGGCCCTCAGCTGCCAAAGCCCGAGACCAGAAGTCCTGGAGACTCCTCTGCGGCCCGTTCTGTTTCCCATCCGATTTGGTGCCAGTGCGAGGTCATTCTCCCTTCTTAATATTTCCTGAGTTCCTTCCCTCTTTTCCTCCCCGCGGCTAGTTCTCGTGACTGAAGCACGAGCCTCCCAGCTGGGCTTCCTGCCTGCTTCCTTCCTCTCCTTCCAGAACATTCTCCAGCTTAGATAAAACCCAGTAGCTGCCCGTTCAGTCCAAATGCCTCAGGCTGGCATTGGGGTACTTGGTGCCCAGATCTGGCCTGATTTTCACCTTGTTCCCATTATTATTTATGCCGGTTGAAATTAATGCCTCCCTGCTCCTCGTTCCTTTGTCTTTGTCCCAGCTCTGCCTGAAACATTCTCCCCACGTTTTTTTCCACCCCTGCAATCCAAATCTCGACCATCATCCAAGGTTTAGGTCAAAGCCTCCCTTTCAAGTTCCTCCTCTGGTCCCTGCAGCCATGAGGACGTTCTCCACCTTCGGGCCCCCCAGTGCCTCTTGGTGGCCTTTGATCCTAATGTCCACCATGTTGTTTCATGGCGATTCTTACTGGAAAGATGCATTGAGTCTGGGGGTGGCACCTCTCTGGGGTTGCCTGGCAAGGAGGAAGGAACTCAAATGCTAAGCGAGGATGGGGGCTCCATTTGTAATTTGGGAGCCCTGTTTGGTAACTGTACCTCCATCCCCCCACTTTGGGTCCCCATGCTTCAAGAGGGGTGACAGTCCTGCTTCAGGGGTGGTGTGTGACCTCCACCATAGCCAATTACTGATTGCCATTCCGTAGCCACAGGGATGGGCTAGTCAGAACCAAGGGCATCTGGGGACTTTGCACGGACTTCTAGAACTGAGGTCTTCTCATTCCCAAAGGCTAGGACCCAAAGCTGTAGCCATCTTATCACTATGAGGGAATCATCCAGGGAAGGAAATGAAGGCAATGGAGGCAAGAAGCTAGGTCCTGGGATGCTGCTGGAATCTGAATCAAGCTGTGCCTCGAGCCGGCCCTACCCCTGGACCTTTCCCTCTGATGGACAGTACATTCCCTGGGTTGGGTTTTCTCCCTCTTGCAACACCAAGAATCTGACCTGGTGCACAGGGTGAGGAGAGGAGAGCTCCCAGGTGGCTGGCTTCCCGGCTGTCAGCACCATCTTCCAGGGGGTCATGACGGCATGGCCTCCCTAGGCTCCGAGGCTGGCCAATGGAAGCGGGGCTGCTTCGTGCCCCTGGCCCGCACATTCGGCGCCGACTGCTGGCATCCCAAGGTCCGTAGGAGTAGAATGAGAACCATCTGGACTGCTAATTGAAGCTGTAGGCCCCAGGGTAGGGCTGGGCCCCTGGAATGTGGATGCTGAGCCCTGAGCCTAGGCCAGAGAGCATCGAGGGCTTCTCAGGGAGGTGTTGGGCTCCCACCGGATGATGCACAGGACCACCAGATTCTATGAGTCACTCAAATATGGGAAGAAGATGGGAGGATTCCCAGACTTTTCCAGAGAGAGCATCTGAGCAGAGAGGAGACCCGGTCTTACCTTTCCCAGGAGCCCTTTGGGAATGTTGCTGGAAACAGCCAGAGCAGGGATTGCCGGGAGGGAAGCACAGGGGATTGGGAAGTGCCCGGATGCTGTGGGAAGAGGGTTGGACCCAGGGCCCTGAGGGGATGCAGGGTGAGAGTTGGAATGTTCCTGAGTATTCCTTCATGACAGAGCCCTAGGAAAATGTTCCTGGCATCCTCTGGCATGGTTGGGGGAATGAGAGAGTAGAGTTGGGGACCACCCTGCAGAGCTCTAACTCTCAGCTGGGCCTGAGAAGGATCCCCCTGCACATGGGGATGAAGAGGGCCTCTCGGTGTCTCCTTTGGGGAGAATACTAGGTGTCCATATGAATGGCGGCATCGCCCCCAAAGACCAGCAAAGCCATGTGCTGGGAAGTGGGGGTCTTTGCTGGGGTGGGGGAGGGCTCTGGAGCCTGGGGGAGGGCCCAAAGGGGGAGAACCCTGCAGGGAGCCTGGCGTGGCTGGGAGGATCAGCCTGAGGGCAGGAGTGTCGGAAGAGTCAGGAAAGAGGGGACAGGAGGCTGCAGGTGCCCCCCACCCCGCCTCTGCTCTTCTGCACCCAGAAGCCTGGGGGCTCGGTTCTGTCCCCTGGCCTTCTGCCCACCAGCTGCCACAAAGCTGGGGAGCAATCTGCTTTGCATTATCAGAGGAGTCGTCACCCTCAGGCATATGGTCAGCAGACCCCCACACACACAGCCTGGAGCATCATGGGAAATGTCTTCTCCTGACCCCAGCTCTGGTCCAGCCCCCTGGAGCACCCTGGGCTCAGTGGCCCCACCACACCCCTCCTCACAGGATGAAGAGGCCTTTCACATGGTTCCAATCTTATCTCAGCTTCACTGAACTGGATGAAAGAGGGGAAGGAGGCACTAGGGGAAGACAAGGGACCCTGGTGGGCAGGCAAAGATAAAGGGTCTCATCCTCTAGCCCAGAGAACGAAAGAGATAAAGGGAGGTTTCCTAGCCTGAGCAGAGAAGAGAGAGCCACGGGGCTGGGGGGTGAGGGTGGGAGGGGAGAGCTATAGGCCTCAGGCCTAAGGGTTCTGATGACAGGGAAAGAAACAAGGCGGCATCCTTCGGTCCTCTGAGCATGCCAGGGGCTCCAAACAAGTCCCTACTCTGGGACTTATGACTCTAGAATTGTCTGCCTGGTGTGATGACCGCCAGCCACATGTAGCTATAAGCACTTGAAATGGGGCTAGTCCAGACTGAAATGTGCTGTAAGAATAAAATACACACTGAATTTTGAAATCTTTATAGGAAAAAAAATAACAAATTTCATTAATAATTTAAAAGCATTGATTATATGTTCGAATAATACTTTGGCTATATTGGGCTAAATAAAATATGAAGTTCATCTCACCTGCTCCTTTCTACCCTTGTAATGTGACTACTAGAAAACTAAAAATCAGGGGATCTCTGGGTGGCTCAGCGGTTTAGCACCTGCCTTTGGCCCAGGGTGTGATCCTGGAGTCCTGGGATCAAGTCCTGTATCGGGCTCCCTGCATGGAGCCTGCTTCTCCCTCTGCCTCTCTGTGTCTCCTATGAATAAATAAATAAAATCTTTTTTAAAAATCATGTATATCCAATATTTCCATTGAATTGTGCTGTTCTAGCGCACATGCATTCATTTATTCCACAAATTTTTGTTGAGTGCCAGCTATATGCCAGGCAAGGTGCTGAAGATTAGAAGGTGAGCAAAACCAGACCCCATCTCTGGATTTCTGAAGTTTACAGTAATCAAAGAATTAGACTGCAAAGATTTCTGAAGAAAAGGAGTGGAATATGATGTCCTCTAGACTTGGAATCAAGAGACCTGATTTGTGTCCACAGTATGTGAAAGCTTCCTTAAGGAAGCACTTGGGAAAGGAGAACGTGTTCTAGACAGTGAGGACAGCATGTGCAAAGGCCTCGTGGCTAAAGGGAACATTGAAGCTTGAAGAATTTTACGAAGGCAGGTGTGGGGGAACACAGAAGAGGATGAGGATGGCTGGAGGAAGGCAGGGAGTCTGGAGGAGGTGGCAGGGGCCTTGTGCAGACCCTGAGGGCCACATTAGAGATGGGAAGCTGATAAGCATTTTTGCCCTTGGGGTTGGTGGGTAGAGAAGGAGGGATGGAGAGGTCAGGCTGAAGGAACACAGAGAGGGTTTCTCACCAGTGCTGGGGAGGCGGTGCAAATCTGCAGTACGATGTCTGTAAGGGACCCCAGGGACCCTAGGCTGGTATCAGCTACTTCTGTACCCCCTTCCCAATTCTGCACACCCTGAGGAGCTTTTTAGAGTGGTCTCTTCTCGCCATCCCTGTGGCTTCCTTTGCTTCAGGCTGCCATTGACTTCCACCCTCCAGACTTCAGCCCAGAGCAAGTGCTTTCTTCAGTGGAAGTCTGTCCATGCACCGCCCCCCCCCCCCGCTTAAAACCCCTCCGTGGCGCCCCAGTGTTCTCAGAACATAGTCCAGACCCTTAGCCTGTCTCTCTGTGAGCCTGTCTGCATCTGGCCCTGCTGACCCTCTGCTCTCCCTGGGCTCCAGGCACAAGAGCCTCTCCAGACCCCTGGGTACTCTGGTCTCTCTCTTTGGGGCCTTTGCTGAGCTATGTCCTCTGCCAGGAATACTCTCCTCCCTCAGCCTGTTGACATCAATAAGGGCTCAGATTCCCTTTTCTGACCTGTCTTCCTTACCCCCTGGTGAGGGTGGGCCTGGGCTGGGGTGCCCCTCTCACCCCTAGCATGGCACTACACGCCACACACGGCCCGTCTGCTGTTTCCCCTCAGGATTGCTGGAGTGGGTCTCCCTTATTCCCACAGGCAGCATCTGGCTCTTCCCTATCAGAATGGGGGCTCTTTTAGGGGAGGAATTGTGCCTCCCTCATCAGATAAGAGGTACCCAAAGTCTGGGGCTGTGTTTTCTCCAGCAGACAGGAGGCACCCTCAGGACAGAGATTGTCTCCCCCATCATCCTGGGGGTTACCCATGATCATTTCTCTTACCTACTCTGAATCATAACCCTCCACTTACACTCCTTATAGCCCTCCCAGACATGGTGGGGTTGGGGGGGTGCGGATAGAAGGCAGCCCTCTGCTTTCACCCCATGCCTAACCCTTGGCTGGGACCCTGCTGGCCCCTGCCATGATTCTGAAACTAGGAAGATTTGTTTGCTGTTCTTTCTGGGAAAAGCAAGCCTCCCATGGCCTTCCCCGGCATCTACGATTCAGCCCCACCAGAAGACCTGGCCAAGTGACCAGCAGAGGCTGAGCGGGGGCCTTAGGCCTGGGGCTGGGAACCCTGCTGCTCCTGGGCCAGGCAGGGCTCAGAGCCAGGCTGCCAGGAGCCGGGGTTGGGACCTGCCCCAGAGAGCCGCCAGGGAGGGGCCTGCCTCACTGAAGGCCAAGCAGCCAGGCTCCTGCCAGGCCATCTGGAGCCAGACCCTGGGTCTGTGCATGTGTGTGGGTGTGAGTGTGTGTCTCCCAGGCCATGTGGGTGGCTGCGAGCTGCGGGGTTGTGACCCGGCCCTCCCCTGGCAAGGAGGCAAGCCTCTGGCTCCCCTGTGGTCAGTTTCACTTCTGACATCTGGTCAAGTTCACAGCTGGCCAGCTTCCTGCGTGGTCATTTTCACTTTTCCTCTCCAAAATCTGGGGGCAGAAGGCCCCCACTCCTTCCCTATCCCACTTGAATTAACTCCATGGCTACACATGTGGATTTGCTCGATTTCTGTGAAAAACCCCCCATTTTGTGGGGTGGGGACAATAGGACAGGAATTCACCAAGTTAGAAATTATACCTGGGTCCCCTCCACACACAACCCTCCTCTGCCCCCACACTGGCTCCAATCACGTACGTTTCCAGAAAAATCTCTTTGCACTGCTTTTCTTTCTTTGCTATTATAATGCTCATCATTTATGTTTTATGTGTAGGTTTTAGGAAGGCCCAAGAAATGATTACACAGGATGCAAGGGGGAGGTGACAGGGGGTCTGGAGCTCACAGCCCCCAGCTGGGGGGTTGCCAAAGGGTTTCATCTTGGCCCAGAGGGAGGCGGGAGGGGCCCCAGAACCAAACACATGCTAAAACCTACTTGCGGTACCCCAGCCCCGTCCCCACCTGCTGCGGAGGACAATAAATACACTCAGATTCTGTCCCGCTCTCCAGGTTCCAGGTGCACAGGGGAGGGGCCAGCAGGTGAGTTTCCTCCTCGCTGTCAGATCCATCAGATCGAGGTCATGGAAATGCCATTTACTTACAAGGCTCCCAGTCCCTTACACGGAGTTGGGAGCACCCTGGGCAAAGGGGAGGCGGTGGCTGTCACCACACACCCTGCTTGGGGCTGGGTTCGTTCATGCTAAATAGAGGGGCGCCACACTCATTCCAACGTCAAGCAACACAGAACAGGCCAGGAGGGACTTCATGAGACTTCATGGCCCCTTTCTGGCACCAAACTAGGGAAGCAACAGTCCTCCGCGGGGTCCGCTACAGTTGGGAGGGGCGCCTCTGCGGGCCGCAGACTCCCTCAGGTCCTTCTTGCCGCATTCCCACACTGGTCCGCTTCTCTCCACTGCAACCTCCGGAGTCCAGCCAAACCCGCGCTTGCAGGAAAAGGAAGGACGGGGGTGGGGGGGGGGGGGAGCATTCCTCCACGTGCAGGCCCTTGGACTCCAGACGCCAGCTCAAGCCTCAGCCGTCCTTGGCCCGCCAAACCAGGGGCGAGGGAAGAGGGCAAGCTGAGTTCAAATCCCTTCAGTGCTTCTCTGGCAGCTGCCCTGGGCAGGATCCGGTCCCAGCCCAAGAGAAAGAACTCGTGTAGAAAAGCAGATTTCTCATCGTGTGTGTGTGTGTGTGTGTGTGTGTGTGTGTGTGTGTGTGTGTTTGTTGCAGATCAGGGGTCCTTATTCCCTGACCCCACGGGCTGGCTCTAGGAGAAGATACTGTCTTGTGTTGGCTCTGGGTCTGTGCCGGGATGGAAGGCACCTGTAGGCTGGGCCACACCATGGATGCCACACTGATGTGCCTGAGCAGAACTGGCAAAGGGACCCCTTTCCACAAACCCTAAACCATGCTCAATCAAATCCATCACTGACCATGATGGATCAATGGACCAGGCCTTGGGTGAAGCATCCCCATCTCCACAGGGGTTGGACGGGGCCTGAAGATGCTAGAGGACAGGCTAGATTTGGCTTTGAGACATTTCCCAGAGGGTTGCCTGCCCCCCCAACCCCTGCTCCCTGCCCTCAAGCAAACCCGAGGCCTGCCCCCCCTAATTCAGAGAGTGGGGGGCCAGCCCACATATGTCTTCCCCATTGCTGGGTGGCTTTGGGCCAGTCACTCCCTCTCTCTGGGCCTGTCTATATGTAAAACAAGGGGGGGGTGGATCAGAACCCCCTTCCAACTCTGATAAGCCTCTGATCATCTTCATTTTGGGCCAGAGAGGAGGATGAGGGGGCTGAAGGAGGATGTAGGCCACAATGATGGTCCCTCATTCCCCAGGTTCACAGTGTAGAGCCTGTGGCTCTGGTTTCCTCAGTCTCTCCCTTTGAGTCTCTGGGGCTTTGTCCTTGCCCCCAACACCAGCCTTGGTGTCAGCCCCCCAGACCTGATACCTGTGGAGGTGGGAGGGGCTGGCCCACCCAGCAGTGTGGGGAGAAGAGAGCAGAAGATTTGAGATGTGATGGTTGGGGGCAGGGTGGGAGAGGTGTCAGGGGCACTTCTGGTGCTGGAGAGAGTGATCAGAAGCGATGGGGCCACACAGGAGCGGGGACAGGGCTGTGGCGTAGGGGCCCAGGGCTCCGTGGCCCTGCCCAGAGAAGCTCAGCTCTGACGCTGGCCCGTGGGGGCTGGCTGGAGCATCAGTCGTCGTCGGAATGTGGGGGCAGGGCAGGGGTTCTGGGGCAGCTCACACTGGAGACGTGGCCGTGGACTCGCTACACAGGCTCTCCACGATGTCGGCTCGCTGGATGCGGCGCAGAGCAGCCAGGAGGGCGTCGAGCGTCGCGCTGTCCTGGGCGGCCCAGCTGGCAAGCAGGGCTCGGGCTGGGCAGGCCTCGTGGGTGAAGGAGTCTATGTGCTCAGGCTGGTAGCCCAGCTCACCTGCCAGGTGCCGCCAGGTGTCCCCCGCAGAGCCATTGAGCAGCTTCTCCACCTCCTCCCGCTTGGCTGGTGGCAGGCTGCTGTAGAGACCTCCATCCCCCTTGAGGGCTGCCAAGAACCCGGGGGGAGTCAGGGGTGATCCTCCAGACCCCCTTTGCCCTACAGTGGGCCTGGGGGCCTGGGTAGGACCCAGGAAGGGCTGAAACATCTCTCCTCCCAGTGTGGGGAACCCCTGAGGGCCTAGAGGCAGGGGGATTGCCCAGATGAGGTCCTGGATGGGGGGCAGGGCTGTGGAAGGGCCTCGGGGTGCTGACTCACATCCCCTATCACCCACAACTTCAACCCCATCCCCACCACCTAACCCCAGCCCCGCCTCTCCACAATCAGTCAAGAGAGGAGCCACTGGGACTTAGGCCCAGACCACAGCAAGTGTCCTGGAGCTGGGCTCTGGGCTACTAATTAGGGTCCGTAATTAACTACTTGTTCCCCAGAAGTCCAGGGCGGGAGGCTAATTGCAGCACTTTGGGGAGTAATTAGCCCTAGGGGGGACAATTAGCTTGATGAGTCTGGATGCCCTGCTGGAAAGCCCTCTTCTACCCATTCGCGGCTTCTGCTTCTCCCCTCCTACACGACAGAGGCCCTCTCCCCTGTCAGCCAGCCCTCTCCCCTGTCTGGCAGTCCCTCCTACAGTCTAACCCTCATCACTCCTTTTCTCCCTACCTCAGTCCCCTGGCCCAGCCTCACTGCTCACCCTGGCCTGCGGCCGTCTGTGTGTGGGGCTGCTGGTCATGCAGGCTCTGGCTGTCCACAGAGATGCCACTGTCACTGTGGAGCTTTTCTCCCTCCGGCGGAGGCGTCTGGTTCACGGGCCGGCTGTTGGCTCCTTGCTTGTTCTGCTTGCAGCTGTTCCACCTGAAGCCAGAGGACAGGCTGGGTCTCAGAGGGCGCGAGGGCCCTACTGGCCAGGTGCCCATGGGATCTGTGCTCTGGTGTGTGGGGGCTGGGGCCACGGGAGGTACCCCATCACAGCCCCCTACCGAGGTATCCGCGGTTCTTCTTTCTCTCCTGTACTGGCCCCGCCGCTGGCCTGTACTGAAAGCACCTCGAGGGCAGAAGGGCTCTCAGGCCTCCGCGACCGCTGCACACGTTCAATGTATGTTCACGGAATGAATGGTGCGTCAAATGATTTCCCAGGAATTCCTTTTTTCCCAATCTACCCTGCTAAACTACTCCCACATGTGTGCAGGGATATACACAAGGATTTCCTCTGCTATTATTGGCAATAAGAAAAAAATGAAAACAAATCAAAGGTGCCTCAATAGAAGACTGTTCAAATAAATTAGCATCCATCCATATGCTGAGTGAGCGGTTACAAACAATCAGATAATCCATATGTCCCGAGGATAGCTCTCCCAAGGGAGATTAAGTGAAAAAGTAAGTTATAGAGTATGGATAGTGTGATCCCATTGATGCTTTAAAAAAAAAATACCCTGTGTGTTTACACATAATTATAAAAAGTTTTATGTATATGTGTTTAGAAATGCACAGAAAATGGCTGGAAAGGATTCATTCCAAAAAGATTCTGATGAGAAGGGAGGTAGGATTTGGGGAGATAAAAGAGAGCCTTTACTTTTTGCTTTACAAGACGTTGGTCTTGTTTGCATTTACCCAAACAAGCATATATTACTTTGATGATATTCTTTTAAAGAATGGAAAATGCACTTAAACATTTAAAACACTTTCCAGGGGGCGCCTGGGTGGCTCAGTGATTGAGCGTCTGCCTTTAGATCAGGTTGTGATCCCGGGGTCCTGGGATGGAGTCCCGCATCAGGTTCCCCACAGGGCACCTGCTTCTCCCTCTGCCTGTGTCTCTGCCTCTCTCTGTGTGTCTCTCATGAATAAACAAAAAAAATCTTTAAAAAAATTAAACCCCTTTCCAGGGGTGCCTGGGTGGTACAGTCGGTGGAGAGTCCGACTCTTGATTTCGGCTCAGGTCATGATCTCAGGGTCATGAGACTGAGCCCCGCATTGGGCTCCACACTCATCAGGGAGGCTGCCTGAGATTCTCTCTCTCTCTCTCCCTCCCCCTTTGCTCTTCCTCCAGCTCATGCTCATGCTCACGCCTGCACAAACTCTCTCAAATAAAGAAGTACAATCTTTAAAAAAAAAATAGGTAACTGTGGGTAAATGGGATTTAGGGGTTGAGGGCACAGGTGGCTGGTAAAGAAAGCTTGGTGTGCAATTGGGGGTGGTGAGCCAGGGAGGGGCACAGCATGGGAGCGGGGAGGTGCTGGTGCCAGAGTAGGACAGGGACCATCCCCTTGCCTGCCTCCTGCTGACCTGCCACACCCTGGCATGGGGCAGCTGATGGTGAGGATGAGCGTGGTTTGGGGCAGAATTTAAAGTGTAAATTTTCAGGTCACCGTCACAGTAAAGCCCTCCTTGGGAGCAAAGACCCTGCTCTCTGTCCCCTGCCCCCCACCCCCGCCTCTCACCTCTTGAAGGCAATGTAGGCCACTAAGCCCACAACCACGGCGGCCAGGATGGAGCAGTAGACAGGGATGAGGTTGTCAGCGGTTCCTCGGGTCACTACAGGCTGAGAGCTGCCCATCACTGTGGTCACCACATCTGCCATGGTGCTGGCTATGATTTCTTGATCTGGAGGTAGCTCTGGCTCCTCTGTGCTGGGGGCGGTGCTGTCCGAGTCCTCTGAGGGTGTGGACCGGGTAATCCAACGGCCAGGGATCTCTGTGGGAAGAAGCTATAGGAGTGAGGGCCTGCTCCCCAGCCCCCAGCCCTGCCCTTTCACTTCTGACCTGCTCCAGCACCTTCTTCTCCGGTCCCTGCCCCGCTCCAGGTGTGAGAGTGCCCAGCCGTTACACACAGGGGTGAGGGCTGGGATTGGGTGTAGGAATCATGATGGTGGAGAAGAACAAGGGCCTGGGTCCTCTTCAGCACTGTCACTAGCTTACTATGTGACCCTGGACCAGTCCCTTTGCCTCTCAAGACCTCAATTCCCCATCTACAGAATGGGGATGCTAGAGAGATGGTCTCTAAGCTCCCTTGGATCTGAGGTGCAGCTGTGATCCTAGGAAACTATTCTGCCTCCCTGGGTACCCAGAAGCCTGGCATGGAGGTAAACACACAAAGAAGAGAGAGTGGGCACCAGGGGACCTCTAGCAGGAATCACTCTGGGGAAATATTGTAACTTCCCTCATCCCAGTTTGTCCCAATGGCCCCAGTCATCCCAGTCCTAGGGAAGGATGAGGGTACCCAGGTCTAAACAGAGAGCTACCTCCCTGCAAACTATCTCCCCAGGAAGTGGCATTCAGCCTCCCTTCTGGTTTGTGATATCCTAGCTCTCAGCCTGGACAGAGTAGGGGGTGCCCAGCTGGCTGGCTTCCCTCAGCCAGTCTGTAGGCAGTTGCTAGCTTCTGCTTCCTGCCCCGTGTGGTCCCCCAAACCAAACCATCTGATTTTGCCACCCAGAGAAGACAGTGTTGGGTAGCCCAAACCCTCCCTGGCAGAAAGCAGACTGCTGGTGGGGAGAAGACCTACAAAGAAGGTACTGCCCGCTGCCTGGGCTGGGGAGAGGCAGGAGGGACTGTGCCTTGCCACCCACCTAGGCCCTTTCATCTCAGTGGGCACTGCCAGCCTCCCTAACAGGGGACCTGGCACCTCCTGGCACTAGTGGGTGGGAATTTCCATTCAGCCACCCAGCCAGGGGCAGTGCCAGGGGCTGTGGGCTCCAGATGACCTGGGGGTACCTGTCTGGGCGAAGTTGCCTGCCCCATCTGTCCTCACTTCCCACGCCTGGGGCAGGGAAGGAAAGCAGACAGGACATGCCAATGGGGTGAAGGGGAGGCACTTTGCTCCCTAGCTCCGCCCCACCCCACCTCCAGTTTGCCCACCCAAGTGGAGTAGAAGCTGCCCACTGGTCTCTTGGGCCTTCTCAGCTTGAGATGAGGATGGTTCAAAGGCCCCCATTTTCAGCACCTTCTGAGGGGTTAGGCCCCCAGATGTGGATCTGGAATCCATCTGGCTGGTGCTAGGGAGGAGACTGCCATCTGTTGCCCCATCTTCTCCTCCCCCAGCTCAGTCCTAGGGGTAGGGTGAGGAGTGGAGGAAACACAGCTCTGTCTTTTGGCAGCCCCAGGCAGGGTGTTGGACTTGAAGGGTCTTCTTCTCCTGCCCTGTGAGGGGACTGGGCAAGCTGGGTCTGCGCCTGGAGGCTGAGATAGAGCTGGCTAGGGCGGCCCCCACCCCAGAGGCTGAAGGTATGTTAGGGATGTTGGTGAATTAGGCCACCAGAGATTCCAGAGATTCCAGAAAATCTCAAAGGGGAAAGGTTGACAATGGGCATTAAGGGACAGAACAGGCTGAAGACAGGGCTGTCTAGGGCACTTTCTCCTCATCTCTCCAATCCCCCCTGGGGTGAGGTTAGGAGGGGAGGGGCACAGCAGGATGAGATCCAGATGTGGCCATGTCCACCAGCATTCCAACCCCCTAAGCCCTTGGTGAGTCCTGACAGCCATTTCCGGAATGGGAGCTGTCAGACTTGCGTGTGGAAAGAGGGACCAGGTTACTCCTAAACCCAAATTTCACTGGGGTGAGGGGTGGAGGGGGGTATCCTTCTGCCCCAAGGCTGAGTGAGTCACCATGTTGACACCTGAAATGTATATGCAAGAAAGTACAATACCCTGGAAGGAGGAGGGGGGCAACCAAACCACCATCCAAGTTCATTTCCTGAAGTGTTCCCTCTATTCAGAGCTGCCATTTAACCCTTCAGAGGCTAGAGCAGAGAACAGAAGAGGAGATAAACACAGCCCTCAGGGGTACCCTCTTCCTTCAGGATGGCTGGGAAAGTAGGGTGGTATCTGTGAGGAATCTGTGAACGCCTCAAAAGGCAGGGCCCACCCCTCCCCCGCCACAACCTTTCTTTGCTCTAACCGCGCCCCGGACTAAGTCCCCCCCACTGGCTGGTCCAGACTTGCTCATGAACTGTGCTGCCCATCTGCCTCCTGCCAGCTGCTAAAAATCCCTCCCTGCTCTGCCCTGTGCCTGACGCCACTTGCCTGTCTCCTGGCCTAGGGCAATCGCCACTGGAACCACTAGGCTCTGGGCCCCGCTCCTCTCCCCTGACCCCCAACCAGGAAGCTTCACACACACACACATCCTGGCCTCAGCCCAGTTTACCCACCCTCCACCCTGAGCTCCCTGAGCCAGGGATCATGGGATGTGGAAAGAAGGCATGCTCCCCATGGCAGGCGATCTGTCTCCCCCATCTGATTGGTGAATGACTGAAGGCCTAGGCTGTGCTGCCTCCACCAGCATGCGGGAGCTCCTGGGAACCAAACGCTGGGGCAACTCCTACTTCATCAGACCGGGGCAAAGGTTGTCTCTTTCCTTCAAACTGAGGGGGCTCCCGAAGGAAGTACTGGTGCCTCAGAGTGAGGGCACCCTGCGGGATGGGTCCTGAAGGGAAGTAGCTATAACTAGGTGCCCAGCCCCAGGGTGATGGACCCAAGTAAAGGCACTGTCAACCTCTCCCTGCAATAGAAAAGCCTACTTGCCTCCCTGCAGATGGATGTCACCAACCAGAAAATAAAAGAGTTCTGCTCTGGCTGGTCATCGGGCTTCCTCTCCCCATCCCAGGAACTGGGTACACTCCTTGGGGCCCCAAGCCTGGCTAATGGGAGTGCACCCAGTTCCTACCCACCTGGGGCTGACAGCCCTCCATGTGCACCCTGTCTCATCCTTGGGCTCCTGAGCCCTGGGCCTGCTGCTGCCCTTCTTCCTCTGTCCCCACCACCTCCTTAGAATTCCCTGAGTCCAACCTCATCTTGGCTAACCGGTAAGCACAACTGTTGACCCGTCCCCCAGATATCGTAAGTTGATATCACAAGGGGGCCAGCTACCTTGCCTAACCCACGACACCCCTGAAAACTGTATGACCAACGAGGAAACAAGGGTCCAGAGACAAGAGTGACCCCCCCCCCCCAGTATCACTCAGATAGTGACAGGGCAAGTTCCATCCCAGGTCCCAGAGCTCCAAGGCACTGCGGACCTAGACACGGCCTCAGAGCCAAAGGGCCCCAGCTCCTGAGAGTCCTCAAGCTCCTTTCTCCAGTCCAGGGAGCTCGTTCAAGGATCAGACATGTCCTGCACTGTGCCTGTCCGTGGTGGCCACCTGTGAGGTGCTGATCTGCGGCCCAGCCAATCCCTAGCTGGCAGCCACAGACGAAGAAAGGTCTGGAAACGGAGTTGGAGCGCGGTAGCTGCGGCCCCGCAGGAGGATGGGGGCTCTCCAAACACCCACGGGAGGGCACCCTGAGAGGGGTCCCTGGGGCCTGGGGTTTCCGGGAGGGTGGCGGGTGCAGGCTCAGAGGCACCCCCGCCGCCCGGCCCGGCCCGGCCCTCCCGCCCCCGGGGACCCCGCCCCGCGCGCTCACCCTCGCACTCGGCGTCGGCCCAGCGCGTGCACTCGCGCAGCTGGCGCTCGGTGTCCTCGCACACGGTGCAGGGCAGGCACGGGTCCACGTGGTTGGCCTCGTCGGAGTACGTGCCGTCGGGACACTCCTCGCACACGGTGTTCTGCCTGTCCTGGCACGAGAACACGAGCCCCGAGCCCGCCTCGCACACGCGGCACGCCTCGCAGCGGCCCGTCGTCTCGTCCTGGTAGTAGCCGTAGGCGCAGCGGCACACGGCGTCGTCCGCCTCCACGCACGGCGCCGACATGCTCTGCAGCCCCACGCACTCGGTGCACGGCTTGCACGGCTCGGTGGCGCTCACCACGTCCGAGAAGGTCACGCCTGAGGGCAGATGGACAAGGGGGACGGGGGCAGTCGGGGAGAGGGGTGGTGTCTGTTCGCCCGCCCTCTGGGTACCGGGACGTCGGGCACCCTACTTGCCTCCTGTCTCGGGATCCCCAGGATCCCCCTGGCTCC
Source organism: Canis lupus baileyi (assembly GCF_048164855.1). NCBI lineage: Eukaryota > Metazoa > Chordata > Mammalia > Carnivora > Canidae > Canis > Canis lupus. The sequence goes on from NC_132853.1 coordinate 35,530,781, forward strand.
AACCCAGGGGGAAGGACGAAGGGGGCCCCAGGCCTGGAAGCCCTGACGGTGAGGCTTCGCGCGGGGCTAACCCAGCTGGAGCCGCGTGCATTTCTCAGCAGAGTCCCTTAGCGAGTTCCCAGCCCTGTCCCCTTGTTCCCAGCATGATTAAGGAATAATCTGAGCGTGGTTCCCACCCGGCCCTCCCCGCGGGCCAGAGCTGGGCTGTGAACCCAACCCAGGCAGGGCGGGCCTTCACCAGGGAGCCTCCTCCCTCCTCTGCTGTCCTTCTTGTCCTCTCCGCGGGTGGGGGCTCAGGTGTGGCCTTGACCAAGGCTAGACCGCAGAATGTCCCACCCATGGCGCTACCCCACGCCGCTTAAGGGCTTGGCTCTCGAGGGTGGGGATGGACTTCCCACGAGGCAACAGCAGGAGGGCTAGAAAGCAAGAAGGACTTGCCTGTATAGTCTTCTGCCCTTCCCAGTGGCACAAAGGGGAGATTTCCGAGCTCACTCTTGACTCATGCTCTCTTAAGGGATGTGAGGGGAGGAACAGCCAGGGGATGCCAGGGTCCTCTCCTCCATGTGCAAGGCGGGGGAAGGCACAGAGCCAAATCTTCTTTATTCCTAGCCACCCAGTGCAGAACTCTGTGCCAGTCTGAAGCCAAGAGGATGAATCCTTGCTCCAGCCGCAGAAAGAGCAGGATTTAGGAACCAGGGACCAGGGAAGGAGGGAGCGTTCAGAATGTGGAAGCAGAAGTAAAGACTAGGATCCCACTGGAGGGAAATTGAGGCCTGCCCTGGGTTCTGATCTCAACCCTCTCAAAAGGAATCCAGAGGCCAGATGGAGCACCAAGTCGTTATCTTTGGGGTGGGGGGGTGGAGGGGGGAAGCAGATGTAAAGAAAGAAATGCAGAGAGAAATGAAAGGGGAAGCAACCAAGAGAGAAGAGAAGACAAGGCAGGGAAAGGCCTGGAAGGAGATCAGTTTCGAGTCAGTTCTGGTGGAAAAATGAACCCCTCTGTCTCTCCTCCCAGGGATGGGGCTGACCTGGACCCAAAACCCGCTTCTAGAACTTCTTAAGTGTGTGACTTTGAGTGTTTTACTTAACCTCTTTGAGCTTTTTTCTTTCTCTGTAAAATAGAGAATAATATCTCCATTCACAGGTTGTGGCGACGAAGAAATGAAATTCTCCCATAAAGCACTAGACACCCTGCAGGGTTCCTAACAAAAGTTGAGCCTCTGGGGTGGACGATGGCAAGTCTGGTGAGCTTCGGTAGCAGGGATACGGTGTGCAGAAAGGACTTCCAAACCTAAACAGCCAAGGCAGGATGTCCAGCATATACAAACAAGAGGATCCTATCTGGTTAGCATGTGGCAGGGGGGTGGGTTTAGTCACAGCAGAGGGGGAGAGAGTGGAGAGGGGGGCGCTGCCCCTGGGAAAATACAGAAAATTAGTAAGAAAACTCCTCGGAGACAGTTTTAGGAGGTGGGAAAAATGTGGTCTTTTTTGGCAGAGAATGAAGGCAGGAGCTTAATGGGTTTCCTTATGGAAACGTTTTGAGGATAGAGGGAAAGTCCGCTGGGGTCTCCATCCCATAAAGTGAGCTTATAAAGGCAGCCTGTTAACGCAGCTGGAGGCAGGGGGAGGGGAACAGAGGGAGCAAATGGGAGGGAGGACTCCTGCCACCACCTCCTAGCTGGTCTCCAGCTCCTGTCTCCCTTTCCCTGGAGATGCTAGAGATGCCAGCCTCTCCCCGGCTCCTCTACCCCATCTCTTGCTATGACAGAAGGAAGTAAGTTCCCATCCTGGGAGGCTTAGGGTCCAGGGTGAAGAGGACCTGGGGAGGAGTCTAGGAAACAAGAGGCAAACTCGGGAGGTTCCAGCATAGCCGATGGTTGGCCAACCCTGCCCTAGGATGGAAACCCAGTTAGGCCAGGGCAGGTGGCCAGATGGCAAGGTGGCGAAGGCATTACAGGATGTCTAGCTTCCCCATCTAGGCCCAGGCATTTCTCTGCTACGGGATGGAGTTACAGGATCCACAGGCATGGAGAGAGGAAAAGGGTGCGTTTGGGGACACCAAGGAGTTGGGGTTGCCTGGTAGATAGGCTGTGTGTGGGGGGTGATAGAGAGGAATCCACAGGTCAGACTAGGCAAATGGGTTCAGAGATCCCAGTTCCTGGGGCCCCTGGGTGCCTCAGTCAGTTAAAGCATCTGATTCTTGGTTTTGGCTCAGATAATGATCTTGGAGTCATGGGATCGAGCCCCACATTGGACTCTGTGCTCAGCCAGGAGTCTGCTTAGGATTCTCTCTCTCTGCCTCACCCCTCTACTCTTCTCCCCTGTATTCTCACCCTCTGTCTCTCTCTCAAATAAATAAATATATCTTAAAAACAAACAAAAGAGTTCCCAGTTCCTATACCTTGCTCCTGTCATGATTAAAGAAGAATCTGGTATGGTTCCCACCAGCCCTCCAGGTGCCTGGCGAGTGCCAGGTAGAAGGCAGGATGCGACTCTAGACAGGAAGGAAAGGTTTCTGGGCAGGAAAAGAGCACTGAGCTCCGGGGGTGCTGAGCACTGGGCTCAGTACACCGCCCAGTACTGAGGCTAGAGGCATCCAGGCTGGTTAAAAGCACAAGAATTCAGACCCCAGACCCACCGTTCTTCTGAATCCCTTAGCAACAGCCCCAGAAGATAGGGTTCTCTCCCCTTTTGAAGACATCCCAGGCAAGACAGGCCACAGCAGCCCTCTGCCCTCCCACCTGGCACCACCCCACAGTGAGGACTGCCTCAGAGTGTTCCAGCCCCACTCCTGCTGCCTCTGGAAAGCTCTGCTTCCTTGATCAGAGCTGGGGAACAGTTGACCACGCCTTCCCAGGATCCCCCAAGGTCAGTTTCCAGGGCAGCCAGGATTTGAATCTCCTCCCCTCCCCCCAGACGCACTGAGGGTAAGTAGCAGTCATTGATTTTATAGTGCAGATGATATTTTTAGCTGGTCTTAGCATCAGCTCCTCCTCCCTCCAGGCCACATTCTTCTACCAGGCCTCTCTACCTGGGGGCTGGGCAGGGGTACCCCCTGGGGATCCCTCATGGTGAGGCCCCCCTCCTTCCTCTGCATACTTCCCTCAGCCATGCTCAGCTTTCCTTCTCACCTCCTATACTGGGTCGGACCCATTCGGGTGCCCACAGAGAGGCGAGCTGGAGACCCTGCCAGGAGGCAGAGCCCTTGTCAGGCTTCTAGCGGGCATGCACCTCCCCACCCCTCCCCAGACCACCACCCAGTACTCACTGTCCAGGCAGGGCTCACACACGGTCTGGTTGGCTCCGCAAGGCTGGGCCACCCCCTCACCCAGATTGCAGGCTTTGCAGCACTCGCCGCTGTGGGTGTACAGGCCAGTGGGACATGCCTCCTTGGCACCTCCAAGGGACACCTGGGCGGAGGGGAGATCAGAAGGTCAGACTGGCAAGAGAAGCGAGAGGGGATATCTTCCAAGAGATCAAACACCCCCTCCTAAAGCCTTCTATTGGAACCACCTGGGCGGGGATGAGCTCACCACGGAGGCATTAAGCACATCAAAGTTGGCGGCAAAAAAAGGGCTGTGGGGAACAGGGCGCCTCTGCAGGCTGCCTGGGTGTGAGGTCAGAGCCCCGGATGCTGACTTTCTACAGAGTTCATCTTGGGGTTACGGCAACTCCTGGAATCCTGAGGATACACCACATGGGGAAGACAAGACAGCCTGGGACCCAGCTGGGGTCCTTTGGCCAGAACAGGTTCCAGCTCACACAGGGCTGCCAGCTAAGGAGGCAACTGGAAGCTAAACTCTAGCCCAAATGCTGCTTCCCAAGCTGAACACCAGCAGGGCTCTGTCTACACAGAGGGAAGCTTTTTCTAACAAAGGCTAGCAGGCCCTCCTCCGGGTCCTTAATTCTACCATTCCACATACTAAACATAAATGGGAAGTGTCTTGGGGTGCCTAGGTGGCTTGGCTGCTTGTGTATCTGCCTTCAGCTCAGGTCAGGGTCCCGGGGTCTTGGGATCACCCCTCCAGGATCCTGGGAGGGAGCCTGCTTCTCCCTCTCCCTCTGCCCCCACCCCTGCTCATGCTCTCTCTCGCTCGCTCTATCTAAAATAAATAAAAATCTTAAAAAAAAAAATGGGAGGTGTCTGTACTCAAAAACAGAAGGCAGAGGAGTGGGGTCTTGGGTTCGAATCCTGACTCTGAACTGGAGCTCTGACCTGCTCTGCTTTCCCTCTCTGAGTCTTCACCTCTCCTCATCCGTGGACACAGAGACCACTCAGGGCCAGAGCAAAGAACCAGCTGATTGGCAAGAATCTGGCACCAAGCAGGGAAAAAGGGATGCCTGTTAGTGACAATGAAAAAGCGGCTGCTCTCACCCCCAGCAGCCCTGCTCCACTAGGGCTTGAATTCCAGCCACCAGTCTTCCCCTCTCCCTGCCCCCATGCAGCCAGTGGGAACAGTGCTGGAACCAGGGGAAAGGGGAGTCAGATTCCTGCCACCGAGGCATCTTTGCTCTTTGCTCATGGATGGAACGATTTAGCACCAGATTCCCTGGGGGGTGGAGGTGGGGGGAGGCAGGGGGGGGCGAGTTCTGGCCGCTTGTTTTATGTTTCTATTCCTTAAAAAAAAAACTTCTAATAAAACTCCAAAGCTTGTTTCCCTGGCTTCAGACCACGCAGCTCCTATTTGATGCAAGAGGAAGTATGGGGTCATGGGACTAAAGGGGAGTGTTAAAGGTCATTTTGGACACTCTGCTTCCACGTTGGCAAAATCATAACCAAAAATACTCCCTTTCCCTCTAGTCCTTTAAAATCTCCTGAGGTCTAACCAGGGTTTGGCAGAAAGAAGGGGATGGACAGGTTGGATCAGTCTAGGAGTCATCTTGTGGTCCTCAAGAGACCAGCAGGGAGGGTGCAGGCAGCATAACAGTGGGGTCCTTGGGTATTTGCCACCATCTCCTCCCAGGTGGTAGGAACACAGGTCTGGGAACATCTGCAGACCAGAAGCCAAGACGGGGGCCGGGGCAGGGGCATGGTCCCAGATGCAGGCTTTCCACTATGAGGGAGAGCGAGATTCCAGAAGAGTCTGTTTGGATTTCTTTTCATCCTTGAGGGCTCATGCTTCAATGTCATTTCTTCAGGGAAGTGATCCTGTGGCCCCCATGCCTCCCAGATCAGGAGGCTATATATATATAAACATATATATATATTTATATATATTTATATATATAAACATATATATATGTAAAACTCCCCAGATCTGCTGCCCATATATACCCAACATGTATATTTATGAAATTAAGAACATGAAAATACAATGACCTCAATTTACTAGAACTCCAGGCTGGGGAGTGGCACAGGGGACAGGGGGAGACTTTCTGAATAGCTGAATTTCCCAGTAGTTGAGGATTTGCTGCTCTGATCACCTAACTGTGGCTGCACCCCTCTGATTCCAGAACATACCTTCATGGTTTCCCCATGACTCAGGGACTCAGTATTTACACCAGTGATCATACTGGGCTGCAGTGCAGTGAAGCCCTGTGTTCTTTATCCCAAATTACCACACTTTTGTCTCTGAGTTCTTCTGTCAGCCTTTTTTTTTTTTTTTAAAGTGTTTCTGTCTCCCTCCTTCCTGTCAAGATATCAGTTGTCAGTTTTCACTGCTACCAAGGCGTGATCTGAGCAGCCCCTCCCCTCCCATCCTAAATTATTACATCAAATTTAATCTACAGAAACTATGTCATTAGCCTGGGTGGGAAGATGTCAAATGTGATTGTAGGTAGGATCTGAACCAGGAGGAGGCAATTCTCTGAGTAAAAAGCATGAGCTATACTGTCTTCCTCCATTACTCTGAATCCTGGCTCATCGCTTAGGGCTGGGTGATCTGGGACAGGCTGGAATTTCTCTGCACCTCAGTCTCTTCATCTTTAGGCAATGGTGACAATACCTGCCCCGTGGGATTGCTGTAGGCATCAAATAAAGAAGGTGTTTATACACTTCCGGATCCCTCTTTTTTCTTTCCCAAGGTCTTTCTTGCCTCTTTTGTGGCTTTTTTACTAGGTTCCAGTTGCTGGAAAGCTGAGGGGGTCTGTCCATGGCACTTGAGTGGTCTGTGCATGTCCCTCTCCCTCAAAGCCTGCTCTGCTCCCCCCTCTCACCCCCTTCCCCCGTGGTCCTCTCTCTTCTCCCAAGTCTTGCATTTGGACTCCAGGCCACATAATTAGTAACCATGTGTTTCCTGTGCTTGTTTTATGTGTCCTATTTCTGAACACCCCAGATCTGCTACCTAACAGTCTGCTACTTTGGGGCAATTCTCAGGCTCTCTAAGCATGCATTTTTCCCACCTAAAGCATTGGGTTGATAATATTTACTGCTCAGGGTTGCCCTGAAAATTGCATGAAATAATTGATGCAAGTCTGTCCGGCATATAGTAGGAGTTCAATAAATGTTAGTTATCGAAGAAGTGTTTTGTCTCAGGCTGAGCTACGGAGCCGGAGCCTAGGCGGGAGGCAGTGTGAGGGGAGAGTTGCAGTCATGCCCAAAGAGGAAACCACGTAAGAGGAGGGAGCAGGATAGGCATGAAGAAAGATCCGCCAGAAAGAATCTGAAGAGGGCCAAAGGAGAATGGAAATTGCTTTCCCTGTAGTTAACTAATTAATTAGCAACTAGTTACTAGTTAACAACTATTTACCCAGATTGAACTAAGAGTTTTCCATGAGACATAGTCCATGACCCCCGTGGGAAGTCCCATAAGGAAGAGGAGACATCATTCCACACAGCTACTCCAGAAGCCAAGATGCTGAGGGATGCCATCACCTCCTCTCTGACAACTGGGGAAACTGAGGCTCACAGAAGCAATTCTGCTAAGTGGCTCGAAGCCTGGACTCTGTCACATCCTGTTGGTCCAGGGTGGGGGCAATCTTGGGAGCAAGGAGGGATGACACAGATTCAGGCTTATTGCCTCAAAATGATCAGCTTGTCAAGTGATAAACCAAAGTGCCTGAAATTAACATTTGTTACAACCTATTCATTTCCAATTCGATGGAATGACTTCATCCCGTTTTTGAGAATGTTTGCAATCTTTTTGCCACTTTGAGGCTTTCAAAAAACTAAGATGAAATCACCTTTAGGTGAACTGACTTTTAAAAACCTTAAAATTGTTTCAAAATTGGACAAAATGGAAAACACACCAAAATAGTTGAGAGAATTTGAAACCATATGAATGCTTCAGTGTGATGAGCCCTAATCAGCCACAACAGTTTCAGCAAAGGGGGTCCTTAGGTGAATGGAGCCAGTAGCCACAACCATGGGGTGGAAGAGTTTTCAAATTTGTGGAGGGTCTTTTGAGGTCAATGCCAATCCGGGGAGACACTAGCATATGCGCTCCAGTTCTTTAGATAGCAGTTGAATTTGGGGTAGGAGATGAGTTAATTACCCAAGGACGCGGCTGCATGAAGATTTTTATAAGGGCCTGGGGACTATAAGTGGAGGGAAGGGGCTCAGTTCCAAATTTGTGGCTCCAGTGACACAGGACACCGATCTAATAGTCAGGGCTAGTGATGGTTAAGGGCCTCGTGTCCCTCCGCGGTTTAGGAGGCTGGGGGTGGTCAGGAGTTGGGGGGGGGGGTGCTGCTGAGCCTGGCACACCGCGGACAGAGGAAACTCCAAGCCAAGCACCCTGCGTTCCAACAAGGGCCCCACCACGTACGGACTGGGGGGCTCATGCCCGAAAAGTCTGGGAGGTTGGACTCCCTCAACTGTAAAATAGGAATAACTAGATTTACTCTGCGGGGATCTTATAAGGATGAAATGACACAAGAGAAATGACCCAGGGCAGCGCGTGGCACATAGTAGGCACTCGGCCAATTTTATTATTCCCACCTCCCCACTCCGCACCCCTTCCCCACCTCCTCCCCGGGGGGGAAGAATCTAGGCGCGTGAATGGGCCCCGGGGCTGGTACAGGGAGGTGGGGACCCCTTCCATCCCGGAGCCGCCTCCCCCGCCCGACAGCTCCTGTCCTCCCATTTGCTGCCCTCGTTGCATCCCTATTAGGCGCATTAGCCAGCCCGGCGGCTCCGGTTACAGACGTCTGAATGACAAAGTGCCTCCATTACCGGCGCGGCCCGCCAGCCGAGCCGCCGGGACGCGCTCTGGTTTCAGCACTATCGCCGCGGCCCAGGAAGCAGCCCGGACCGCCGCGGTGCGCAGCGCCAGCCCGCAGACAGCAGCCCCGCGCGGCGGAGGCGAGAGCCGCAGGGCTGCGCGGGGCCACCCCCCGAGACCCCAGGACCTCTGCGCCCGGCTCCCTTCTTTCCCCGCCTCTTCTCTACCGGGGTGTGGGGGGGACACGCTCCCCAGCCCGGTCCCGAGCCCACGCCCGCGCCGCACGAGTCCCACCTCCCCGGTTAAGAAGCACCGCGACCCCGCCGCGTTAGTCAGCAAACGCGCCTCAAGTCTCTCCCAAATCTCCGGAGAAGCCACAGGTACCGACAGCTCCCGGGGGGGTCAAGCTTCGAGGACCGGACCGGCGCCCGGGAGACGGTCTCCGCCCACCCCAGCCCCCACATTCCACCGCCCGCCTGACTCTGGGGATGGTGTCGAGCCCCCGCCGCGGAGAAACGCGGCCCTTGCACCCCGCTGGGACGTGGGGCTGCCCCCCGCCCCCCTGCGAGGTGTGCGGAGTACCCCGCAGGGAATCAGGTGCCGGACGGCCTGGCTAGCACTCTGGTTTAACTTGCTTGTGAGATCTTGGCCAAGTCGTTTAAACTTTCAGAGCCTCAGTCTTCCCTCCTGTAAGATGGGGGCTTGGGGTGCAACGCTCAGATGAGAAATGAAGATGGCAGGGAGAGTGAGGACACCTCTTCCGTTGCCAAGCTCCGCGGGGCGTTCCGTGCCTGGGCCCACACAGGTCACATCTCCTGAATGTCTTGGGACGACTGCACGGACTTAGATGCTGGAGAGGACCCGCAGTCCTCCGCGCAGTCGGAATCCGCGGCGTCCGAGCGCCTCCGTCCCGGCGGGTGCCCAGCGTCTTCCACCGAGAGCTGGGCGGGGCGCGGACGGGTCCCCACCAGCCCCGGCGCCCGAGCCCAGCGAACTGCGGGCGCGGCGCTCCCGCCGCTGAACTTACCGCGGGGTCGGGGCGGGCGCGCGACGCGCAGCCCGGGTCGCGCCCGCCGCAGCGGAGGGCACAAGCTCGCCTCTCAGCGCCCCCTGCGGGCCGCCTGGGCTGCCGCGACCCCGGGCCGCGCGCCGCGGGGACCTTCCCAGCCTCGCGAGTCCCGGCGCTCTGCACCCTGAGACTCGGCTGCGGCCAGACCCGGTCGCACGACGCCCGCTCCATCCCCTCCGGTCCCTGGCGCTGCTTCCCACGGCGAGAAGCAGCGGCCGGAGGAGCCCGCGGGTGGCGGGGGAAGCGGGCAGCGGGTCCGCCCCGGCGAAGTGGGCGCTCCCTTCCCGGCCTCGGATCCCGAGCTGCAGTTCCCAGACTGGGCGAGGCCGCGAGAAAGAGCGCGCGACAGGCGCGGGAAACGTCCGTGCCTCCGCTCCGTCCACTCGTCCCGCTGTCCCTCGGCGGGCAGGCGGGTCCCCGGGCACTTCGCGGTCCGCGCGCCCTCCTCCGTCCTCTTTCATTTTGCTGGCATCTCTCTCTCTCCCTCGCCGTCGTCCTTTCTCTGCCCTCCCCAACCCACTTCTCTCTTCAGCCGACCCCCGCTCCCTGGAGCTCTCCCTCCCGCGCCCCTCCCCCCCATTGTCTGGCTGGCCCTCATTGTCCGATGCCCGGTCCCCTCTGCCTCTGGTCCCTCCGACCTCCCCCATTGTTCTATCTCCTGGTCCCCGGTTCCCCGCCCCAGCCTCACTCGCCCCTCTTATCTGTAATCCCCATCCCATTCCTCTTCCTTTCAGCCTGGGTCCCGTCCCACGACCCTCTAGAGATCAAGATGTTTTGGGGGAAAGTCGCCTCGAGATCCCAGCATCCAAACGCCTTCTTCAGAAGAACTCAGGCATCTGAGAGACCCCCTCTCAGCTCCTCCATGCGCACCCTCCGCGGTGCCTGAGGACCCGCATCCGTGCACCCCTCTCTCCCGCGTCCCTGCCCTTGGTCTCGGGGTCGCCCCTGCGCTCCGAGAACCCTAGACGCTCCTCCGTGGATCCTGGCAGCGGAGCTCCTCTCCCGCCATCCACCCCCAGCATCTGGGACCCCGACGCTCTGCTCTGTTTTCCCTCGGGGAAAACCTGAACCCATTGGGGTTCCAGTCCAGGAAGAGGGCGCGGGCTGCCCTCCGGCCAGCACTCACCCCCAGGAGCAGCAGCAGCAGCAGCAGCAGGCGCGGCCCGTCCATGGCGCAGCCGGCGGCACCTGCCCCCACCGCCCGCCTCCGGTGGCAGCGCTCCGCTTCCAGGGGAGTCCGCTCCGCGGACGGATAGGGCTGCGCTGCGCTGCGCTCCAGCGCCCGCCCCCCAGAGCTCGCCGAGGCTCCGCTCGCTCTGGCCGAGGGCGGGAGGGGCTGGGAGAAGCCAGTGCGGCGGCCCCGCCTCCTCCCCGCCCAGCCCGCCCACCCCCGGAACCGCGCCCGCCCGCCCCGCAGCCTCCGGGAGGGGAGGGGAGGCGAGGGGAAGGGAGGGCGTGCGGGGAGCTGCGCTCCCGCGCTCCCCGCCGCCGCTTCTCCGCGCCCGGGCCCTTGGAGCCTCTCCCGACTCCGCCCCGGTACCCAGGGCCCGGGCTGCGCTAGTGCGCGTCGCTCCCGGATGCTGTGGGCTCGGGGACCAGGGCATCCCCTCTGCGGCTCCCGTTCCTCTCTGCTGCAGCCCCCCCCCCGCAGGGTTCACTCACTTACCCATCTTCCTCCGCCTCCAGCTTCAACCTTTTTCAGCAGGAATGCCCACTGCCCGCCCCGCCCTTCATCCCTGGTCCATCCCCGACTCTTCCACTCTTCGCTCTCCCAGTGCAAAGGCCCAGTGGAAGAGGAGGGGAGAAGTAGCAGGTGGCCTGACCCCGAGAATTTGCAGAAGCGACTTTAAAGTGGAGTCCAGCCTGATATTATTTGAATTCCCAAAAGATGGGTTTGAATGGGGGTAACAGGTGTGCACATAAGACGCAGGAACACACACACTCTCAAGCTTACATGTATATGTGCTTATGTGCTACCTGTGTTCACACCACCCTGTGCACTCATGTAAATCTGTGTGCTCTACACATCACCTACATACTCATGCACATATGCACACTCATTGCACATGTGGTCATAACATTCAAACACACACATTCACATGCACACGTGCAGTCACCTCACATGTACAGTCTCTCACACAAGTGCACACACATTCATGAACACACATGTCCATACGCAAACACAGATATATCCTCAACAATATAGCCTTTACTAGACTGTGAGTATTTCCATTGGTTTAGGAGCTCCCTGCAGGCAGGGACTGTGATTTCTTCTCTGAATGCCTGGCACACAGTAGGTGTTCAATAAAGGTCTGTAGAAGGGGATAAAGGGAAACGTGGTTGGATGGACTCACATCCATGTACCGTGTCCTATGTAAGCATCCCCCAGGACCACACGCACCATGCCCTAGAAACCATAGCAGGTCCCAATCACAGGCCCTTGGCCACCCAGGGAGAGTACCACCAGTCTTTTGGTGGGAAGCACCCCACCTCAGTGCCTACTCCCTGACTGTCCCTACCTTTTTCTGATCCCCCGGCAAGGAGGCCAGGGAACAGAGAGCCTACAAGTCTACAAAGGGCAAGTCTACAAAGCCCATTCCCACACCCTGATCTTGGCCCTGTGTGGACCTCAGTTCTGACTTAGAAAAAAATAATACTGCCCTCCCACGTTACAGGAAGAGGGGGAAGATCAAGTGCACTTGTGAACTGAGCATCTAAGCAGTTGGTAGGTGATTCCCCTGGATCAGCTGAAACGAATTTATTCATTCATGGTGGGGGGGGGTGGAATCTGCCCTGTGAATGTCTTTCCTGTGTATCCAACAAAGTCCACAGGACAGCCTCAGAAAAAGCAGGTGCACATCACCCTGTCCTTGAGCATGAGTGTGGATGATCCACACCTCCAAGGCCAGGCAGCTAGACCTTCTTCAGAAATCCCTGAGGAATACCTCTGCCAGACAGGACCCATCTCTAAACTGTCTCCTCCAGCAGCTTTTACAGCCCTGCCCCTCCTCTCCACTGCATTCATGGAAGGCAAGAAGGGCCAACGTTACTACTAACAGCAGCAGCAGCATTGAGCTGCTTACTACCAAGGGTATCGACAGTGTGGCATTAATTTAAATACTCCTGTTATTAATTTATGATCCCGGTTACTATTATTGCCAAGGTTATCCATCTCAACACGATTTAATATGACCCACACTACCATGGCTGGGCCTGGGTTATTAATAATTTCCATGGTCTTGATCATTTAAGCCTTACTCGAACAATTACAAACAGCAATTGTTACTATTATTAGAAGTATTTCTATGATTAAGCCCGAGCGCAAGACCACGATGTAATGCTGAGAGGTGGCAGGGAGAGCGACTGCAAAGTGCTGGGGGAGAGAGCACTGGACGGAGAGTCAAAGAGGCCTGGCTGTAAGTGCCCGCAACACTCTCTCTGCCTGCATCACTCACCCCCTCGTGTTTTAGGTGGGTTATGTTATCGCTCTCAGACTCAAGTGTCCTCATCTCTCACGTGGGAATCTCTTTAGAAAGATCTTGAATGAGGGATCCCTGGGTGGTGCAGTGGTTTGGCGCCTGCCTTTGGCCCAGGGCCCGATCCCGGAGATCCGAGATCGAATCCCACATCGGGCTCCCGGTGCATGGAGCCTGCTTCTCCCTCTGCCTGTGTCTCTGTGCCTCTCTCTCTCTGTGACTATCATAAATAAATAAAAATTTTAAAAAAATTAAAAAAAAAAGAAAGATCTTGAATGAGCACGGTGAAGAACAAATGGGGTAAAATAGTGTTCATCCCGAGGAGAGACTTGATCTCTTTGTACTCATTCGGCGCATTTTCATTGAGCACCTCCTGTGTGCCATACCCTGTTGGAAGTGCTAACTACAGCAGTGAATGGCCCTCGTTGAGCTGATGTTCCAGAGTGCTAGTTATTTGATGCAAAGTATTCTTCTGTAACGTGACACCTTGGCAGGACCATGCTGTAGATAGCCTGGCTGTGATCAGGATGTTCCTTTGCTGGGACCATCACCATCACCACGACTGTCACCATCACAGCCACCTCTACCAAAGCCATCACCACTATGACCATCATCACCATGACACTGGCATCACTACCAGAACCACCACAGCCACCACCGCCATCGCTACCACACCCACAATCTTCCCCATCGCTACTGTGACAGCCACACGATTGTCCCCAGCGATCGCCATCATCACCACAACTGCCAGGCTACAGCCACCACCACCACCCTGCCATCCTGCATCTGTAGCCACCACCCAGCAGGGATTCCCGTTCCTAATGAGTGCAGCATACTTGGGTCTGTCCCTCTGCCTTGGAACAATACTAGAGGCTCTATATAACCACTGTCTGCTTCAGCCTAACTCCCTAATGGTTGTGACTCCTGACCCCAAACACAAGTGTCTTTCAAAAATTTCTCCCTTGCCTGGCCCTCTGTCTCCAACCCTCGGCACTTCCAGCCATAGCTCTTGGTTGGGGCACAGGGGGCAGGTTCTTAAGAGCTGACCAGCAAGTGAGATCAGACCGGCAGTGCCAAGGAGGTAACTGTTTTCACTGGAGGGTCCCCCAGAACCATGTTACATAATAGCTACACATAAAGAGGGCCCTGCCCCGACCACACACACACCAAGGCTTCCTGGACCTAACAGTGACCCTAAAAAAGTGAGAGTGTGGAGAATATCAATGCAATTCTTCATGGAGCTGGGAGAGGCAGTGGTGGTCAAACTGCATCCTCAGATGTCAAAATGAGAGGGGTCTGACCCTCCGCCCTGCACCCTGCCACCCCTCCATCACCTTGCCTCTTCGGGAAGGCAAGCTCCTAACACACACGCCCTGTCCTCCCGCCCCTGTCCTCCCATCCCATTGAGACCCCTCACCTCAAGTCCACAGAACATTGTTCACAGCCCCCTGTGCCCATCCCCAGCAGTCACTGGGGAGCCAGCCTGCCGCCCCAACCAGACAAAAACTTACATCTATTGAGATGTCCTCTGGGTGGGGAAGTCCACACATTATCTCCTTTAATCCTCACTGTCTTCCCATGAAGGAGATGCTGGGATTGCCATTTTACAAATAAGAGACTGAGGCTTAAAAAAAAAAAAAAAAAAAAAAGAGACTGAGGCTTGAGAAGGTTAAGCCACGGCCCAAGGACCTCCTAGAAGGAAGCAGGGGTACGATAAGTGACCAGTGTAAGGCACAAGGCCCTCCACACCCCATTGTTAACTCTCATGTCTGGGTCACTCCCTCCCTCCATCCCTGCCCCTCCATCCCAGTCCTTGCCTGGAATTAGGGAGATAGAACCCACTCAAGCACCCCCGGACATGCATTCATAGAATCTGGGCTTGGGTCCCAGGTAGGTTGGGTGGAGGCAAGCCAGGGGATGATCTTTTTCTTCTGATCCAAGGCATGATTTTCAAGCTCACTCAGTAAGCACTCTGTTCCTGCTTCGGGGAAATCACCTCTCCTATCTCCCAGTTCCAAAGCCCAACCAGAGAAGGGGTGAAGGGAGATGGGCAAGAAGACAACAATTTCTCAGGGGGAGGGGAGGGAGGAGGAGGTTCCCGGGCCTGCCCCAGCTGTATCCCATCTGCCCTGGGCAGGCCGCCAGGCAAGGTAAGTGAAACCCACTGCCCCCCATTAGGAGCTGGCTCGGTGGCTTTGAAGCGTGATGCAGTGATTACCTCTGAGCTGCCTCCTGAGCTGCAAGGGGGTCCTGACCAATGAGGGGGCAGGGTGGGGCCCTGGGACTGGTCTGGGTCAGTGCAGTTTTACCATGGAGCTGCATCAGTGGTGCAAGGGGTAAGAGAAATTAGCCAATTTTGGAGCCCTGTTAGATTAACTGGAGCATCAAAGTGGGCCGGTCCACAGTGCCCTCCCTCACCATCCGCCCCAGCCTCAGAGGCCTGCACTCCCTTCCTGCCTTCACACCACCCTGCAAGGGCCCCACCTGACCCACGTTGGTCAGCTGCTCCCACCTCCACCCCCTCAGTCCTTGCATGGGTTCCTTGACAGTTGTCTTCTCTCTTCCTTTGACAGTTGTCTTCTCTCTTCCTTTGATGTAATTTCTCCCTCTGAATTGGTCAAGGCTTCCATCTTCCCATCTGCCCTGTTCTGCACCCATATCTCTTGTCAAGGGATCACAAGATCTGATCAATTCAGACATAAGGTGGTAGGGACTTTAAAAAAAAAAAAAAGGTAGTAGGGACTCCAAGACTTTCTGTCTTGGAGAAAAGGTATCCAGAGAGGGCAATGCTATACCTGAGTGCTTGTGTGGAATGTTCCTGGCCTTGTGGTAGGGCACAGGGGGGATATTCAGGGAACCCCATACCTCAGGGAGGAAGTCTTTTTTGCTAACTCCAGGGCCCAATCTCCCTGGCCTTTGGTCCCAGTTTCTGTCTTCTTCTCCACATCACCCACTCCCCTGCGGGTGGCCAATCTCCAGAAAGCTCCTCCTGACTCTCAACTTTGCTTCTAGATAGCCCTTCAGGATCGCAGAGCTGCCCTGCAGTTCTGAAGGACTCAGTCATCTTTCTCATTTTTCATCCTGCATCCAAAGACAGCCAAGACATTTTAAAGAAAGACTGAGGAGGCTTACACCATGGCTGGAGCGGGTGAAGCCAGCAAGGTGGGAAGGTAAGAGGAGGGGGCATCGGAAGACCCAAGTACCAGTCTTGTGAGCTGGAGTCAATGCCCTCCTGCACCCCCTTCCCTTGGCCTCAGTCTCCTCATCTGTAAAATGGGTGTTAGATACCAATCTCCCAGAGCTACTGCAAGGAGTCAAAGCAGTATTGAGTGTGCTCTCAAAGTCAAGGGAGCTTAAGAGATGTCAATTATTCTTGTTCTATTTGACACTGCTGCTCTTGGTGGCTTCTGCCCTGCAGGCTGGAGACCGGATGAGGGGTGAGATGACATTTCAGCACTGGAGACCCAGGCTCCGGGGCCTTCCTGCTGCAGATAAGAGCCAGAGCCGTGACAGGCCTTGGGCTCTGCACAATTCCCACGGGAATCACTGGGGGAGGAGATATCCCAGGCTCAAGCTTATCTTCTCTCTGGCGCGTCTGGGAAGTGGGGTCAAGTGCAATTGTCTGGGTTGGTTTCCAGCAGGGGAGGGTAAAGGGAATGGATGGATACACAGTCTGGTAAGTCTCTCAGTCAAGGGAAGACCCCCCCCCCCCCCCCCCGCCCAAGAGGGCCCAGGAAGGGGGAGGAGCTGAAAGAGGAGCATCCCTTCCCTGTCCCAAACTTCCAAGGTTGGGGGACCCCTGACACAGGGCTGAACATTTAAGAAGGGCCCAGGTTGCCAGCTCTCCCTACACCGACTCTCTTGGTCCCATCAATTCCGCTGGCCATAGTGCCCCATCTGAGGAAAGAGAAAAAACAGCTCTGCCCTGGGGGCACCTCTAGTCTGAGGCAGGACACGGAACCCTCACCCTGAAGTCCCCCTACTCTGAGGAGGGAGACATGGTCTCTAGGCTGTGGTCTGCTCTCACATGGGAGCAGAGAGGTGGGTCCTGAACATGGAGAGGAACTTCAATGCTCCATTCCTCTCTCCTATGCTGGGCCCCATGGGGGTGGGGTGGGGAAGGCAACTCAAGGCCTTAGGTATCTCCCAGTCTAAGAGGTTCCCCCAAACAGTGTTTCACACTGGAGCAGGAGCACAAGAGTGTTCCTAGTTATACACTTGAGGTCAGGACTCAGATCTCAGAAGGGGAAGCCACGCCCAGGGGCCATCTAAAATTGGAGAAACTGAGGCCCAGAGAAGCATATTCTAAGTCACTCGGTAGGTCTACTGCAAAGATGGGGATTAGAGACCAGTTTTGGCAGTCTCCGCACAGTGAGCCGGAGGAAGGAGGTCAGGGTTCTCTCATCAGCTTGCCCCTACTCCTCCTGTGACCTGGGATTACTCCCAAGGCCCCTCCAGGCTTATTTCTCCACCTGTGTTGAGAGGGAAGTAGTCCTTCCCCGGCTGCCCCAGCTCCCCCTCGGTGGGGAATCTGAGGCTAGGTTCTGGTCCAGCACAAGCTGCCCTGGGGAGGGGAGGCAGGGGGAGGCAGGTGCAGGTACGGGAGGGGGCATCTCCAGGAGGAGCCAGAGGGTGGAGGAAAGTGCTGAGTCGGCACTCAGAGCCCCAGCCACCTCCGCTGCTGTTCCATTATTTATCCCCATAAAAGGCTCTCCCTCCCCCTTCCTGACCCAGGCCCAGTCTCCAGAAATGCCTTGGCCCACCCCCCACCATCTCCCCTCAGCTGGAATCTCTTAAGCAAAAAGGTCGTCAAGATGATTAAATGCGAACAGATTTTCAGCTCTTTTTCCACTTTAATTAAAAATGGACTCTTGGTTCAGAGGAAGCTGGAGACAGCATCGCAGCTCCCCGACAGCACCTGGGCTGCAAAAGTGAGGGAAAACCCCTCAGAGGTGTCTGAAGGTTGGCCTGTGGTGGCCTGGGGTCAGGGGCCTGGCCCACAGCTGCCATGTGCCCACAGGCCCTGCCCTCGGAAGGCAGCAGGACCTGGAACCCCCTTGGCCCAAGGGCAGAGTAGGGACAGAGGCAGGTGGTGGGTGGGTACGGGGCAGGGTGGACAGGGGCAGTGGCAGGTGGCTGAGCAAGTGGGTCTGCTCCCTAGACTTAGGGTGGGGATGGGGTGGGCAGCAGAAGGGGTTCCATTTCCACAGAGCCTCATCGTTCGGGAGCCCCCAGTTTGGGGCGGGAACAGGTCACTGCCTTCAAGAAGGGGTGGGGTCTGACACAGAGAACTCACCATAGAAAACGAGAAACGGATAAGTAACTTCCAAACAACCTGGAAGCAAACACAGCAGTGGCCCAGCACACCTAGAGGAGCAATGGTGTGCAGGCAGGAGGGCAGCGGGGCAGGCTCGGCAGGCTTCCTGCAGGAGGACGTCAGATGAGAAGCCACAGGGCTGGGGAGGCAGCGCGCTAGTGGCGGGAAGCCTAAGGGAAGCGGAGGGAGACCAGGTCGCAGTGCATTTTGTTATGAAGCTGGGGAGATGGAGAACAGGGAAAAGCCAGCAGAAGGACTCTACCCTTCTCTCTCTCCCTCCCTCCTATCAGGGATCCGGAGCTGGAGAGAAGGGGAGGAGTGGCCGGGGAAGGGATTTGGAGGAGACACCTGAGAACATCCGCAGGGGAGGAGGGAGGGCGGCGGCGGGCAGGGGAGCTGGCCGAGGCGGCAGGAACACCAGGAGCCCAGGGCCCTCGGTCACCGATCCCATTTCCGGTCTGGCCCCAGCCCTTGGCAAGCCCCGAGCCGAGCTTCCCCCGAGAGTGTAAGAGAGGACGGTTGCGTTTGAAGCTCGTCTCCGTGTTCCAGGCCACCTCTGCGCCCCAGAGAGCAGGCTGCAGAAGTAGCCGCCTGGCCACAGAGCCGGGCCTCCCACCGCTTCCTTCCTGTACCTGCCCTGGGTGGTCCCACCTGCCTTCCACTCGCCCTGGGGACAGCCCCCCCGGACAGCCGTTGGTCCTTATCCCGGGAAGAAAAGTGATCCCTTCCTGGTGGACCAGCCTGGTGTCTGGGGGCAGCCCAGAACCCAACCCACTGCCCAGCTCTGGTCGAGGGGGTCACAGCCCGCCCCTTCACAATCCCCTCCCCCTCCCTTCCCACCAGCCCCCTGCCACCACTGAGAACTGCACCTGGCAAAGTTAGAGAACCACCAACTCAGCAACGGCTCCAGGGGGAGGCCACATGTGTGCTGTGCCTGGCCCAAGGAAAGGATCTTCCCAGCCCAAGGTGGGGGGACACGCTGAGCAGAGGGTGTAGGAGCATGACAGGGAGCAATTCTTATGGGGGTGGTGCAATGGAGGGGGGAGCAAGTGGACTGAGATGGAGCCAGCCATGCACGTCTTTGGGGGCTCTCTGAAGTCCCCTTTCCATTGTTGGTGATAGATCACTTTCTCCTTGAAGTGCCCATCCTGCTCCCCAGATGCCAGTCAGCAGGATCCCAGGCCAAACCTCCCACTTCTCCAAAAATCTCTTCCTGATCCATCCTTTCTCTCCTTCCAAACCAGGTGGCAGGAGAATGCCTATCTTTGGTCCCATCTCGCACGTCTGCTGGCTTCTCTGTCCCCGGCTACTTTGGTAGAATGGGCATCCATGCCCTGACTTTGGATACAGCCTTCCCGACTCTCCTAGTTCCACGGGTCACCCTGCAGAAGGCCACCCAGCCCCTCAGCCTGGCACCTGCTCCTCCAGGAAGGCCATGTGGCCAGGAGAGCAGGGGGCACTGGCCTGAAGCCAGAGGGATGGGGAGACCTGACACCTGGATCCCCGACGGCCTGAGCCCCCCCCCCAGAAACAACTTTTCACCCAAGCAGTCCCCCAGCCTTTGGCCTTCTCTACGTCGTTCTACTTTTAGAAAAACCAGAGACTCTGCAGCAGGGAGTAGCCTATTTAGACAGAGTCCAAATGGAGCAGCGTGGGGAGGGGGAGCAGACGGGGCGGGAAGCATGTCTCTGTTGGCGGGCACTGCTTTGCCCGGAACTCGCTTTTCCTCCCCAGTGTTAATTATCAAAATTAACCGAACACTATAAATAACCCAACTCGGAGACTTGAAGAGCCTCACTTCTAATTAATTCATTTCCAATCAAGACACTTCTATGCCCCCCTACCCTGGAATCTGAGGGATGGGAAGCTTAGTGTGCAGCTTTTCAAATAATGAATCCAACTGTCCCCTTGCTCCTGAGACACGAAAGCTCACGGAGAAAAGAAAAGAGGAAAAACACTCTGCTTTCTTGGAAGGGGGTAGCCTATAAATAACCCCATATTGGTGTATTTGATGGACGACATTCGTGTCTAGATTGGCTTTTGTTGGGATGAGGAGACAGAGGGTGGGGGTGGGGTGGTGGAGCCTTCCATCTGCTGCCTCCTTCACTGGGCAATAAATTTAAAGCAAGACTGTGAGCACCGTCCAAGGCCTCCGTGTTGGCTAGAGCTGGGGAGACTGATCGATAGAGGAGGAGGAGGAGCTATGGGGAAGGGGGGAGAGAGAAAGAGAGAAAAAATGCAAGCCCAGAGTAAGTGAAGGGAGGGGGAAATAAGAAGGGGAAAGGATAAATTAGAGGATAAAGGAAGGAGGAAGAAATATAAGAAAAGAGAAGGGCAGGAAGGGAAGCATGTCAGGGAGAAGGGGTGGAGAGGCATTTTCATCTCCACCTTGTGAGTGACCCTGGCCAGAGCTCCACCAAGCTGCCCCAGCCTTGCCTCCAGCTGCCTCCTGTCAAGATCCTCTGGAGTCTCCTCTCCTGGGGCTGTTGGCATCCTTGGAGGAGGAGTTATGTGGCCGGTATGCCCCACCCAGGTCCTCCAGCAGCCCCCAGCTGGCCTACAGCCCTCCACAGCACCCCCCCCCCGCCCCCGCCCCAACTCCTGGCTCCTTGCTGCAGGGGAAGGGGTAGGCCCCGAGCAAGCAGGAGGGCTGCTTCATGGCCTTCCCAGGATCAAGTGCCCTGGGGACAGTCCCGGGGACAGAGCGGTGGGTAGGGGATAGAACATAGAACGGAGTCAGAGGAAGGGAGAGAAGGAGAAAGCAGCAGAGACACACAGAGAGAAGGAGAAAGAAGTGCCATGTCAGAGAAGAGATAAGAGGAAGGAGCAAAAAGCAGAGACTGAGGCGGATGGAAAGGGGAGCGAGCGGGCTCTGGCTCCATGGGCCCTGGAGCTGAGGCCGGGGAGGCCGGGGCTGGGAGAGCTTGGCTTCCCTCCTCTGCACTCCGGCTTCCCTACCTGCAAAATGGCCTTAAGGTCAGCCCTTTCCTCCTCCTGAGGTGGTGAAGACTGGTGAGGTTGTGCACAAAACGCTTCCCTGGGGGTCTGGCACCCAGAGAGCACTCACCTCGTGAGGCTAGTACTGGCTATGACTATAGTGGTGCCAGTGTCACCTTCCTCATCTCGCTCCTTGATGTGAGCACCTCCCGGTGGACACAGTCTTTTTGCCAGGCAGGTGGAGCTTGGTGCCAGCCACCCTGCTCATCAGCCTGGGGTCCAGAGCGCAGGGCTGTGGCCCCGGCCCCCAGCCCCCAACTGGAGGTCATTGAACCCTGTCTCTTCCCTCAGGCTGGGAATGCCCCCCCCAGGGGTGCAGCCCAAGTTTCTTCTCCCTCTGAGGGCCCTGGCCTGGCCCTTCGTGGCCAGATTGTCCCATGTGTGGGGCAGGTTGCTGACCCTCTCACTGAGTGGCCGTCTGTGGCACCTGCAGAACCCACAGCCCAGGGGGCTGACTTGGGCCAGCCTCTCTCCCTGCGGCCGCCTCCTCCCGTTGGATGCGGCCCACCTGGTCCTGCTCCACCAGCCTTAAGCCCCTCAACTCCGGCTGAGATTAAGGGATGGACCAGGTGGGGAGAGTGGCCCTTTCCCGCCTACATCCTGTCCCTGGGCCTCTCCTTTCCGCACACAAGCTGGGGAGGGGGCTGCTGGGAGCCAGCCCCCGGGCAATCTGATCTCCATTAGCCCCTTCTCTGGTTCTCATTACTGCAACCCCCGAGGCTTCGGAAATGTATAATTTCCCTGGCAGCTTTTCTCTCCTTCCTCTGCCTTTACAGGTCCATCTCCCATCCCAGGCCTCCTTGGAGACCCCTCTTCCAGGGGACCAGCAAGAGTGTGAGGGGGTAAGGGTCCCCCAAGCTCTACGGGGAGGGCCTATGACATGACTTTCCATCTCAGCCTGACTCTGGATCTCAGGTAGCTTAATGCTGCTTTTCTTCCTCAATGAAAAATAACTCCCTTCTCACCCCTTCCTTCTGCTTGGGTTCCCTGTCCTCCCCTTCCCCACTTGCAGCCTACACCCCCAGAATCCAAGAGAGAGGGGGCTGCCAACCAGGCCTTCCCTGGGACTGAGGGAGGCAGGCGGGAACGTGTGAGCTGCATGAATCGTCGAGCACACAAATGAATGAAGACAGGGCAGCCAGGGTGGGGAAAGAACTCAGCCAAAGGAAAAAAAACCTGAAGCCAATGATGCCCATCACCCCTGTACATTTCTCCAGCCCCATCACCCCACTGTGCCCCTCTCTGGAACGTCTCACTACCTTCTACTCACCGGCAAAACTTGGCACAGGCATCACCTCTTCTGGGAAGTCCTCAGTTTTATTCCAGCCGGGGTGACCCCACGTGGACTTTGGGTGCCCTCCTTCTCTTCCCACCACCAGTACATTGTGCTGTGGTCCTGTGGTCGGGGATTGCCTTTTCTCTCCGTCTGGGTGCTGAGCCCCTGGGGGAGGGGAGTGATGGTCTCCATCATCCATCCAGGTGTCTGACCCACCTAGCACAGGCTCGAATTCAAGAGCTCAATAGTGGCAGGCAAATGAATGAAGGAAGGAAGGAAGGAAGGAAGGAAGGAAGGAAGGAAGGAAGGAAGGAAGGAGCAGATGAACCCATAGTAGCTTAAACCACCACCCAGCAGAAGGTCAGGGAAGTCAGAGACATGCCCCTCTATGAACTTGAAGTGGCTGTCAGATGCTGTAATTGGGGAGCAAGGGGCATTCACAAATGGCTTTTTAAGGACTTTCTGCTGCCATCGGGGAGAGATTGTGGACAGAGGGTTCCCCATCATCTCCTTCTTATGTCCCTGGTTCTTCATTGTTCCCACCTGTCCCTCCAGGACTGACTGGTGGCTTAGCCTAGCCCATAGCTACTGAAGGAAGGAGAGAGCTCCCTGCTTGCCGGGGAGGGTGGCCACAGAGCCTAAACAGCCGTGATTAAGTGTCTAAATGGACAGGCTTGGGCAGTGCCCAGATGGAGTGTGGCAGACATTGTCCTGCCCTCTGGGGTTTCCAGGATGATCCAGACACACAGATGGGAACAGACATGGATGGACAGCCAGGAACAAAAATAAAACAGAATGTTAAATCAGACTCTGTGTGTATACACACACATATAAGGTGACCCTCTCTCTTCTCACTACCTAGTGAACTCCTATTCACCCTTCAAGGCCCAAGTCAAATTTATCCAATCATTCATGTATTTATTTGTCATGGACATCGTGGCCTGGCACCATTTTGCCCTTTTTAGCTTATGGGAAACCTTCTCTTCCCAACTCTTTTGTGAGGAGAGGGTTATTTTCACTCTACCTTCACCCCTCTGCCCACTGGGAGTGATCATATGGCCAAAGCTGGGAAATTAGTGTCTGCAATACCCCTAGTCATGTTATTGATTCAAAAATGAGCATATCAGTAATGCCACCCAGTGAGAGTAAGCCATGGGCTTTCTCTGGGACCACAGGGGAAGCAGCGATTTCTTTGTCCTGGGATGCTCAGTTACCATACTGTAAGCCTTCTTACCATCCCTTGGAGAGAGCCTGAAAAAAATTAGAGCCTGACTGAGTTGGCCTGAGACGAGCCAACACAAGAAGAAAGCAGAGCCAAGGAGTGCTCAGTGACAACAGGTAGCACCTGCAACTAGCTTTGCCTGGACCTTGTCCCTAACCCTACTCCAGGAAATTTCCATTATGTTGAACCATATTCTCTCTCTGTCTCTCTCTGTCTCTTTGTCTCTCTCTTTTCCCTTAAGCTACTTTGAGCTGTCTTTCTGTCATTGAAAACCCAAGAGCTCCTGACTAATGCATCATTAATTTATCAAACACTATGCTCCTGCTCTGTGCCAGGGTGGTGGAATTCAAGGATGACTAAGGCACAGGCCCTGTCTTCAAAGAGCTCAGAGTTGCCTGAGTTTTTCCACATGCCACCCCCCTGTGCTGCCTGGCCAGCTTCCACAGAGAGTGAGCCCCTTTCTCCCTCCACTCCTGGCAGCATGTTCACCTTAATCATTCAACAAATATTCCCTGGCCACCTATTTCATGCCAGACTCTGTGGTTCCTCCTACTATCCTGTTGTCCTAGACTATGTCTACATGTGTCCCTGCCTCTGCTTCTTAGACTGTGATCTTTCTGATGATGGGCACCATGTTGGTGAACCCCCAGGGCCTATGGCAGTGCCCAACACCTGCTTTTTGCTTGCATTTGTTTTGAATGAATGAATGAGGGCTTGTCTCCCTGATGTTTATGTGTGTTGAGGCAGTGGACAGCCAAGGAGAAGTACAATATGATGCAGAGCAGAGAGGCTTGGAGGGTTCTAGATCCAGAAAAGCCAGCCCGCTGCTCTGCTCAATTCAGGAAGCCTTCCTGCAGAAGCATCCCACACAGTTGTGCCACAGGCATCCCTATCTTACACTAATGCTGGAAATTCTGCTCTGCTCCCAGCCCTACCCACGGTGTCCCACCTCGCCACTTCCTGGACCTGTGTGAGATGTCACTGCGGCCCCTCCCTCTTAAGCTCATTGGCACTCTCTTGTCAAGCTGGTGCTGGGGCCCCATGGACTGATGAGGACTGATTCACTCCACCTCCAAACCATCCCTCCTTCCTCCTCTTCCTTGCATCCCTCTCCTCTTTTTTCTCTTCGCCTTCCCATCTCTCCATCATCCTCCACTCCTTTCCCTTCCCCTCGTCTCTTTCTCCAGCTCTTCTGCCTTCCCACTGGGTCAATCCTCCCTGCCCATGTCTGCAGCTGGGCAAATTTCTGTAAACAATTAAGTTTGTAATAAATTCAATTGTATTACATCCTTATTAGAAGCTTATAGCATTTGGGAAGAGGAGGTCGGGCGGCTAAGAGGCTGAGAGCCTCTCTGACTGCTGAGTGCCTGGAAGTGGAGTGCTCCCATTTTCAAATTAACTTGAGCTCCATGTATTTCATTATCTCCCCCCCCATTTTCCCCTGTTGAATTATCCGGAACATCTCTCTTTCCTTCCTCTCTGCTTGAGAGAATTTCTCCCCCTTTACCTTTGTCTAGTCCCAGGAGATAGTCCCTGAGAGCAGGAAGGATGCAGGCTATACAGCAAGAAGGACTTCCCAGCGGGTAGGGTGTGAAAAGACTCTTTGGAAGGAAGGAAAGGAATGGAGGGAGGTGAGAGAGGCCCCATCAGTGGAAAACTGCGATCACAGGTGGGAGAAGGCAAGGCCAGCCTCCCCAGCCCAAAACCTGAAACCCTGGGACCCACAGAGCAACTGACATGGGTCTCCAACTCAAGACTCTGGATGGGGAGTGGGAGAAAACAGCTGCACACATCTGGAAGATGCTTGCCCAGCTCCATTAGCCCAGGCACCAGCCCGCCGCGTTTGATGTTTGATCTTGCCCTCAGCGCAGGGAGGAAGCCAATGAGATGGCAGAGAGGGCTCATGGAGCCACCCCCTGCCACCAGCCTGGCTCCCCTCCCCAGATCCCCTGACAGCCCAAACCAACTTCCAAGGCATAAATGAAATGCCAGAAAACCAAACAGTGACCCCACCCCCCACCCCCATCGGCACAGCAGTGGAACCAAAGCCAATTCCCCGTAGGTGGGGGCGGGGTGCTGGAGCCTCCTACCCACCAGCACCCCTCCCCATGCCTTTATTGTCTGTCCCAGACCCTAGGAGAGAGGCTGAGTGCCAGACCACAGTCACGCCTCATTTTGGTTCCTTTTTGCAGGGGGCAGGTAATTGATCAAGATTTTGGGGCGGGGAGGCGGGGAATGAATCCTAAAGACTTATTTGGAAGAGGAAGTGTTTGTGGATAGGAAGGAAAAGCAGCAGCCCGTTATGTAGGACTGGAATGTATAGCAGGGAATGCAAAACTTATGTGCATTTATTGAGTGCCTGCTGCATGCATATGTACAGAGGTGAATAAGATGGTCTGCGGGGTGAGGTAGACATACAAGCAGACATAAGCAAGGTGACAAAGGCACTAAAGACACTCTTGGAGTGGGTGGAAGGCATTCATTCTACCAGGGAGAGAAGCAGAGGGCTTCACAGAGGCAGTGACACCTGAGCTGGGCTGAGAAGGCAGAAGCCAGGCAGAGATGAAGAGCCTCCCAGGCAGTGGAGCAACATGAACAAAGACTCAGGGGTGTTTGGGAGACGATGACTAACGGAACCCTGGACTGAAGCAAAGGCTATGAGAGTGTGTGTGATGGGGCAGGGGAGGGTTGGAAAAAGCTCATACTTATTAACCCTTCACATTTCCACAGCACTTTACAATCCGTGAGGCACTTTTCCAAATTCACAATCATCACATCTTCACCAAAAGCTGCGCGAGGCAGGTTTTAGAGGCCCGGTGTAGGAACGAAGAACTGAGGCTCAGAGAAATCACGTGATCTGCCGCTAGGGCTGCACATGCACTGAGTCAGTTTGATGCAGTCTCTGGCCCTCAAGAAAGACAGGGGTGGGGTGGGGCATCCAGACAGATGCACCTAGGACGCCTGGGGGGTGGGGTGGGGTACTCAGCCCAGACCCAGGAACAGAGAAGCAGTGGAGAAAATGCAGGCACAACCAGGCAGGCTTCCTGGCAGAGGGAGCCATGAGTACGGTTGGGATGCAAAGGAGGGGCGGAGGCAGGGAATACCAGTGTGCAGTGGCTGGGAGACAAGCGGAGCTTGCCTGGCACAGAAGACGTGCCAGCGCCATGCATGGGCTGGGATAGAACTAACGTGGGATGAGCTGGTATGATGGCAAGAGAAGGGGCTGATGGCACTCCTGAGAGACACCAGACACGGTGGCTAGGGTGGGCTTTGGAGACGGAAGGAACTGGGTTCAAATCCCAGCTTCACAGCTTCCTAGCACCTGCCACCTCAGAGGAGGGAGAATGATATAGGTTAACAGCACAGCGCCTGGTATGTGACAGGTGTGTTTATGAGGGGGTGTCCCAGGAAAGGATAGTGGTAGAAACAGAACTTTTTGAGAAAAATATTTATCGAATAACTGCTATGTGCTGGGAGCTTTGTAAGAAACGTCTGCACAGGTTAGAATTTTCGAGAGCTAAGTGAGCTGGTATGATGGCAAGAGCTGCTGAGTCCTGAGACTCTCTGGGGCGACCTAGATCCCCTAGGGAAACTAAATATTTTTCACAAAGGTCCCAGGTGATTGTTAAGCTGAGTCAAGTCTGGGAAACGCTAACAGGGGAGAAAAGCTAAAGAAGGCTGGTTCTAGCGTGGAGAGGGTTGCAAGACTGGGCAAAAAGGACCCAACGCTCACAGATGAGGAGGGCAGCTGCTGGTGTGGCCCAAGCCAGAAGGAAAAGAGACTGTTAGGATCTATTTGTTATCTGTGACTGCAAACAAAGTACCCTACGACTTACAGACCTAAAACAATCCCAACCACTTATTATTCCACATGGTTTCTGCGGTTTAGGAATTTGGGAGACTTTTAGCTGGATAGTTCTGGCTAAAGATCTCTTAGAAAGTCACAGTGAGAGGTCATTTGAAGCTGCAGTCATCTGAAGGCTTGACTGGAGCTGGAGGACCCACTTCCAAGATGATGTGCTCACCTGATGCTAGCTGTTGGCTGGAGGCCTTGGTGGCTCGGTACATGGGCCTCTCCATAGGGCTGCTCAAGGGTTCTCATGCAATATTCTATTGGTTACACCCCCTGGCCCTATTTAATGTAAGAGGGGACTCAGACGGTGAAAACCAGGAGGTAACTTTTGTGGGAACCACACCGGAGGCTGGCTGCCACAGGACAGCCAATCACCCCCATTTCACGCATGGAGAAACCCAAAGCTCACCCAGAGTCACTCTGGTCACCCAAAGCAGAGGCTTGATTCCCGATTTTTCCCCCTCTCCAAGTCCAGTCACTTTGTACCACCCCCAAGCTCCTGGAGAAGAAATCGCTGCTGATGGGGAATCCTAGATCTGTGTGCCCCTAGCTGGGTGGAGGGGAGGGGTGACAATCAGGCCTCCCAGGCCTGTGAAATAAATATAATCACATGTTTGCCTCAGCAGAAAGAAAGCTTCCAGGAGGATGGGGGAGGGAGAGAGAGGGCTCGCCTCATCTAAACATGCTTCTGCCCTGATGGGCTGTGTTTTCCATTTAAAACCACACTGAAGATGAGTGGGAAAATATGCATGATCCTGGTATATTTTTCGGAAATTCAACCTGTTGGGTTTCTTGCCCCTTTCCTGGTGCCCCTGAGAGGCAGTTTCTCCCACCCTCCTCAGCCTTAGTGGCTCACTTACAGGGTGGTCTCAGACCTCTGTCTCACCCTCCCTGAGCCCCCAGGAGCTGGGGCAGCTGCCAAGTCTCTCCTTGTGTTGGAGCAACATCAGTCTTCATGTCTCAAAGTCGGTAGACTTTGAAGAAGAGCTTCCTTAGGCCAGGGAGACCTCTGATTTCAGAGGGACCCGAGGGCAGGGGTTGTACCCCCTTTCCCCACTAGACTGAGGCTCCCGAAGGGGCAAGGCCTGTGTGTCCCACTCAGTGGGAGCCCCCAGTGTGGGGCCACACCTCCTTCCTCAGCTGACAGTGGAGGAGGGAGGATAGGTCACTGCTGACAGCTAGAGCAAGATGGGGTGGGGGGGGTAATTAGCATCCTTCTGCTGCTTTCCTCTATAGCCTTCTTCCTGGTTCCCTTCTCCCGGTTAGTACGGTGGGCCTGGAGATGGTCAGTAAAGAAAAACCACGAGGTGGAACACAGAGTGGCCACAGGGACAGATCTCAGAATGGCATGACAGTCTCCACCCTGCTCCCATTTCTGAGCACTCCCCACCTGCCTTGTCATGTGCATGGATTGACACCCGCCCCCCCCGAATCCCAGCTAGATGGCCTTCACAGAAGGAACATTCATGGAACTAGAAGGGCCCCTTGGACCCACTGTGTAGATGGAGAAACAGGCTCAAAGAAAGAACAATGCTGGCCTCAGTGCCACTGAGTCAGCTACCGAGGCGAGATGTACATACTGGGCAGAGGCCACCATCAGGGCTAAAACATTCCATGTTCTTTTCAGGAAGCCCGACCCTCTGGAGGAGAGAGAGAAAAAGGAAGAAGCACAGGGGCACAGAAATCTCAGGGAGGATCCCCTTGGGTGGGCAGGGTTGGGGTGGGGTCTGCAGTGGAAGCCTGAAGAAATTGGAGCCCTTGGGGGAGGGGGCAGGCAGGAGCAGCAGGAGGAACCTGCTCCCCTGGTTTTAGATAGGTAGAGTGAAACCTCCAGGCCTCCAACTTTCCATCTGGAAAGTGGGGATGTGTTTTTCCAGTCTGGCCCTACTGCCAATTGTAGATCGGAGCCTTTCTCTGTTGACCCTTGCCTCTAAGCACCGAGGACGTGAACTTGGCTGGCCCCCCGTCTCCTGACCCCTGACCTCCAATTTCCTATATGGTGGGGTCAGGGGAAGAGAAATAAATCCTATGTGATTAGAGTCACTCAGGTCACTTGAGAGCTCAAATTGCAGAGTGGATGGATACTAGGTTAGAAGGACTTCCTGGCCTAGCCAGCAGCGACCCTGCTGGGCGTGGCCACTCCCACTGGGACAGAGCTCCTCTCTCCAGATACAGCCTCCTTTTGCTCCTCCTCCCTGGGAGTAGGGGAGACTGTGGTGTGGTGGAAGGTGCTAGAGTCCTGGACACTGCTGGGATGCCTCTCCCCATGAGCTTCACAAAACCACAAGCCACCTGCCCCATTTCAAAACCACAGAGACCTTGAGCAGATGGGGGATCACCCTCCCATCACTGCCCTCCCATCACAGCTCTGACCCCAGACTTCCGGCTAGGGGGAAGCAGTGGGGTGAGATGAGGTAGGGGAAAAGAAGGTAACTGTGAAGACGATGGTCTAGCCATGGAGAGGACCAGCTGCCCACCCATGGTGGAAGGACATGGGGAAGTCAACATTTCCACACACAGGAAAACAAATAATCCATCAGGAAAAGCTGGTGTCAAAGCCTGCCCTATGAGTCCTTCATTTAAGCCTCAGAATGCTAGTGGAGACCCAGACATCCCTGAAAAACAGTGGCCAGTGGAGGGAGGGGGGTGCAGACTTTTAAGCAAATAAATGAAAATTAATTGGGTAGTTTTAAGGGTTGAAGATAAGAAAATAGGTTGCCATGATAGGTGGAGAGTGCCCCAGAGGTATGACAGATGGAGCAGTCAAGGAGGGCCTCTTTGAGGAGGTGACATTTAAAGTGACACCTGAAAGTCAAGAAGGAGCCAGACATGTACAGAAAGAACTGGGGAGGAAGGGGCAGCATTCTGGGCAGAAGAAATACTTGTGCAAAGGCTCTGAAATGGGGATGAACCTGCTAGATTTTGAGCCAGAGCTGGAAAGCCAGAGTGAGCGGTGTCAGAGAAGTAGCCAGGGGCTAGATCACAGAGGGCCTTGTAAGGTAAGGCAAGAAGGCTGACTTTTCTGCTAAATGTGATGGAAAACCACGAGAGAGTTTTGAATAAGGGAGTGATGAGATCTGATTTATGCCTCTGAAAGATCCGGCTGCTGAGTGGAGAATGGATTATAGGTGCCAGCACGGAGGCGGAGAGGGGAGGCCACACCAGGCTGGCGGCAGTGTCCGGCCCACAGCCGCTGGTGGCAGCGCAGACAGACAGAAGAACCTGAAACGGGTTGGGTTTAGAATTAGAGCCAACAGGCCCTGCTGACAACTGGATGTGGCTGAGGGTCAAAAGGAGTGGAGATGACGCTTGGGCTTTTGGCTGGAGCAGCTGAGAGGCTGGTGGTGCCTCGCTGCGGACTAGTCTCCATTCATCTCCCGGCGAGCCCACGCCTCCCTCTGCGAAGGCTGCAGGACAGTTGTTCATTCATGGATTCCCGCAGAAGGCATGTCTTAAGCTTCAAGTTGGGCTCCCTCCAGCCCCCCATCCTCCCCTGGCCGGCCCCTGGCCTGTTTCTGAGAGTCAGGGTGGACAGCTGCCACCCCTTGAGTCCATGGGTGTGGCCTCATATCCTACTGCAGCCCAGATGCGGGGTAGACACCAGGAGCTTTGGAGAGCTTGAAAACCTCTCTGTGCAGTGAGATGCTCTGGGGGAGATGGCAGGGGGTGGGGGAGTGTCCCTGTTCAGGGAGTACCACTCCCCACCCAACCTGGTAGGTAGGAGGGCAGGCACCAGCGTACACTTTTTTGTGATAGAGGATTATAATCAATGACAGGCGATACTCATAGGGATCTTGGGTGCCTAGACCAAGACTCTACCAGAGGTAGGTCCCCATGAGTGCCAATGTCCTGGTGTCATTGTCTTCTGCTAAAAGGATCTAAGACGTAGAGGCTCAGACTGGTTAAGTGGCTGGCCCTAGGTTCGCACAGCAATTTCTCAAACAAAACCTCAAGTCTCTTCAGTCTTCTTCTGCGCAGCCTAAGAGGAGCTTCAGAGTGAGTTCTATGCCACAGAGCTCTGCTCTGTCACCAGACTCACCTCTCACAATTCTCTGCTCCCTTTGAGCCCAATGCTCACGTTTTTGCTACTGCCCACAATGTTCATCCCGTCTCCCCTCCCTAGGAAACCAGCCCTGGCGGCTCCCACCTGCCTGGATACCCTGCGTGGCTCCCTGAGAGCACCCGGGCACCTGCTGCCCTCCGCTGCCCCTCAGCGGCTGGGGTGGGGTCGGAAGCGTCAGACGGCAGCTCAGCTTGGGCCTGGCGTCCCCGCCCCCGCCTCGGAGCCCCAGTCTGTCAGCAGTGATGGATGCTGGGCAGCAGTCCCTTGGAACGGATCCTGGATCTAAAAGCCTCACGCAGCCATCCTGCGCGGGAGGCGGGGGAGGGACACGGGGGTCCCCCAGAGCCCGGCTCCCTGCCATGAATCAGGCGGCCGGCAGAGCCAATTAGCACAGACAAGAGCCCAGCGATGAATCACAAGCCCATTAGTAGGACCGGCTCGCCCCTCCCCCCCACCCAAGCGGGGTCCTGGCGGGGTCCTTCCTCCCTCCAGCCGGCTTCCTCCTCCCCAGAGCCCCCCAGACCCTCACATAGCGAAGCCGGTGGGGGACAGGGTCCACGCCGGTCATTTGCATGTCATCTGCATGGCATGAGGGCATCGGACGCTCCCAGATGGGCCCCCTCCACCCTGCCAGCTCGCCATGTCAGACCTGAGAAAAGATGAGTTGGGGGTGACCCCAGAGCCAGGCTTCCTCTTCCATCCCCCAGGGACAGGGCTAAACCCCGGGCCCTCTGGTGGTATGCCATGTGAGCCTCCGACCCAGCTTCAGGGATCACCCACCTCAAGCCCCCATCACCCAAACCTGCCCCTCCTGACAGAGGAGGGAGAGGAAGCCCAGAGAGGGTAAGGGCCTGGTCAGGGACCCAGCTCAGCCTGGCAGCTGATGACACACCCTATCAGCCTCACCAGTGACTACAGCCGCCTCCTGTAGCCCATGGGGGTCCCCGTATTGTCATCCTCAGCAGGTGGAATGGAAGTCCCAAAGCTGGACTCTGGTGACTGGTCAGTGATTGGCGGGGAGTCCATGCTGGGCAGCAGCAGAGGAGGAAGGGCGGCCCACTCCCTGTCTAGACACTCAGGATCGCTCAGAGGACTAGAGATTGTAGTGAGGGAGACAGAGAAGGTGGAGGGGGAAACATCCAGAACTTTGGATGCCATGTGACAGGCACCAGCCAGTGACTGGGTCTCACTAGGGTCTCATTTGACTTCACTATTGCTTTGTCCATTTTACAGATAAGGTTACCGAGGATTGGCGAGGTTTCAGGACTTCTCCAAGGTCCCAGAACAAGAACATGGGATCGTGACTTGAACCCCGGTCTGGATGACTTCAGTGCTAAAGAGCAGATAACCTCTGAGCCACATGACTCTGCTTCTGTCCTGAACTTAGCCTCATTTATGCAACTGCCTAGTTGACATTGCCAACCAGCTGTGCCACAGGCGCCTCTAACTCAATGTGCTGCACTCAAAGCTCATTATCTCTCCGTCCCAGCCCATCCCACTCTTCCATTAAAGGGCACCTCCAACCACTGGCTGCCGTACGGGCAACATGGAGACCTTCCCCCTCTTCCCTTTCTTCCTCCACATGTGGCCAGGTGTGTGAGTGTGGAATCTTGCCTGTCTGTGAAATGGACCCCCATGAGGCCCTCGCTTCCCAGCTATGTGACAGGTGTATGACTCGGGCCCTGGGCCTCTCCCTACTGGACAAGGCCAGGACTCTTCCAAGGGGCCTCCCACTCAATTCCTTCCTCCATGTCACTGCCAGAGCATGCTTCCCCAAATACAACCTAATCCACACTTCCTATCTTAAAATTGTTGACTCCCCTTTGCTTTCAAGAGAGTAAAGGCCCAGCATATCTTTCTAAACCCACCTCTGGCCACTTCCTTCTCAACAGCTAGTGAGCTACTAGGCTGCTCACCTTCCCAGGATGTACCAAGGTTTTCACTCCTCTTAGCCCTTGCTGCTTCTGTCCCTCTGCCAGGAATGTCCCCCTCTCCCACCTGGCAAATGTGTACTCCCCCTACAAGATCAGGTAAATGCCACGTCCTCCACAAAGCCTCGCCTCCCCTGCCCCAGCAGGATGACTTGCTATCTCCCTTGTGCTCCCACAGCACTTTGCTCAAATTGCTAGCCTGGTGCTTCCACACCAGAGGCACAGTGAGCTGGTGTCTGCTCCCCCTTGTCTGAGAGGCAGGGGCCGCAGCTTGCTCAGCGCTGCTTCCCTGATAGGGTCTGGTACATCGGAGCCGGTCAATAAAGGTTTGATAGATGGATGGACTGCCCTCTCTCCTCTTTCTATCTTCTCCAGCTTCCTGTTTTTCTGGCCCTGCTCCCAAGTTGAAACCGTCCAGTTAAAGGAGACTCATGGAAGGCAATCCTGAGAGTTGGCCAAGGTCTATGTGACCCCCAGCACTGCACATACCTAATCTGGAGAACCACATGAACTAGAAAACACAGATTGGAGTCAGACAATCCAGATTCTGAATGAAAGTCTGTGACCTTGAACAAATCGCTTCTCTTCTGTGAGCCTCAGTGTCCTTATGTCAAGTGAGGATCTGGATGGAGGCAGAGGACATTTCTAAAGTCCCTCCAGCTTTGATGCTGTATAAATTTATTGTTTTATGATTCCATGGCCTGTGGAGGGCCCCCAGTAGTTGGTATGTAAATGAGAAGCAAAAGCTGGATCTTGGGGCAGGGCGGTGGGGAGGGGGGCAGCCCAGAGCAGACAAGCGACTGTCCTGGAGGTGGCTCCTGGAAGAAGGAAAGATCAGTTCGAGAGAAAGTCAGGCAGCCCCACACTAAGAGGATGGTTCTGGCTCTTGTGATTCAGTTAATTGTGGAAATCCATGGCCTGGCCAGAGGCAGGGGACAGGAAAAAAACCTGGGGGATGGAGAGTCCTGGGGAATGAATAGGGTGGGGTGTGGCATCCTTTTGCATCCAAGGCTGGCCCAGCTGTATTGAGGATGGAGCAAAGGCCTGGAGGGCTGGAGAGCAGAGAAGGAGCAATGCAAAGGGGAAAGCCTGCTATCAGAATCTGGGGGGAAGGTCAGGGGGGATTGGGGTTCAATGAAAATAGTCCTCATAAGCAAACGAAAGAAAACCTCACTGCTGCATGTTTAAGTGGCCACGTGGTTCTGGAGACGAGGCCTCCCTCCCCGGCAACGTCAGATCCCAACCTGGGGTCCAGTCCTGGCTCTGCCGCTGACTCCTGGTGGTGTGACCTTGAGCAAGTCCCTGTTTGTCTTGGAGGCTCCATTTCCCCATTTCTAAAAATAATAGATTGTTCTCGACCACCCCTAAGGACCATGGGCCTGGCACACGAATTCCATAGTCCCGCCAAGAGTCCTGCCAGACTCAGCCCCCAGCCCCACATGTTTACCACCTCTGACCCTCTATGCCCGATGCAGGACTTGATCCTAGGAGCCCGGAATGGCAACCTGAGCCAAAGGCAGATCCTCAGCCACTGAACCACCCAGGCATCCCTCCAAGATCCTGGTTTTGAATTAGCCGGGCAGAGCCCACTGCTTTTCATTTTGATAGGCTGGTGGGAGCACAGGTTTCTGTAAGCCAGCCCACCCTCCCACCCTTCCCCTCCACATCTCCCAGCTGATACCACCTCATCCTCTCTCACTGCCCAGGAGAACAGCTGCTGGGGGTTCGGGGTGGGGAAGGGGAAGAGGTGGACCCCCATTGGTGATAGAGACCATGAGGACCACAAGGACCCTGGCAGGGGAGAGGGGCTGGTAAGGGAGGAAGGGGGAATGGGAGATTGGGATAAATCATTCTCCTTCCATCAGCAGCCTCCTAGGATGAAACACTCCCTTTGCTGGGGCAGAAAGGAGCTGCCAGTGTTGACCACAAACTGGGACAAATGGGGGACAAATGTCCCCTCATTCCCTCAGTAGGGAGCCCCCCAGCACACCCCTTTGATCGACCCTCACCTGCTCCCTAAGAGGCAGTTAACATCCTTCTTTATGGGCCTGGGGACACAGCCAAGACTCCCACCTCATCTGGGGCCCTAGGCGGCTGCCTTTGTATTTCTTCCCCTTGGCGGTGCCTGCCACGGACACCAGCCTGGGCCCCCTCCACGAGGACTGTAAATGAGCCGCCCTCAACCTCAGAGCAGTTAGGTGATCTGATGGGAGGGGCAGTTGGAGTTCATAGTGGGTTCCTCCTCTGATGGGGGGGGCGGGCAAGGGGTTGCGGTGCAGGTGACAGGTTGAACGGACAGACTATCCAGCAGGACAGAACTGAGTGAGGGCTTTGGGTGGGCTTCCTGGGAGAGGAGGCAAGGTGAGGGCAGAGCAGCAGGGCCAAGGCAAAAGTGGAAGGGTCTATGGTGAGATAGGGAGAAGGAGAGGGCCTGCAGGAGAGCTGTGGGTGCTGGATGCATGTGAAGTGTGGACTCAGTGGTAAGGGGTGGGGCGGGGAGCTGGGTAATCTCAGACCCTGGGATGGTAGTGCTGAGTCTCAGTTGACTCATCTGTAAAAACAGGCCTGACACCTGCCTCCCCAGTTGCTGTGAGGCTTAGCTGAGACCCCTGGCTAGAGATCGCACCCCCTCCTTGCTCATTTCCTGTACCTCTTTCATCCCCACCCCCCATCCTTCCAAGCCTACAGGGGCCAGGCGCTCCCTGATCCTCAGCATCTGGCCTCATCTGGAAACATCTGCCTCTCCTGCATGAGGTCCAGGTTACAGCTCTGTAGGAAGAGCCAGTGGAGGCAAGGGCTGAAGCAGGGTGGGAGGTGGCGGGGGGGCGGGTAGGACAGAGGATGGGAAGAGTGGGAGGTGCATCTTCCTCATCCCCCACCTCCCCGAGGCCCATTCAACACAGATTTTGCCCTTAATCCCCTCTGTTCCTGCCCTCCCGGCTGCCCCCAACACACACCTGTTTTCTCTCTCAACTCCTCCTTGTGGCCCCTCCACGGCCCCCAGTAGGGACCTCTACTTTGCTTCCTCCAGCTTTTCCTTCAGTGGCTGACCCCGGATGGATTCTCCAGTTTTGTTTCCAAAATTCTAGCCAATTTTGTATTCTACTCCGTAATATTTCATCTCCCAGTTAAATTACAAACTTTTCCCTGAAAAATATTTGAGGAAGAAGCAGTGTTATTTTTGCCCTATGGCTGTGCTCCCATTTGAGCCATGTATCAGGGCAACATGGGTACACAGAACACCCCGATAGAGCCCTCCGTCGTGCCCCAGGAGAAGAAGGCAAAGGCACGGGGGAGGGAGTGGTTCTGGGCACCAGCCTTGGTCTCAGGAGCAGGTTGGGGGTGGTGGTGATGAGAGGGCTTTGGGGATAGTCAGAGCTAAAGTTGGACGGGCAGGTGTCACCTGTGGTCCTCCTGTGTTCTGACCTCATCCCCTCCTGCTTCAGAGGTAGAATCTTCTTTGGCTTGTAAATGTCCCCCAGGAGTGCACTGGGAATCCTGCAGTCCTATTTCTCTGATCACAAATGAGGAAACTGAGGCCAAGCAGGGGTCTCATTTGAGACTCCAAAAACCTTTCTTCGTCTCAAATTGACCCATTGTGTTTCCAGGGTGTAGCAGGTGGAATAATGATGCCCCCCTTCTCCCCAAAGAGGTCCATGTTCTAATCCCTGGAACCGAAAAGTATGTTACCTTCCATGGCAAAAGGGACTTTGCAGATGGGATTAAATGAAGGATTTTGTGATTGGGATGATCCAGGATTATCCGGGTGAGCTCAGTGTAATCACAGGAGTCCTAACAAGGGGAAGCCAGAGTCGGGAGAGCCACAGAGGCCTGATGATGGAAGTAGAGGTCAAAGGGATGTGAGAAAGGAACCGCAAGCCAAGGGCTGCAGGCAGCCTCCAGTCTCTGGACAGGGCAAGGAAACACATTCTCCCTTTCAGAAGGAGCCTCCTGCTACCCCATTTGAGATTCCTGACCTCCAACCTAAGTTTATGTTTCTTTAAGCTACTGCATTTGTGCTAATTAGTAAACACAGCAATTGGTAACTAATTGCTAATTAATTACTAATCACGCAGGGCATTTTTGGCTCAAGTGGGGATCCTGATGAGCCCTCCCCTCAAATTCTTTCTTCCTTCCTCCCCTCCAGGATTAATTGCACACCTTGTTGTGTCGGGCACATTCCAAATTAGTCATCACAGCCCCTGACCTGGAGAAGCTGACAGGGCAGTGGGACTACAGGCATGCAAGCACAAGAAGCATAGAGTACGAGTGACTTTTATTTATTTTTTAAAAAATTTATTTATTTATTTATGATAGTCACACACAGAGAGAGAGGCAGAGACACAGGCAGAGGGAGAAGCAGGCTCCATGCACCAGGAGCCCGACGTGGGATTCGATCCCGGGTCTCCAGGATCGCGCCCTGGGCCAAAGGCAGGCGCCAAACCGCTGCGCCACCCAGGGATCCCTTATTTTATTTTTTAAACTAGATTTTATTTATGTATTCACAAGAGACACACACACACGCAGAGAGAGGCAGAGGGAGAAGCAGATCTCCCAAAGAGAGCCCAATGTGGGACTGAATCCCAGGACCCCAGGATTATACCCTGAGCCAAAGGCAGACGCTCAACCACTGAGCCACCCAGGTGTCCCCAAGAGTGACTTTTAATGGGGGTATGTGCAGGCTGCCATTTGACAGGGCGGGTGCTGGAAGGAGATGGATGCTTGGGCACCTGGAGCCAAGAAGAAGTGAGCTTCTATCCTGATGGCTCAGCTTAGTGACCACGGGCAAGTTGCTTATTCTCTCTGAACCATATCTGTAAAGTAGGCAAGATTATAGCACTTCCCTGGTGGGATTGTGAAAGTTAAATCACGGTGCACAGAGAGTGCTTTGGCACAGTGCCTGGCACATACATAGGAAGTGCTCCAAACCAGGGGAGGCCTCACAGAGGAGTTAGAACTTGAGCCTAGCACTGAAGGCCAAATAGGAATCTGCTGGGTAAACCAGTAGAAGGAAACTGTCCCAACCAGAAAAAAACAGCAAGGCACAGGGGGTGGGCCATGGAACTGTGTGGGGCAATTGTGATGAGATTTAGGATTCACACCAATATCTTGATGCCTCCAAAGCCAAGAGTTCATGGGTTTATTGCCCATGGTGGTTTGTCTCATTGCCTCTAAAGTTCTAGAAGTTTCCAAGGGTAGGACTAAGTCTCATCATTCATTCACTCATTCATTCATTCAATCAATCCAAATATTTGGAGCCTAAAGTAGCTGAGAAACAGGAGAGATGCTTTAAGAGTAAGCAGGAGCTGAATGACCAAGGACTTTTTAGGTCATTTTAAGAATAATTTTATCCTGAAGCCAATAGGGAGCCACTGAAGGTTGTTGAAGAATAGTGTGACCCAATCAGATTTTATGCTGAAGCAGATCTATATTCTGGGTTGGTTCTGAAGAGAGAGGCAAGCCTTAGGGAGGGAACTCAGCAAATCCAGCCTGGAGATACAGAGAGGAAAAGAGTTTCTAAGACCTCCAACTGTGAACCCAGAGAAGACCTTCAAGGAAAGAGGGCTTCAGGATCTCAGCAAATCAGAAGACAAGATCCAAATGCCCATTATCCACACGAAGTCCAGAGAATTCCAACAGCTGGACAAATATCTAAGCTGGATCCTGAGACTCACAGCAGAACTCACCGCCTCCCACATTGACTCTTGGGACGGTGAAGGGAGTCTATGCTCTTGTCCAGTTCTTCTTGGGGACCTCGTAGCAGCCTGGGAAGATGGCAGGGGCATTGGCATTAGCCCATTTCCTCCATGAACTGAAGCCGCAGAGCAGGAGTGGGATAGGGCAGAGACAGGGAGAGGGGAGGATGCCGGGATTACCGTGTCCTGCCCCCCAATTTGGCCTAATCTCAGCTGGCCTCAGTGTCAAGGGATTGGACTTGACAGCACGACAGTCTAAAAATCAACTGGGCACTGCCACTCACACCTTAGTACTAAGTCTCATGACCTGGATCTCAATGTCTCCATGAGGAGGTAGGCTGACCCCATGTGACTATGGGGGATTGATTGCTGAGACCATCAACCCCATCAATGAGGATGGAAAAAGCAACAAGAGACCACCTGACTTAATCTCAAATAATTTATTGATTCTTGGAAAGAGACAGGAAAGGAAGCCAGCCAAAGCTCCGGGCTGCCAAATGAGTAAGTCACTAGGAGTCTTCTTGGATTGGGGATGCTTGTAGCACTTAGCATCTTCTGCCTTGGAGGAGAATTTCCGGTGGGACCTTGGCCTCTCCTGCCCCACCCCACCTGCAAGCTCACTGAGGACAGACACACAAGTTTGTCACAGTGGCTGGCCCGCAGGTGGGCGTGGCTCCTCTTTCAAAGACTGTAAGTTCAGCCTCCTAAGTGCTTTCTCGACCTCTGCCTTGGCTCCTGCGGTCCACGCAGTGGTCTTCTGAAACACCGGCCAGATCCTCTGACTCTGCTTATGTGCCTTCAAGGACTCTTCACAACTACAGCCATAATCCCCAAAGCGTGCCCTAGAGCATATCAATCCCAAGAGATGCTCCTGAAGAAACAGTGTGGGAGCTAGATAAGTTTGGAAAATATACTTTACTGGAGCTCCCCACCCCTTGAAGATTCACATCCCAACATGAGCATCATAAAGGCCCAGAGAAGTCCTGCAAAGTTAGTGTACAGCCAGGTTAGCCTGTTTGACACAGCTTTCCCAAACTTATTCCATTACATACCATCTCTTTTGGAAGAAATACCTGTCAACAGCCGCATGGAACATACTTTGGGAAGCAGGGAACTGAATGGTGAAGCTCCAAACCCATTCAGAGAGAGGGAGGGCATCTGTGACACAAGTCCCTGCCTGAGGGAGCACTCAGGGGACATTCAGGCAGCAGCACTGGCCCAGGGTGCCAGAGCGGAGACATGGCTGTGGGTGGGTATGACAAAGACCCTGGGCCAGGAGAGCCCACCCACAGCTCTCCCCCACCACAGGTTGTCTCCTCATCTGAACACGATGTCCTGGGCGAGTGTGGTCATTTATGGGCCTGGCACACCCTGACTGGATCTTGGCCCCTCATTGGTCCCAGCAGCCCCTAACCAGGGGGTCACTGAGATGGTACACAATTGTGCGATCTGCCCCAAAAAGAATATTCCAGCTTGTCCAGTAGATAGTCATAGAGGCCATTGTCTCAGTGGATCAGCTACAGCAGGGACCTTCTACGGGAGTAAAACCACAGGCTTCGGAGGTAGGATCCTGGGCTCCCATCCTGATCCCCTCACTTCCTTGGGGGACCTTGATTAAGCCATCCAATCCCTCTGAGCTTGTTTCCTCCTGTGTAAAATAGAGAAATAACAGCTGCTTTCCAGCTTGCTGGTGAAGTCAAGGTTCAAACCGAGATCTTGAGGTCTCCAAAGACAGTTGAGTTCAGTGCCCTGTGCGTTGTTTTATCACCTCCAAAGTTCTAGAAGCTTCCAAGGGTAGGATTAAGTTCATTCACTCATTCATTCATTATTCATTCACTCTGAATATTTATTGGACACCTACCATAGCCAGGCACTGGGGAAACAATGCCAAGGGAAAATAAGCCAGGTCTCTGCCTGCGTGGAGCTCACATCTGGTGGAGACCAAATCACTGACTCCTTTATTCAATCTTGAGCCACCACGGCAGGCCAGGCACGGTGCTGGGCTCCAGCCTGTGTACTGTGTTTACAGAGCACGTTTGCCATTATTGTTCAGTTTGTTCTCCACAACACTGTGATGAGACTTCCCAAATAGTACTCTATTTTACTACTCTAGAGGTTCAGGACAACCAAATGGGAAACTGTGATAGGAACCAAAACTCTGGTCTCTGCGCAGGAATCACTGAAGGCCTCTTCTGGGCCAGGTGCTCTGTTGACATTACAGTGCAGATGTCCAGTCGGGCTGCGTGATGCTGCTAACCTCTGTTTGCCGCTCTGCCACTGGGGTCCCTACTCCTCCCTGAGGTCCTTCCTTAGTCAGGTCCTCAGCCACGGACCTTCCACACGACACGGTGCACGTGAACTGATACCCTGAATTCCAGCCTCCGAGCTGTCTCCACTTCTCAGCCCAGAAAATCCTTCCTGCCCTTGAATTCCACAAATTGTAGCCCAAGGCTGATCCCTCCCAGGGGCCCCTGTTGAGTACAGTAATGTTCAGGGGCAGACGGGAATGACTCAGTCTCTCCCCAAATGCCAGCATGTGAGCCAAAGGCACAACAGACCTTGTACCACTAACCCAGCAGTTGTTCATTCAGGGGCCACCCTGGGGCTGGGGGGAGGAGCAGGGAGCCAAGCAGGTCTTGCAAAGCCAATGGGGCCAGCAACCAGAGTAGGAGAGGAAGAGAGTAATGAGGGGACAAAGTGATGAGCCCACCATCATTTCACTGGGGGCCTGGGAACTAAAAGCAAGATGGGATTCTAGAAGGAGGTGCTGCATGGGCGGGGGTGGGAAGCGGGGGAGGGTAATTGTACCCAACACCCAACTCCCTTGGGTTTAAATGAACATTTCCTAGCCGGGCCAGAGAGGGCTGACAAATCCAGCAGTCCCCAAACCCCTTCTGAGTGCTCTTTCCATCTCCCTCTTCTCCCCACACTCCTTTTTGCCCCCCATCACCACCTCCTCCTTTCTCCCTTCCTCATCCCCTTCTTCCAGGGAGACTCCTCA
This sequence comes from Canis lupus baileyi, assembly GCF_048164855.1. NCBI lineage: Eukaryota > Metazoa > Chordata > Mammalia > Carnivora > Canidae > Canis > Canis lupus. Next base: position 35,572,784 of record NC_132853.1, read on the forward strand.
GATCATCTGCACACCACCCCACCGGAGCATTCCCTGTATGTCTGTCCAGCTCCTGCACCTTCACCTTCCATCTCTCTGTGTCCTGAGCATGCTCTGTCTCCTTCATCAAGCAGGGGCTCCAGGAGGTGGACCAACACTGGTGAGACTGTGGAAGCTTCTGGACAGCACCCCATCTACCAGGGGCCTTTGAAGCTTCCTCCACCTGAGCTGTCCTGCAGCCCCAGCCAGCACCAGCTCCAGAGGCCTTCATCTCCACCAGATCCTGACTGTTCGCAGGTGTTTACAGCCTCTCTCCCATGCTCCTGGCATATTGGCCCTCTGCCTGGATCCTGTCTCCTTTTTCATCCCCTGCCCCTGGTTCTTACCAACATTATTCCTCTAGTCCTGCTGGCAGCGAGCAGTCTAATCTAAATCATCTCACTGCAGTTTTACGGGCATGTCACCTTACCTGCCAGGTTGGCAGCCTGAAGGACCTGGCTGGTAGATCTGACGTAGAACTATCTGGTCCAGGGGAATATTCTTATGCTAGTCCTAGAGTTTCCTTCAGTGTCTTCCCAAGGAGGGGATTTTTTTGTCTCTAAGAATTAGCTCATTGCCAGGAGAAAGCTTCTCTCCTCTTTACAGGTGGGAAACCCCGCAGTTTCCCCAAGAAGTCACCCTCGACACTATCCTCCTCCCTTTATGAATCCTCTGCCAACTCCTAGTTCAAGCCGGCATCAGCCCTCACCTGGACCACTGCTGTCACCTCCTGACTGGTTTCGCCATCCCTACTCCCATTACCCCCAGTCTGCAGCCAACCTGAGTTGCTCCTATGACCTCCCAATACAACCCCACAATGCTAAGTGGCGGTTTCTGCTCTTAGATCAGGTTTTAAACATGACCTAGAAAACTCTGCATGGTTGGCCTCTGCCCACCTCTCACTCTACCCATTCCCCTCGCTCTTTGCACTGCAGCCATGTCTGTTTCTTGCAGCTCCTCAGAATGCTCCCTCCCACCACTGGGCCTTTGCATATACTGTCTTCTCTTCCATTCCTTCAGATTTCAGCTTGGCCATCACCTCCTTGGGGAAGCCCCCCAGCTTCCCTGGCTGCTCAAATGCTCTAAATATCCTCTCAGGGCATTATGTTCTTCCTTTTTCTTTGCACTGACTACAGTTGTCACTCTAACTGCATCTGGCTGGCTATTTAACTGTGTCTGCTCCCCGCTAGATTGTGGGCTTCATGTGAGCAAGAGCCAAGTCGACTTTGCTCTCTCTGTATCCTCAGGCTAGCACAATGCCTGGCAGTTGCCGTATGAATCACAGTTGCTGTAGGAATGAATGGGGCCCAGGCAAGTGATGCACCTGGTGGAAAGTCACCCAGTGAAGCCTTAGCCAAGCCTGGACTGGGGACTCAGAGTCTGTGGGCTAACTCCCAGGGGCTAGCTGGGGAAGCCATGGTCCCATGCCCTACTTTCCATATCTCTGCTCAGCCAGCAATTAGTCGCTATTTGAAAACAGAATTTGCTACATGGCAGGCAGTCTCCAGGGACTGGGGGTCCAGCTAGAACAATGAATCTCACCACAGTCCCCACTGCTGCTGCTCCCCCTCAGTGGCCTGGCTCTCAACCTTTGAAGCCCAGTGCTTGCTACATATTTACCTTTGAAATGGTGCTCCCCAGGTCTATCCCAAAGTAGAGAAGTAGGAGACTTCAGTCCCTTGCTGCTAGGGCAGAGGAAGAGGAAGAGGAAGGATGGAAAGGAAGGAAAGGAAAGACAGAGCCTCCATGAAGTAAATGGGGTGGAAGGGCTCTTGGGAAGCAGGATATTGGCCATTTGTGGGGAGATCTCTCAGGAAAGCAAGTTACCTTCTCTGGCCCTTGGGTTGCCTCAGGGTGGACATCACAATGTTCTTCTTTAGCATCTCTCTCATGGGAAGGGAAGAGGCAAAGAAAAGGTCATCTATTGTCCAGACTGAGCCAGAGAGGCCCCTCCGACAATCCTGGAGGGCTTCCTGGAGTAGAGGAGCTTTATGGAAGCCACAGGCAGCCTGGTAGGGTAGCTGGGAAGCAGTAGGCAACAGGCAAGGAGAAGTGGGGTGACCAGAGTGTAGGGGAGCATACAAGGGAGGCAGGAATCACCCTGTTGCTTTAATATGTCTGGTCATGTCACTGTCTGCTGAGAACCCTCCAGAGGCCCCCATGTCACTGAGAGAAAAACCAAAGACCTTGCTCCCTGCCTTCATCTCCTATCCCCACCACCCTGACTCCCACTGCTTGGCCACACTGTCCTCGTCTCCAGTCTTCCAGCACTTCACCATGCTTCTCAGGCTGTTTCTTCCTTCTGGCTTTATTCAGCCCCATAAATCACTCCCTCACCCCCTGCAAGGCTTTGTTCACATGTCACCTTCTCAGTGAAGCCTCCCCTGAGGATGTTACTTAAAATCACACTCCAGGTACCTGGGTGGCTTGGTTGGTTAAGCATCTGCCTTCCACTCAGGTCATGATCCCAGGGTCCTGGGATCGAGCCCCACATCGGGCTCCCTGCTCAGCAGAGAGCCTGCTTCTCTCTCTCCCTCTGCCTGTGGCTCTGCCAGTTTGTGCTCTCTCTCTCTCTCTCAAATAAGTATAAAATCACACCCCTTTCCCAGCCCCCTATGGCACTCCGCATTCCCTTCTTCCTCCCCACAGCACTTAAAACACCCTAACCGACTCCATGATTTACTCATTATCTCTCGGGAGAAAGCAGGCTCCACAGAGCAAGAATCAAACTGTCTGCTGTTTGCTGCTGTCTCATCAGCACCTGGGACAGTGCCTGGCACATAGTAGGTGCCCCTTACAGATTGGTTGAAGAGCAAAGAGGGGGCAGGCCAGGTGGCTCAGTGGTTGAGCATCTGCTGATCTCAGGTCGTGATCCTGGGGTCCTGGGATGGAGTCCCACGTCAGGCTCCCTGCATGGAGCCTGCTTCTCCCTCTGCCTGTGTCTCTGCCTCTCTCTCTCTCTGTGTCTCATGAATATATAAATAACATCTTTTTAAAAAATAGCAAAGAGGAATGGAGGGTAGAAGGGGCTCTGGCAGCCCAGGAATCAAGTGGGAAATCATTTCCTCAGGATCTGATCAGTTGGTGGGAAAGAGGCCCAGAGTGGTTGTTCAGCTCACGAGTAGTCACCCAGCATGCCTGTCCCCCTTGTTGTCAGGTCTAGCTCAGCTCTCCCTCCTCTCTCTTCAGAGTCCTCCCTGGGTGATGGCAGTGATGGCGCTCCTGGCATCTGGCATCCATCAGCCCCTTCCAGAAGTCCCTGTGAAATAAGGGGGAGTGGCTAAAACGATCCCAGATTGGGGGCAGGCAGGAGTGTGTGGGCGAGCCACTCCTGTCCCCAAACCGCCCCCGCCACCCTCAACAGCCCTGCCCAGAGCTGCCAGCCCACTGCCTTCACCACCCCCAACACCCATGGGCCTGGAGGAGGTTGTTGCCAACCACACACAACTCCTGGCTCCGTATTTGAGGGAGGAGGAGGGGAGCTGGCAGGAGGGAACCAGGGCAAGCAAATGGGACCTGACAGGGGCCGGGCACCTCGGGCAAAGAATGTAAATAAAAATCAGTAAATATTTAGGGGAAGTGGAACGGGAAGTGGGAGAGGGAGGGGTGGAGGGGACGTGTTGGATTTCCAACAACATCTGGAGGGCAGTCCCCTCCACCTCCTCCCCCACGTCCCACTCCACCCCACATGGGGGCTCGAAGCGTGAGAGAGGGCACTGCCCCGCGGGTGTGTGTCTGTGCCGGGCTGTCTGGATGCATGTGTGCTTGGGGGCAAGTTTGATTGGAGTGTTTGTGCGGCCAAGCGCACACAAGGCCAGCCTAACCCAGTCCCAAACTGACTGCTTCCCTCTGGGTCATTCACGTTCTTCCTTCCACAAGGCCCTGCTGTGTGCCACGTAGTGGACTCTCTGGAATGAAAAGACGGGGTCCCTATTCTCAGAAAGCTTCTAACCAAAAGGATGGTGGCAACACATGAGGAGGGTGTTGACAGCCCTCAGCTCAGGGAGTCTAGGAACCTAGGCCAAGGGAGAATGACATGAAGTAGAGATCAAGGAGGACTTCCAGGAGGTGGAGGATTATGAAAGTATAGGGTGACATGGATGAGAAAAGAATGGGCATATTGGAGAGAAGTTCATTTTCAGGGAGAAGTAGGACTAGAGAACACCTGTGGGCCAGGTGACAAAGAATGATAGAGCAGGGGGACAAGTAGTGTTGAGGGGTCGCCCAGCCCCAGGAGAAAATCTAAGCCAAGAACCCAGCTGTGCAACCAAAGACACAAGAGGTGACCCTGTAGGGTGGGCCAGGCTCTGTCTTACCATCCTTCTCTTCTATGACTTCCTGATACACCTTTTCCTAGACAAGGATTATGTCTTTCCCATTCTCTGTAGCCTCCCCTTCCAGCCTGGCAACTAGCTCTGGGCTTTGCCCCCAGCCCCTGTCCAACCCTGGGAGCAGAGCTCAGAACCCCAGAGCCTGGAGTATCCCATCAGCCATACTCTCTCAGTTTTACAGGGGAGGACACTGAGGCCCAGGGAAGGGAAGTGACCCGCCCAAGGGTCCACGGCAGTAAATGGTAGAGCCAGGGCTAGAATCAGGAGCCCCGTCTCATGTGGGAAGAAGTGGAGATGGGTGGAGAGTTCCTCACTGCTTTGTGACGCTTCAGGTTCTGCCCTCAGGCCCCCTCTGTGTCTGGGCTGTCGGCAGATTATGTGCCCTAACCAGCGTCCAACCCACCTCTGCACACTTGTCAGCTTGCTACTCAGCAGTCCCCACTGCTATCTTTTGCTCTGGGGACCTTGGATAGCTCTGGCATAATCAGGAAAGAACCCCTGATCTGGGGACAGACATGCCAGGATCCCAACTGTGTCCAGAGTAGAGACAGGAGAGAGGCCCCAGCCCAGGCTCTTATGGGAACTGAGCACAAAACCTCTTAGCACATAAGTCAGGGAACAGAGTTTATTTACCATCTAGATTTCAAGCACTTACTGGGGCCTGGCCCCTGGATGCTCGGGGAAGAGCAGGGAATACAAGTGTTTAAAGCGGTGGTTTTTAAACAATGCTTTGTGGGCTACCCACCCCCCAGATGCTGCCATAAATGGGGTGAGAGGGAAGATGGATGGGAGGTCTCTGTCTCCTGCTTCACCCTTCCCATCACCTTAACCAAAGTAGTTGCCACTTTCATCTGCTTTACATCAGAGTTCTAGGAAGATTTCATTTGAAGGCTCCCAATACTATTAAAAACAAAACAAGACAAAACTGAAAAACACTGCTCTTCCAGGGAACAGAAGAAGAGCCCTAATCCTGCCCCCCAAAGAGAGGTCACTGCTGGAAAACCAGAAAGCAGAGAGTGTCTGTCCCTAACTTCAGAGCCCTGGGCTTCAAAGTCTTGAGATTGAGGTGAGATTCTAGGAAGAACTTAACAGATATTCCAAGCTTGTCTCTTGCCATCCAAATGGGGTCAGCCTCCCTTTTAAGGGCCTGCCCCACCGCACTGGCCCACCAGCCCCCACGCTGAGCCAGCGGCAGCCAAACGTGCAGGGTGTCTAAAGAGGGTCCGAGGATTGAAGTGTCATCCTCCTACCTCCTGCTTCTAGGCTGGGGAACAATCGGCTCTTTGTTCAGCAGGAGGATGCCCAAAGGGTGAGGTCACCCCCAACATGGCTCTCTTTGTTTCACAGCCAAGGAGACACCAAAGCCGAGTCCAGGCCCTGCCCCTACCCCCGTCCCTAAGCCTCTGGGCACCTCCCCACCAAAGAAGGGCTTTCCCGGGGGGAACACAGGAAGGACTCCCGACAAGAAAGGACATTGGTGCGGCGGGCATCGGTGGAGAGGAGGAAGGTTTGAGATGGCTACACCTAGAGACGGAGGCCAAGAAAAAGTCCCAGTCTTTGAGGGTGACCCTGCCTCACAAAGCTCTCCAAGCTTTCCCATGGCTTGGCCTACAAAGATGGTTCCAAACCCAAAAGGCGAGACTAAAACTGATTCTAGAAGCCTCCGTAGCTTGCTTTGGCTTATGACAAACAGGCCTTTGAGAAAAGGGGGTGAACTGAAAGTCCCCACAGATATAGCCATGGAGAGGCCACCCCAGCAGCCCCTCCATAGAGGAAGAGTCTGGAGTCCAGAGAACAGGAAACCCTGGGGGTGGAGAAAGCAGGGGAAAGTGTTTGTGGCCCAGAAGAGCAACAGAGCCCAAGTTTGAACCAGAGTTTTTAAGTTGCTGAGATGGGAGGCCTCCGAGAGGCTCTGTTGTCAGGGTGGGGTGGAGGCGAGCCAGAGGAAAGGGTAGTCTAAAAGGAGTTTGAACCATATGTCATTGTGGTGTCACTGAGCACCAGGCTAGGAATCAAGGGCACTGGGTTCTAGTCCTGCTCTGTCTCTGACTCACCCAGGAACTCTAGACTTATTGTCTTCTCTGGGGGCCTCAGTTTCTCCCATCTATGCAATGAGATCCTTCTGGAGCCAAACTTCTAGTAGTCCTGACTAAGAAGTTCTAGGAAGCAGGGCACAGGAATGCAGATCTGAAGAGCAGAATGAGGGAGCCTCTGCAGCCACCTGATGAGACAGGGCATATGGTGGTCACCCGTGAAGGACCCCCTCCCCACCAGGGCTTCCCCTATTGGAGCAGCTGCCTGTGGGGAGGGAGGGGGGAAAGCTCCGCAGGAACCAACCATGACTGAGGAGGGCTGGCCAGGAAGACAGTAGTGCCATTGGTGGAGAGTGCAGTGTCTGGAGGCCACCAACGTTGGGAGTGTGGAGGGGTGGGTCCACCCTCAGAGCTGAATGAGTGGCCATAGAGGGCCAAGAGCATGCTGGGAGCAGGGGCCAGTGACAGGGCACGGAATGGTCTGACCAGGTCAGCCTCTAAATAAGGATTCTGAGACTTTGGGAGCCCCTCAGGCTTTGGGAGCCCCCTGCCTCCCCGCCCCGCCTCACCCGATTCATTCTGGATCAGGCCCCACCCCATCTTGGGGGAATGTTGTGTGAGCTGAGAATAGTCATTGCTGGGGTCAAGGAAGGGAGGGTCGCCAGGGACTAATTGCCCTAAATAAATGAGCAATTAAGGCTGTTACAGGAAGTATCCAGGGCACCCCCCCTCCACCCACCACCCCAAAGTCCACCATGGCAACCACTGCTGGCTCCGCCCCAGGAAAGGCTGAGCCACTTGGTTGGCCCACGTGGTTGTCATTCAAACAGTGGAGGTGGGGGGGCGTGGCCTCATTCAAGGAAAGTGGAAAGGGTCAAGAAAACTGCACTGAAGGGGACACAGGGGGTTGACTGGGGTGACCTCTGGCTGAGGTCAGTGAGGAGGAGAGGAAGAACCTGGAGTGTGCTCCGTGACGGCAGCCCGCAGGACAGCTGCCCCCGTGGTAGGGGCTGGGGGTGGCCACCAGGAGAAGTCAACCTTGCCAGGTCCCCATCTCCCTTCTGCACCCCGGCCCCTCCCCCTACACTTCCTGTAATGGCGTCTCCAATGGGGAGGCCATTAGCCCTGCTCAGGGCAGCGCCTAAGTACTGTGGCTGATAAATATAACATGAGCCCATCGATTAGAATCCTCTAGTCCTGCAGCAACCCAGCTCCCTAATGGCTCCCCCTCCCCTCCACACACCAACTACCCACCCCCACTCCCCACCGGGGCGGCTTTTCTTGCTTACTTGGGGCTATGAGGCAGTCCTTGCTGGAGGAGCAGAGTGAGGGGAAGGAGGAACACCCAGGGCCCAGCTAGCCACTGTTTGGAGACAGGCTGAGCCAGCCTGATCCCTAAGGCGGCCTGGAAACCCCTCTGTCAGTTGGGCGAGCAAGGGGAGGAGCATCCCTGGCCAGGCCCACAGGACATGGAGTGCCCAAGGCAGAGCCAGACCCCCCACCCCCCAGGACAACAGCACAGATCCTGCTTTTGGGGCTCTCCTGGTGACTTTTAAAAGAAGTCTGCAGTGAAACCAACTTAAACCCTGTCACCATGCCCTCTTCTTCCCTGGCATCTCTCAGCCCCCCCAGACCCCCCCACCACACCATCACACCTGCTCCAGACCAACAGAGCTATCGCCTCTCCGTGTCGCCCAGCGCTGCTGTTCCTGCCTTCATTCCACCTGTCTTGGGAATGTCCACACTCCCTGGTCAGACTGGGAGCCCTGAGTGCAGAGGCTGCATCTCTCCCATAAGCCTGGAGCCCCCTGAGCAGTAGGAACTGTCTTCTCGGTGTGTGTTTGGGGGGGGGAGGTTGAAGTCATGTGCTCCCTGCCCAAACCCTCAAATCAAGTCTGGGAGCTGCATGGAGTGGCATGTGCCATCCATAAGGTAATCAGACCAATTTGCCCTCTAGACCATGCTCAGTATCAGTACCGGGAGCTGAGACAGCAGAGCCCAGACTCCACACACCAAGACAGCCCCCCCCCCCCAGTCTGAGACCCCTCAAGGCCCTGACCAGCTGCTCCAAGACATCTGGAAGAGCCTTGGCAAGAGGTGCGGAAACAGTTTCTACCTGGGCACCAGAGGGGGCTTTGGTGGGAGAATGGGTGGCGGCCCAGGCCTGAGAGGGGGCTGTGGTTTTACAGAACTGTGTCTCTGGGCAGAGGCTGCCCACAGAATCCTCTAACAGGAAGGCTAAGCCAGGCTGGCTGCAGCCAGGAAGTTAATCCTTAATGTGCCTCTGGCCTCACTGCTGTGCAAATTCACCACTTAAACACTCCAGGCCGGTGGGGATGAGCCACAGAGCCCACAGTCCTCAGGGTGGGGTTTGGTACCAAGCTGAGTACCAGGGATATAGTACGTGCTACAAGGGTGCCTGGCTGCCTGAGTGGCTTTGTATAAGAGGAGTGGCTGAGCAAGAGGCCAGGGCTGGGTCTGGCCCCACCCTCCAGGAGGTGGGCAGCTGTGTCCCCCACCCCCACCTCTGTGCCTGTCCAAAGCCTCTGGTAGGCACTTCAACAAGGAAATGTGTTTTTAGGGGTTAGGCAGTTGAGCACCATTCTGCTTTCTGACGTATCTAATTGTAGCTGTAGAGATGGTGGCTAGACTGCAAGAACTTCCTCATGTGCATTGAGTGGAAACCACAGTGAGTGTCCTTAAGGGATGTGAAAGATTCCTCTTTGAAGAAGTTTCTGGAAGGAAAGTTGACTCTGGAAGAAATGGGTGAAGCATGGTAAGGGGATGGGCAAGCAGGTTATGCTTCTAAGATATCTTAGCTCTGGAAGCCATGACAAAATACCACAGATGAGGTGGCTTAAAGCAACAGAAATCTATTTCCTCATAGTTCTGGAGAAGAGCAAGGTTCTGGCCATTTTGGTTTCTGATTTGGAGAGGGCCTCTCCTTTCCTGTGTGCATGCAAGGGGTCCTATCAGGGCCGAGCTATCTGGTGTCTCTTTTTACAAGGGCACTAATTTTATGGGAAAAGGGCCCCACCCTTATGACCTCATTTAACCTTGATTCCCTCCTTACGGGCTAAGGATAGATACCTCCAAGTACAGTCACTAGGGGTATTAGGGCTTCAACATATGAATGGTGGGAAGGCACTGTTAGGTCCATAGCACAAGGTGAGGAATGCCTCTCCTTTTTTCCCACATCCTACCCTCATTTTTGAAGATGAGATAACTCAGATCTCCCCTTTCAACTTGACAAGCTGACGACCTCCTACTCATCTGCTCTGTCTCCCACGGTCTGTCTCCCCGTCCCGACTTCCTCCTCTCCCAGCCTCCTCTTCTCCAGCTCTTTGCAGCCTGGGCCTGGGGCAGGGCCACAGAGAGGCCTGTTCCCTCAATAGCCTGAATTCAGCCCCCAGCCCAGGCTATATTTAGCTTTGGGCCTCAAACACTAGACAAAGCCACTTTCCATGGGGCTGGTGGGGACAGAGTTGAGAGGGGGCTGCCCTTCCTGCCCCTACCCCTTCCTGAAATGGATACCCCTTAGTTGCCCTTCTGGGGTTACCAGGAATGCTCTTCATGGGGCCATGGGCTAGGACTTTGTGTGGCTTGCATGCTATTTCTAGATTATCCGCTGAGAAGGGAACTCTGAACCTCTTGCCCCAGCCTGAATGGGCATATTCTGGAGCAGTTATTCTTTCATGTCATTACTGTGCACCAGGATCATTTAGGGAGCTTTAAAACGATGGATGCCTAGGCTCCACCCCGCAAAATCCCGATTTAATTGGTCTGGGGTGAGGCCCTGGCATCTTTTTTTTCTTTTTTCTTTTTAAAATCTCCCCAGGCGACTGTAATGTGCGACCAGGATGATGAGCCACTGTTTTAGACCCTTGCCACTCAAAGTGTGATTCCTGGGTCAGCAGCATCGGCATCAGGTGATCAGCCTCACAAGGAAGGGGGGATTTCACTAGAAATGAAAATTCTCAGGCCCCACTCCGCCTGCTAAGTTAGAATCTGCATTTTCACAAGATGCCCTGCGAATTCCAAGTCAGGTCAAAGTTGGAGAGTCACTGTTCTGGAACTTTCTGCAGCAGCAGGCAAGACTCCAAGTCTGTACTTCCAAGCTGTTTGGGGAGCAAATGATTCTATCAGGCTACAGAAGCAGAGGTGCTCACCATCCCTGTCTCTGCTTTATTCATGGGAGAGGATTCTGGTTTCTTGAGATTCATTCCTTGCAGAGAGATGGCTGTGTACACCTCCCTCCTTCACTCCCCCACATGTCCTCACCCTCATACATGCACACACACATACAACTCAGGTCGCAGTCCATATCCCCAAGGCAGACAGGATCTCCACTACCCACAGTCCATGTAGAGAAGTCTGGGAATGTGTCTCAAGTCAAACTCTGCTCCTATCAGGAGCAACTTCCAGTGCTCAGCTCTCATTTCCGCCAAAGAGCTGTCTACTTGCTCCTTCAGCATCAACAACAGTCTCCCCTCTTTCCCCTGTAAGAAATCCCTAGGGTCCCTAATCATCAGAAATTCTTTCTCGTGTCCAACCTAAATTCTCAGGATCTACTTCTCTGAGAGCATCTTATATATAATTCAGTCCTTGCCTATACTTAAAGCCCTTTGCTGGTTTCCCTCTGTCTGTAAGAGAAAATGTAGAGTCTTGGAGGAGCATCAAGGCCCAGCAGGATCTCAGAGGCACTGCCCCTGTATAGAGCCTCACCTCTTGCTGCTATTCCTACCTCACACTTAACACTAGAGCCAGACCCGGCTCCTTCTGGCTGTAAAACCATGATGTTGTTTCTAGAGCACTTTACATGTGCTGTTCCCTTGCTGGGATGGCTTTTCTCTTCTTTGCCTAGCTCCCTGGCAGGCTTCAAATCCCAGATAAGGTCACCTCTCCCAGGAATCCTTCCTTAATCATCCAGGCACAGTAAATGTATCCAAAACTGTTTGTACAGACCCCTCTCCTCATAGCTATCACACCATGTCTGTCCATGTCTACTTCTTCCACTAGTCTCTTTCAGGAAGAGGCAGCCCATTGGTCTCTGTAACTTTGGCACCTTAGACAAGCACCTGACAAGGAGGAGAAGTAACAATAGTTAACATTTGCTGAGTGTTCATTCTCTCCTAAGCACCATGTGAACCACTCCCTGTGTTGTATATCCTAGATTATGTGTAACAAGCCTACTTTTTCATTGCTGCCTTTGTTTGTTTGTTTTAATGTGCCAGGCACACAATTAAATTTTGTTTTGTTTTGTTTTTACATGTATATGATGGTTAATTTAAAGTGTCAACTTGGCTGGCCCATAATGCCCAGAATATTCAGCCAAATGTTATTCTGGATGTATTCTTGAAGGTATATATTTTTTAGATGAGATTTAACATTTAAATCAGTAGCCTTTAGGTAAAGCAGATTATCCTCCATAATGTGGATGAGCCTCATCTAATTAGCTGAAGACCGAACAGAACAAAGTCAGACATCCATGAGCAAGAACTACTTCTGCCAGCAAATGGTCTTTGGACTTGAACTGCAAGTCCTCCCCAGGCCTCCAGCCTGCCAATTTTCCCTGCAGATTTTAGATTTACCAATTCCTTAACACAAATCCCAATCATTATCCTTCTCTTCCACAGAAACACACACACACACACACACACACACACACAGTTCTGTTTCTCTGGAGAACAGTGATTAGCACAATGCATCAGAGAGTACACCAAAAAAAAAAACCTGTAAGGTAAATATTATTGATAGTCTGGATTTACTAAGAGACTATTTAACCAACCCAAGGTCACAAAGTTTCAATTTAGGTCTGTCTACATCCAAAGCCTAAACTTTGGTTGCTATACTATGTTGCAAAGTAAGCAAGTACATATATGAGTATATGTGTAAATGAGCAAGTGTGTGTGTGTGTGTGTGTGTGTGAGAGAGAGAGAGAGAGAGAGAGAGAGAGAGAGAGAGTATTTTATTCATGCAGAATCTGAGGCTCAGAGAAGTGAAGCAACTTGTTCGAGATCACACAGTGAATCATGGCAGAAATTTGGACTCAGTCTGTCATGTCAGGCTTCCAGAGCTCATGCTCTTTACCACTGTACCCTACTGAGCTCATTGGATGGATGATAGAATTAATGAACAGCTTAATGACCCCTTAGGCAAGAATTTTCTAGAATCACCTCTTTATTGATACACCATTCTTCATTGGTGTCAATCTCATTTTTCGGTCTTCCTTGTCATACCTTCATCAGGAGCCAAGCAACCATGGGTCCTGGCACAGTTGGCCTATTGCAGAGATTAGGACATCATCCCGGGGCTTCTGCTTCAGCCGGGTGAATCTCAGACTGCTTGGGTCCAGATCCCAGTTCTGCCTCTTTCTATTTGTATGACCTTGGGCGAGTTGCTTAATCTCTTTAAGCTTCAGTTTTATATATCAGGGATAATCATGCTACCTACCTCCCAGGACCATCAGAGGATTAAATGAGGTAATGCACAGAAGGCCTGGTGCTGCGCAGTAACATCTTGGTAAATGTTAGCTAGCCACTCCCCAAGGGAGACGGTGCTATTAGGGGGAGGTGGACTCCCTGTTCAGACTTCTCTTTGCCCTGCCCAAGGGTAAGGAACGTGGCTATCTAGATGCTGACTTGGTGAGGAGAGAGGCTTTTCACATGTTATGGAATTCCTTTGCTAACACTGAGTAGAGCCTCAGGAAACCAACCCCTTGATTACTCCAGGAAGACCTGAGGGGGAGAGGAGAACTTTGAGAATGATGGAGATGGTGTCCAAGAGACGGTCCAGAGGCTGAGGACTGAGAATGCAGGGAAGGAGGCCAGGACGATGGGCCCTGGATGGCTGCCTGCCCTGTGTCCACCTCCCCACCACAGTGCTGTGGGTGCTCTATTCCAACCTGGAGGTGACCCCCTACCACACACCAATCTCCTGTCTTCCTCCTTGGCCCTGGGACAGACCCTTGTTGGCACCATTCCCTGGTGGGCGCCAAGAGGACAGAGAGCAGGAAGAGGGGAGCTTTGTCCAAGCCCCCTTGGGTCAGGGCCAGGCCGAGGGGCCAGTGTGCAGCCCCCTCCCTTCGTCCTTCCCTGCCCCTTGAGGAATGTGTCCTCTGAGGCTCACCAGCTTGGCGGTCAGCTCCAGTTCACAGAGGGGGCTGTGTCCTGCCACCCGTCCCCTCTGAAGCCCCCATTGTCAGCCTGGGGGGGTTGGGGGCAGGCTGGGGCCATGTCTCAAAGGCCTAATGTTCTCAGAGGTGGGAGGGCCGAGGGGTCTCCCGGAAGGACTAGTCCACGGGACACCTGGCTCTTCTCCGCCTCCCTGCCTGAAGCCTGGGCTGGCCGGAAAGAAGGCTTCCCAGGAAGTGGGACAGATATTGGTGCATCCTCGGCACTTGCCTGCCTGGTGCCAAGCTGTTCCCATTGCCTGGCAGAGAGGCTAGAGAGAATTTTAAAAAACACAAAAACAAGCAGACAGCTAAAATAATACAAGCTCATTTCATAAAGTCCTACTGAGAGCCGGGCATCATGCTATGGGTTTTATAACCATACAGCCCACCATGAAGGAGATGAGATCATTACCATCATCCCTAGGTTGCAGGTGAGGAGAAGAGGCACAGAGAGGTTGGGTACACTGTCCAAGGTTATAAAGGCAGGAAGGGGCGGAGCCAGCCAAACCCAGGCAGCTGAGGTGCAGAGCCCAGGTCCACAATGACTCCAAAAGCCAGGAGTGAAAGGATGCTTCTGGGGAAGAGTAAGATGGATGATGCCCATTTAACCCCCTCAGCAGTTCCCGAGGCACCTCCAAGGACCCCACCTCTCTCCCAATCACAGTAGAAAACACTGTTCTAAATTTTTTCCCAGGATCTTGCCTTCTTTGTGGTCTCCAATTCATAGCTTTTAGATTTCTTTGGTCTGGGGCCTGCTTGGGGGCCAGGAACAATGGGCTCATCTGCCTTTACTGCAGCCCCACCTGCTTCTACCAAAGGCCCCTCCAGGCTGGGTGGAAAGCTCTAGTGCCTTTTTTTTTTTTCTTTTTTCTTTTCCTGGGGCACGAAGCCAGCACTGCTGGAGGAAATAAAGGCCTGCAAGGAGAGCACAAGATGTCACTGATGGTTTCGATAAAAGCGCCAGGACTCATCGAATCACGTGTAATCCCGTTCAAAGCAATCTTCCGAGTAGCCCCCCACCATTTGGGGGGAGCTCCTGTTTACAGCTAGCCCCTCAGGCCTCTGGCTCTCCTGGGCAAAGGGAAAGCTTCTGGCTATGAGGGGTGAAGCTGAGTTTGGGGGACAAGCAGGAGCCACTGGGGTCCAGCGTGGTGAGCAAGAAGGTGCCTCCTGTGTTTAGGTGGGCCAGCATCATTCATCACACAACCTTGAAGCAGGCACTTACTGGGGGTGTGGTCCCAGGTTGGGGCGGCCAGGGGGGTGGCCCAAAGATGACCAAGGGATCTGGGACACTCACCATTTGGTGGAAGGAAAAGACCCATCCCAAGAAGTCCAGGGCAGCGTGGACAATGGGTGTAGGACCTCACACAGGGCAGGTCTTCCCCAGCTAGAGGACTCCAGGACAGGGGAAGAGAGGAAGAAGTGCTGCCATGAGGTTCGAAAGCAAGCACACTTGACAAATTACCTCCAGTGCGTGGAGAAGCCTTACAAAATCCAGGATGACCTCCCAGAAGAAGCATGCTTTGCCCTGGCTTAAAAGGATGAATATGGGGATCCCTGGGTGGCGCAGCGGTTTGGCGCCTGCCTTTGGCCCAGGGCGCGATCCTGGGGACCCGGGATCGAGTCCCACGTCGGGCTCCCGGTGCATGGGGCCTGCTTCTCCCTCTGCCTGTGTCTCTGCCTCTCTCTCTCTCTCTCTCTCTCTCTGTGACTATCATAAATAAAAAAAAAAAAAGGATGAATATGATGTGGACAGAATTGTAGAGGGGAGAGGATTCCAGGTGGAGGAGGCAAGCTGATTGGTGCTATAATAATTAAGATAAATTAATCAGTAGGACAAACCCTAGCCCAGAATCATTGTCACAGGAGGGTAGGAAGAGCTCTAAAGTCAACTTTAAATTTTTGGTGGAGCAGTTAGACCTCAGTCTGCATCCAGTTTTGGTCATTTACTAGCTGTGTGGCCTTGGGCAAGTGGCTTAATCTCTCCCAGCCTGAATTTTGTCATCTGAAAAATAAAGGAGGAATAGCAGCTTCCTCCTGGGATTATTGGAGCATGAAAGAAGGTAAATTGAGAAGTGGGCACTTGGTGACTGGCCTGTGATGGGGGCCCGGCCAGCGCCTATTCTTGTGACAATGGCACCATTTCCTTAAGAGGCTCCAAAAATGATCAGAAAGATTGGTTCTCAAAAAAGAGAGGCCCAAGCAATTCTGAGTCATGGGAAACATCTGAGATGTGTCTTGCCCTGCTCCTAACAGGGCTATTGAGGAAGGAGATGACCCTTTGTGGGTCATGGTAGCATGATGTGGTCTCCATCGATGACTCCTGCTTATAACTTGTTCAAAAGTCCTTCAAGGCCTTCTAAAACAATTCTCTGCTCTTCTCCTCCTCTCTACTCCAGCACTGAAGCAGTGGTGCTCTCCTTTTCCTGGTCTCTCCTCTCACCAGACCTCATCCCCCCCATGGTCCCATAGTGACCCCTCAGAGGAGGTTAGATCATGCCTCTTCCCACCCAAAAACCTTCCATGGCTCCCACTGTCAGAGCATAAACTCAACTCCTTAGTCTGCTCCCCAAATCCAGTCCTCCACTATCCGATCCCCACTTCCCTACCCCGCTGCCTCTCCAGCCTCCCTTTCCACATGCCAGACCCTCTGGTCACACTGGGTCAACCACCTCTAGGTCCTCGAACAGCCTTCGTTCAGCCCTGCCTTGGAGCCTTCTTTTACAAGCAGCCCCCCGTCATTCCCTCCGACTGGAACATCTTTTCTCCCTCCACTGCTGGTTGAATCCTAGATGCACTCCAGCTCCCAGTTCAGCTATCTCGTCCTCCCAGGAGCCCTCCCAGACTCCATTCCCAAGCAAGGACCATGGCCTGCTCAGAGCTGTCTCCTATAAGCGGGGGTGGAATGTGGGTGAAAGCTGAGGACACAGTCTTCAGCTGCCCGAAGGACTGCTGGGGAGCAGCTCAGGGGCAGAGCTCACTGCTGGAAGAGGCTGCACCCTGCAGCCCTCCAGAGCAGAGCAGGGTGGGGCTGCAGAAACCCCCACGGAGGCTGGCACGGATGCCAGCAGCCCGGATAGAGCCCAGGCAGTGGTGTTGGCACAGCTCTGCTGCCGGAGATGAGGGTGAGACAAACTGCAATTAGCCAAGCACAGGCTGGGCTCTCAAGGCTAATTACCAATTAGATGGGGCCGGGCGATTAGCGACATGAAAGAGACAGTCAGCAAATAGTCACTGGCTTGGCAAAGCGGAAGGGGGTGGGGAGGTGTCTCTGTTCCTGCCAACAGGTCTGCGCTCCTAGTGGTTAGTGCAGTGCTGGTATAGGGTGCGGGTTCCCAGCAATGGGGGGGCTGACTGAGCCTCCTGGGCACACTGGGGCAGATTTGGCTTCTTTTGGATTCCCAGGATCATCCTCAGAGGAGGGCTCGAGGTATCTGTTCCTTGGTTGTGTTGGAGTGATGGGTGACGAGTGCCCTGACACCTTGGCCAGGTGAGCCCAGGAGGACCTTAGAGCAGCTAGGTGCCAGACGCCCAGTGCATTTGTGTCTGGAGCTTTGCCTGGCACTGCCTCCGGGCTGAAGGAGGGAGGGGGTGTGCAGAGAGCCTCCTCCCTCTCATCTCGTGGCTCCATGTTCTTCACTCTTGGTCTCCATCCCCCCACCTCCCATCCCTTCCCTCTGCTCAGTTCTTCTTCCTTTCCTTCACCTCCCTCTCATCTCCTCCATCACCGCTGCTCACCTCTCAAGCTTTCTGTCTTTGTCTCTGGTTTTCTCTGCTTCTAGCACTTCCCTCCCTTCCTGAACTCCACACTCCATGGTCCCTGCTTCACTTAGGGTGGGGCCTCCACCACAGCAGGAAGGGCTGAGATCCGAAGTCCAGTGACTCCCTGACAACCAAGGCCTTGCCCCTCTGGGGTGAGCCGTCCCTGAGTGGGAGAAGGTGGGAATGGGGAACGAGCCCCTCACTTTTAGGAAGCTTTCGGGGGAAATAGTAATTTGTGTGAATGATCCTGCAGGTGGATTGTAGAACCCTACGTCATCCAGAGTCAGGACCCAATCAAGTTCAACCCAAACCAAGTAAAGCAAGAGTTTGGTTACTAGACTACCCCCTGGTCATCCACTTCTCTCTAGTTCCTGGTCGACTTGAAGCTGATGGTCCCACCTGCTGAAATTCTGGTGATCAAGCCTCCCCACCTTACAAAAGCCCAGAGGATCCTCCCCAGCCTGGGTCCTCGTGGTGGTGGTGGTGATGGTGATGGGTGCACTCTGTGTATGTGTGTGTGTGTGTGTGTGTGTGTGTGTGTGTGTGGTTTGGGGGTTGGGCACGGGCAGACCAATATAACCTATCTCGGCACCATCTCTGGGCACTGTATTGTAGACTAGACCTTCTGGGGCCCCCAGAGTGCAGAAGGAAAGAACGCTACCCTCCCACAGAGAGGGACTCAGAGTTAGGGTTAGCATAGGGGGGAATTCAGTGAGGAAAGGGAATTCAGTGGGATGGTTGGTTCTCTACAGCTAGGTGCTCAGGGAGGGCAGAGAATTCCATTAGTGGAGGGGGTTCTGGAGGAAGATGAGGACCCAGATCTGGAAACACGTTTAGGAATGCAGAGCTGCCCAAAAGACCTGGTTTGCCAATCTCTGTTTACCTTGGCAGCCCCCACCACAAACACAGCCTGCTCAGGAGATCAGGCCACCATGGGCTCTCATCCCCGTGTGGGCGGGGCTCCAGGGGCACCCCGGCCCCCAGGGACAGGTGCCACAGCCCTGCTTCCCCTCGCGGGTGCTATGTCCGGAGCCCCGGAAGGTGGGGAGAATCTGCCTCACTAGCACTGGGAAGGAAAGAATGGAGCACCTGCCATCAGGAACGCGGACAGAGCCGAGGAGGGGCTGTCATCAGTTCTGCTGGGCTGTCCGGAGGGCAGGTGTGTGCGCGTGCACAGGTGCTTAGGAGAGGATAGGCCTCTGTGAGGATGGCCATGTCCGTCCCGGCTTATGGTTCTGGCTGTGCAATTATGCGCACCAGCCCCTTTCCCCAGCAAGCAGCCCAGAGATATGCCCTGTCTCCCTCCTGCTGTGGTCAGAAAGCCAGTGACCAGCCCAGTGGTCAACCGACGTCTCTGGGCTCTGAACTCACCCCTCAGCTATGCCCCCAGGACAATGGGGCTCTTTCTGTACAAGATGGGCATGAGGGACCTTGTCATAGACTTGTGACCTGAGGGACAGAGCTGCCGCAGGGTGCACCCCAATCTTGGTCACACTTGTGGACACTGACTGGCCTCAAGCCAGAATAGACCAAAGAGAAAGAGAGGCTCTCCTTCCCGCCTCAGGCTTCCTGGGGGAGGGGGTCCAGTGCTGTCCCCAAGCTCCCTGATACACCCTGGTTCTGGTTGGCATGTGTGCTGGGGCTCCCCTCAGTGCGATCAGGAGCCCAAACGGGCACCTGACCTGCAGCTGACCTGTCTCCCCCAGTGCCGACACCCAAGTGTCTGCAGGTCAACCCCATGTAGAGAGCTGGAAGGTTCAGCTAGAGGAAAAAGCAGAGCCTAACAGGAGACAGAGTGCTCTGCCCTGACCCTAGAACGCTGAGCTGCAGGGAAGATGTGTCCGCAGCCTCCCTGGGAGCCTTGATCTAATGAGAGTCTCGGCCCCTCTTCCCTTCCTTGCTAAGTATCCCCCCACTCTGAGAGCACCCCTCCTCACTGAAGGAAGGGTCAGTCTCATGGGGGGCAATTGCACACATGAGGGCACAAACCCTCTGCCATCCCGCAAAGGGGAAGGGGCAGGTGAAGAAAGGGCCGATTAAGAGGGCTTCCTGGAGGGGGGAGGGCACAGCTGGGCAGGGAACTTGGGCAGGGACCATCCGGGCCTGAGGACAATAGTAGGCTCAGAGGGGGATGAGGGTGCAAGGAAGGGCTTCTGGGGTGATCTCCTTCCTGTTATCTGGAGCCCCTCAAGCCCTGGCACAGAGAAGCCAGTGTCTGTCCCCCAGGTAGCACAGCTCAAGAGGAGGACCCGTACAAGGTGTTAGCCCAGGTTTTTGACTCCACACCAAAGGCCTTTCCCTTCCTCTTCCCCCTTCCCTCGCAGCCCACATCCCCGGGCAGCCTGGAGAGATCAGTGGGGGGCAGGAAGCGAGGTTCCAGCCGCTCTGCGCCCTCGGCCGGCCGGACAGCTGTTCTACGCAGCTGCTGGGGGCTCTGGGGGCTGCGGCGGATTTGATTTGATTCAGGCCCCAAAATAGCCGTCCTAGCAGGAAGCAGCCCCCCCTTCCACCACCCCTCCAGGACTCTGCATCCGGGGGCTGAATTGACACCTTAGAGGTTCTGTCCCCCTCCTCCTCTCCTGCCCTCACCCCCTGGTCTCCGGACCCACTCTGTTTGACCCCCGTAGCTCACAGCCATTCTCCTCCTCCAGGAAGCCCACCCTGGTCATCCCTTCCCTCCCGCTAGGCCCGTGGCAGTTCTTTGCCCACACACGATCCTCAGCCCCTCCCCCACTCCAGCCCGGCTCCTGGGGGTGGGGGGGTCTAGGGCTAGGGGCCTGTGGCCAGGCACGGGCGGGCGGCTGCGGAGGGCACACAAAGACGCGGGCTGCCCTGGCCTTTGATGAGTAATCGCTGTTCCCTGGAGCCACTATTCCACTTGGCGGCCTAGGCCCCCTGCCCCCGCCCCCCTCCAACTCGTCAAATAAGACTCGTTTTTGTTCTGAGGACACAATGCGAGAAAATGTCACCCAGGGGGCGTGCCCCCTGGCCCCAACCCTGACAACCGGAGCTCTTAATCATCTTTCCTTCTTCCTCCCCAGCTTCCCTCTCCAGCTGGCTGAGCTGGGGGAGGGGGTGAGTCTGGGGGTAGGGGGACAGCTACCACCTTCTGGGCCTGAGACTTCTTCCAACTTGAAAGTCTAAAGCCTTCATGTTTCTCCCCTCCTGGGGTGCAGCCCCTGCACCAGCCCCTCACAAAGGCTCCATTCTTAGATCTCTCTCCATCAAAACCTGCCAAGGTCCCTAAAGCAAGAGAGATGAGAGGAGCCTCCAAAATGCACCAAAAGCTCTAGAAGGGGACTGCCCCAGAGAACTAGGCCAATACTTTGATAAGTACAGCAAAGAAAGTAAGAGTATGAGAGCACCTGGGTGACTCAGTGCTTGAGCGTCTGCCTTCGGCTCAGGTTGTGATCCCGGGATCCTGAGATCGAATCTGGCATCAGACTCCCTGCAGGGAGCCTGCTTCTCCCTCTGCCTATGTCTCTGCCTCTCTGTCTGTGTCTCTCATGAATAAATAAATAAAATCTTTTTTTTTTTAAGTAAGATTATGGAAGCAAGTGATCCTTGGAGAGGAGGGCAGAAGTCATCTCTCCAGCAAGGCCCTAGAAAGGCTCCAACAAGGCCCCAGCAAGGTCTCAGCAAGGCAAGGGCCTTCTGTGCAAAGACCTTGTCGCCTGTGGCCATGTTTGAGCGGTTTGGAGGGACAAACCCTCCCCCTCCATCATCTCCAGAAGCATCCCTCTTCACCTGCTCCATATAAATGCAGTCTAAATAAAAAACTGTGCTTGCCATGCACACAGGTTCTAGATAAGTTCCCCACTGCCCTTTTTTTAAAAAAAAATATTTTATTTATTTATTCATGAGACAGAGAGAGAGAGAGAGAGTCAGAGACACAGGCAGAGGGAGAAGCAGGCTCCATACAGGGAGCCCGACGTGGGACTGGATCCCTGGTCTCCAGGATCACACCCCTGGCTAAAGGCAGCGCTAAACTGCTAAGCTACCAGGGCTGCCCCCCCTTCTAACCAAATGACTGCCCCCCCCAAACCTCTCTATATAGAAATTCTAGAATCTTCATTGTTAAGATCTTTTTCTTTCCGGATCTTCACATCTCCTACTCTGGCCAAGCTGATCTGTTCTCCCTCCAAACCTATGCCAACAGGTCTCCTTTCTCTGTCTCCACCACTACCCTTTCAGCTCACTCCATCTCTCATTTGTGCCTCTTCCACAGCCTCTGCCTGGTCTCCCAGCTGCACTATGCCCCCTACAATGCATTCTCCAGAGCAGACACAGCAATCTTTGAAAAATGAAAATCATATTATGTCACTCCTTTGCTTAAAAGCCTCTGAAGACTTCTCACTGCTTCAAGAATGAAACTCAAATTCTCCTGTAAGTACAAGTAGACAGAATAGAAGATCTGCATGAGATAAATGTTTGGGGGTTCTCACTGTGTGTGAGGGACAGACCAAGAACATAGTCAGGTGTTCATACCTGACCCATACCACCTCACCCTCTGAGAGTATGAGCTCATTGATTAAATATGTGTCCCTGAGATTCCAGTGAAGGAAAAAAAAATCCAAACTCCTTATTTTGGTCTGCAAAGCCCAGGCTGGTCTCGTCTTCCTAACTTTCCTCACCTCATCTCCTGTCACTCTTGCTTTTCCCTTGCTTAGTGGACTCCAGCAGAGAAAAAGGGAAGATTTCAACTCAGTGTGCAGTCTCCCAGGCTGTTCATTCAAACTCATGCTTTGGATCCTACCACCCAACAATCATTGATCAGATATGGAAATAAGATCTAAATAGGGGTTTACAGTCTAGCGAGGGAGATAGTAGGGATGGAGAGAAGTGTGATGGGATACATGGAAAGGCTTCACAGCCTTGAGCTTTGTCTTCAAGAAGAAGTCCAATTCACCAAGCAAAACTCAGGGGCAAATTCTTGGCGGAGGGGATGATGTCTGCAAAGCCAATGACCCTGAATGAGCACAGGCTGATGGGGGAGATGAGGGATAGGGTGGTATGGATGGATCAAGGGGCATGCTGGGAGATGAGCTTGGACTGGGAAACAAGGGGTCGGACCATGAGTGCACTTGGAAGCCTTATTAAGGACTTCGGATTTATCTTTCGGCCACAAGGCTACAGCCAAGATTTTGAAGCAGAGATGTGCTTAATCAGATTTGTGTTTTAGAAAGAGCTCTCTGGCAGCAGCACAGATGGGTGATAGATTGGAGAGAGGACAGACTGGAGTCAGAGAGACCAACTGGTTCCGGAAAGAAATGATGCAGGCCTGAAGTAGGGCAAGAGCAGCCAGAGAGCAAGAAGTGGACACATCCAAAGTAAAGGTGTCTGGACTTTTGGTCACGTGATAGGGAAGGGGGATTCTCATGCATGAGAAGGGAGGGATTGATGTTAACACCCAGACCTTGGGCTTGGCTCATTGGGAGGATGTCGGGACCACGCCTGACATGGACAGCTCAAGCAGAAGAGCAGCCTGGAGTCAGGGTGTGTGTTAGTGTGCAGATGCCTGAGAGATGTGCAGGCAGAGAGCCCGCTTAAGAGATGGGAACCCCATCTGCACTTGGGTTGAGAGGCCCAGGTGATGTCAGGAGTATTGATCTTGGCAGAGGTCCCCAGTGTCCCAGAGATTCTGTCTCTTACCCCTACACACAAAGGAATGTCCTTAAGTTGGGGCAGGGAAGGCAGAAAAGGAGGCAGGGAGCTCTGTGGTGGGAAGGGCTGGTGTGCACCTGCAGAAGTCACTAAAGGGGGAGGGGCCAGGGGAGAGGCCAATGCTGGGAACATGCAAACTGCAGGATCCCCATGGTTATGAAATCCTTGCTTTAACTGGAGCATGGGGCCTCAGAAATCATCTCACAGATCGGGAAACTGAGGCTCAGGTGAGTAGAAGGCACTGGCTAAAACTGCCCCCCCCCCCCCAAGCTGCTCATGCTCTGGGTTGGAAAACTAGTGTAGGCTGGTTTTGATTTACACACAATCTGCCTATTTTCATAGAACCTGAAACCGCACTCCCCATTCCAACCATGTGTGTGATAGAGAAAGAGAGCCCAGCGTCAACAGAGAGGTGTTTGGGAGAGGACTGGAGACCTGTGATGCCATCCCTTCCCCATCCCTAGAGAGCACCACCCTGGAGTCCACATGAGGACACTGGCTCCTCCTAGCGGCCATGAGGAGCACTGTTCCCCGTCCCAGGTCAGCTTGGAGTCCCAGTCCCTGGAGCATCCGACTCCATTCCCTCTGACCAATCTCCACGATGGGTCCAGTACCAGTTACCAGTCCCGGAAAGATTCTCTGCCTGCCCCTGTAGGAGACATTCATTCTTGAGGCCTGACCCCAGCAAGACACTGTCTCCTCCAGGTCAGATTCCCGGGCCATGATGGATATGTTTCCATGGCTGATGACAAGCGGGTAGGATCCACATCCCACACCATCATATCCAAATACTTCCCGCTACACTGAGAGCCCCGAGAGGGCAAAGAACCACGCTTACTTCACCTCTGTTTCCTTAGGGTCTGACCCAGAGCCTCACAGTTACTGGTGCTCAACAAACTTCTACCTGGACTCAAGGCCACCCCCACGCAGCCGTCCTGGGACTTGAAGACCCCTTGCCCCATGTGCACACTCCCAGGATGGGGCTGTCTACACCCCTGAACCACTCAGTTTCAGCTCATCATCAATTTCTCCGTTTTACAAAGAAGACTGGTCACACATCATGGCAAGTGCCAGGTCGCTCCAAGCTTCAGTGGAGATGGAGAAGCGCTTCTAGAACCGCAACCAGCTTCTTGTTGGGGTCTCTACCTGGCCCCCATCCCTCCAGGCCCCAGCCTCTTCCTCTACGTCCTTCCACACCCCTCCACCCCACCTGGGAGGGCAGAGGTGATTGGAGCCCTCCACAAGGCTTCCTCAGCACTTCCCCCGGAGCCCATCTGTTTCTTTTTCCAAAGAGTATTTTAGAAGCGGAAGTTTCTTGCCTCCTCACCTATCCTGGGGCTGGGGAGGTGAGGCAATCTCATGACTCTCCCTTGCTTCTTCATGTGAAGGATTGGTTGCGCGTGGCATCCGATTAGGGTGAAATCTCACTCCCGGCCGTGACTGCCCTTCTGAGGGAACAAGAAGCAAGGGGCCTCTGTGAGGAGGGCAGCCTGCCTGGGGACGGGGAATGGATGTGGTCATAATGGCAAGTAACATCTGCACAGGCACAGAGGTGCTTTTGTGGACCATGTGAACACGAGAGTTGTGTTCTCCTGCCTCCATTTAGCAGAAGAGAAAACTGAGGCAAATGCCTTGCTCAGGGTCACGGTGATTGGCAAGAGTGACAAAGCTGGGACCCAGTCCGGGCCTTCTGATTCTTAAGTTCAATGCCTTTGCACTACAACAGAGGTGCCGCCTTTACACGATCCATGACCTTTCAGAGACTACTTTGGTTATGACCTCGGGCTTGGCAATGCGGAGAGAATGGATAGAAGGGACTGCTTCAGACACAAGGTCCCTCTTCTCTCCTGCCCTTTCTTTCTTTCCAACATATGCACTCTATGTGTTGGGCATTAGACCCTGAGGTCCAGGAAAGTCTGAAAGGCAAGAACCATGTATTTGTCACATTCTCCAAACACTGTCCCAGCACCGGGCCAGGCACAGAGCCCCTGGGCAGTAGCTGTGCTGGAAGAAGGGAGGAGCCAGCCCACAGTGACTGCCACTGCCAAGGAGGCCCCTGGCGCCTTGGCCACAAGTTTGAGATCCTAGGATACTCAGAAGAGTGTCTTCCCCCAATCTGTGTGTGTTGGTGATAGGCGCAGGGGAAGATAGGACAGAGGAGTGTGTTACCAAAGTCTCTTGAGAACCAGAGCCATAAGGAGGAATGGACCTATAGAGGCTGCAGTTGGGCCACTGCCAGAAACGGTCCAAAGCAAGAAGCAATGAAGGAACAATGAAGAAATACTCCAATTTCCCTCCCACTCCATCTTCTGCCAGTGTTTCCCCATTGGCCTCCCCAACCTAGAAGTAGCTGGTAAACAAGTTGGGTCAACTCAGGCCAAATAGATGGGCCTCCCTTCACCCTGCCTATAGGGCAGGACAGAGAATGGACCTGGGAATTTGGGGTTAAATCAAGATGGACAAGTTTCCTTGTGCCTTATTTCCCTCTTCACCTCCATCCAACCAGAAGTCACCTCATGTCACCAGGACTGTCATCCTTCCTGCTGCCTTATATACCTCCATTGCTACCCACTTCCCCCCCAAACCTCATCCCTTTTAGCCCTCTCAGCTTCCCCATGGGGCCCTCTGTGTTCTGGTCTATGACTGGCAACCCCGCTTCTATCTCTACCTCTGCCCAGAACACCCATCCCTCCTGGCAGCCTCCAGAAGCCTTTTCAATGGAAGAATTTCTTCTCTCAAACTGAATATCTTACACCTTCCTGGGAGCTTGGAAGGAAAAGAAAAGTACTCCTTGATTCTCATTGCTTTCTCTTCCTCTGTCCCTTCATTAAAAATCCCAGATCCTGGGGCACTTGGGTGGCTCAGTGGTTGAGTGTCTGCCTTTGGCTCAGGTCATGATCCTGGGATCCTGGGATCGAGTCCCTCATTGAGCTCCCCATGGGGAGCCTTCTTCTCCCTCTGCCTTTGTCTCTGCTTCTCTGTGTGTGTCTCTCATAAATAAATAAAATCCTTGAAAAAAATCCCAGATCCTTTGAAGCCCCTGTGATCCATTTACCTTCTCCCCACTTTGTTCCTATTCTTTGCCCTATCTCCCTGAAACTCATCTTTACCAAAAACTGTACCCCCTCTGAAATTTATAATTTCAAAAACCCCTTCCCAACCACCACCACCACCACCCTGTCTTTCCAGCTGCCTTGTTCGGGTCTACCTGTGGCCATGCTTCTGCAAGCTCATTGAGACCTCCTGGACAGATACCACTTTCCAACTACCATCAGCTCTTCCTGACATCCCCCTTCTTGCCCAGCCTACATTCTAGGATTCTAGATTCTTGCAATGCTTCTACCCATTTCTGCTTCCCCTCTTTCTGTTTGCATAACTCACCTGGCAAAACCCTAAGCCTGGATGCAGTCTTCTGTATGCATTCTCCATGCCTGGCCCTTGTGGGAGAGTCTCACACGGTTGACCAGGGTCACTTGCATTTATGTTCGCAAGCCTCATACGGGCTGGACTCTGCCTGACAGTCATGCCGTATTTCTCAGTCCTGCTTCCATTCCACAGAATATCCCTTCCCTCTCATCTCTCCTCCAGCTCTGCCCTCCTCTCAACTGATGAGGTCTTTTTTTCTTTTTTTAAGATTTTATTTTATCGGGCAGCCCGGGTGGCTCAGTGGTTTAGCGCCGCTTTCAGCCCAGGGCGTGATCCTGGAGACCCGGGATCAAGTCCCACGTCGGGCTCCCGGTGCATGGAGCCTGCTTCTCCCTCTGCCTGTGTCTCTGCCTCTGTGTGTATGTGTGTGTCTCTCATGAATAAATAAGTAAAATCTTTTAAAAATTTTTTAAGATTTTATTTTATTTATTTCTCTTGGTATTTCCTTTCATTTACTGAGTTTTCAGCTGTAAGTATTACTTGCTGCCTTCCTGTAATGGAAGATGGAGATTAAGCTCATCTCCATGAGCTAAATTAGATGGGGATCCTTCCCTTCCCTCATCTTCCCCATGGAGCTGCCACCTCATATTTTGAGATCATTAGTTACTTATGTTATTATGACTATGAAAATATTATTCATAGCTGAGTCACGTAGTATACTATGATACTATTTCCTGTCTTAAATCCTATCTTAAATAACCACTTCTCCTGGAATTAAATTTGTCTTTTTATTTTTTTAATTTTTATTTATTTATGATAGTCACACAGACAGAGAGAGAGAGAGAGAGAGGCAGAGGGAGAAGCAGGCTCCATGCACCAGGAGCCCAACGTGGGATTCAATCCCGGGTCTCCAGGATCGCTCCCTGGGCCAAAGGCAGGCACCAAACCGCTGCACCACCCAGGGATCCCTGTCTCTCTTCTTAAAAATGTGCTTACTGGGGCACCTGGCTGGCACAGTCAGTGGAGCATGCTACTCTTGATCTCAGGGTTGTGAGTTCGAGCCTCACATTGGATGTAGAGATTACTTAACAAGAGAAATCTTTAAAAAAAAATGTGCTTATTTTTCTCTGTACTTATTGCTAATTAATCCCCACATTCTCTGACACTAATTAAAATTGTCAGTATTTTCAAACAAAAATTCTTTCTTTGCAACATCCTTCCTGGAACCCTGTTTCCTTCAGCTTCCATCTGGTCTGGATGCTTTCTGGGGTCCTCTAAGCCCCCTCTTGCCTCTCTCATGTTTGGCTTTCCTACTTCCTGAATCCTATGTCTTATCTTTAAATTTTTGCTCTCTTTCTTTTTACTCCTTAAGTAGCTTCCTGAGAAATAATGCATGGGAGATAAAGTCTCAGGGACCTTGTATTCTGAAAAGGTCTTGATTTTAGCATCTCACTTGATCATTTGGCTGGGTATAGAAAACTAGGTAGCAAACTAGTTTCCCTTAGAATTTGAAAGCATTGCTTCTTTGTATCTAAGTTACAGTAGGGCTGGTAAGATGTCCATACCATCTTGATTCTAGTTCTTTCCTCTCTGTATTTAGAATCTTTTTGTCCTCATTGTTGGAAAAGTTCATGATGATGAGTTTTGGCGTCAGCCTTTCTCATCCCTTGCGCTCTACTTGGAATGATCTTTTAATCTGAAATTCATGTCCTTATGTTCATATTATTTATCTGATCATATCATCCTCTGTTTTCTCTTTTCTTATTTTCTGCAACTCCTATTTATCACATTTTTTTTAGTCAAAGGTTTGTGTTTTTGAGTTCTACAGAAGAAATTTTTACCATGGCCGTGAAGATTTTCTCTTGCTTTTCTTCTAGACGTTTTATGGTTTTATGTCATTATTATTATTTTTTAGTAGGCTCTATACCCAACATGGGGCTTGAACTTATAACCCTGAGATCAAGAGTTGCATGTTCTACTGAATGAGCGAGACAGGTGCCCCAGTTTGATATTTTTAGCTTTTATGTTTGAGTCTGTGATCCATTTCAGATTAACGTTTGTGTATTGTATGAGATAAGGGTCAAATACTTTTATTTTCCCCAGGTAGATATTCAGTTGGTTCAGTGCCATTTTTTGAAAAGACTATCTATTCCCCCACTGAATAACATTGTTAGCTTTGTCAAAAATCAATTGACATAAATGTCTGGGTTTATTTCTGAATTCTCTATTCTGTTCTGCTGAGAACCAATACCACACATTCCAGATTATTGTAGTTTTATGGATGAGTGGATACTATCCTTCAAGCACACTAAACCTTTCAACCTTGTTCTCTTTTTCAAAATTGTTTTGCCAATTCTAGGTTCTCTGCAATTCCATCTAAATTTTAGAATTAACTTGTCAATTTCTACAGAAAAAAAAAACTTGGCAGAATTTTGGTTAAGATTGCTTTGAATCAGGGACCCTGGGTGGCTCAGATGGTTAAGTGCCTGCCTTCAGCTCAGGTTGTGATCCCAGGGTCCTGGGATCAAGTCCCACATCGGAGCTCCCTGCTTAACAGGGACTCTGCTTCTCCTCCCTCTCCCTCTGCCCCTCCCCCTGCTTGTACTCTTTCACTCACTCTCTCTCAAATGAAAAAAAAAAAAGATTGCTTTGAATTTATAGATCAAAGTAGGAAGAATTGACATTGTAACAATATTGAATTTTCTCTTCAATGAATATGGTGTACATTTCTCCACTTATTTCAGTCTTCTTTCATTTCTCTCAGCAATACTTGTAGGTGTTTTTGTATTGCTATTGTTTGTTGTTTTAAGTAGGCTCTATGCCCAGTGTGAAGCCAAACATGGGGCTTGAACTCACAAGACCTGAGATCAAGACTTGAGCTGAGATCAAGTGTAGAACCACCCAAACACCCCAATGTTTGTAGTTTTTACTGTACAGGTATCATTAAATTCATCCCTGAGTATTTCATGTTTTTGATGTTATTGTAAATGGTATTTTTAACTTTCAATTTCCAAATGTTTATTACTGGTTTTTGTAAATTGACTTTATGTCCTGCATCCTTGCTAAGCTCATTTATGAATTCAAATAAGTTTGTTTTTTGCTTTGTTTTATTTAGTTCTAATAGCTTTTTTAGTTTTTTATTTATTTTTAAAAATATTTTATTTATTTATTCATGAGAGAGAGAGGCAGAGACACAGGCAGAGGGAGAAGCAGGCTCTATGCAGGGAGCCAGATGTGGGACTCGATCCAGGGTCTTCAGGATCAGGCCCTGGGCTGAAGGCAGTGCTAAACCACTGAGCCACCCAGGCTGTCCTCGATAATAGTTTTTTAAATATATTTTTTAGGATTTTCTACATACACATACTCAGACTGCTGGCTAGCTCTCAAATCCTTTCTTCCTGGCTTCTAGGCTGCCAGCTAAAGAACACATTTTTCAGCCTCTTTTTGTGACTAGATGAGGTCATGTAACCAAGTTTTCATCCATAAAATAGAGTGGAATTTATAGGTGCTGCTTCTGAGTCATTTGCTTAACAACAAAATTGCTGTCCTAAATTTGTTTCTCCTTCCCGCAGGCTGCAACACAGATGGCCCATGGTTAGGTAAAGACAATCTCTTTAGGGTATGGCCAACGAATGAGATGAAAGGAAACTAGGTTTGTGAATGGCCTGTGGAGCAAAGAGAAATTAAATTATATCTTTCTTTCATCTACGCATTGTGTTTGAGGATCTCCTTGGTACAGCAACTTAGACTTTATTCTAAATAATATCCCAACTAATTCAAGCACTGAAGAACTGGTCAGAAGCTTTATGTGCATTAGTATTCATCCAGTGGTGGTTTTCTCTCTAAGGCAGCGAGTGACTCTCCAGATGCCAAGCACTGTTCTTCTGGGAATAGACCAAGGAAGACAGCTAGCTAAACCTTCAGCCATCATAGAGATTGCATTCTGGCAGTCAGAGAAAAGAATGTAGTTGGTGACAGCAAAATTATACCACTTGAAGAGTGCTGCTGTGGCTATATCTCGTCATTTGATTGCTCCAAGTGAAGACAAAGTAAGAGGACAGAGAAGAGAGAACTGTAAGAAAAGTTGAAAGAATCCAATCCTACTAGAATCCAGAAATGGGTCTAGTTTTGTTAAAATTAAGTGTCCATACACCAGTTAGGTAGTACTTTAGTTAAAAACACAAAACCTAAATCTAATCATGAAGAAACATCAGACAAACTTAAAATGAGAAATATGCTTTTTGTTTGTTTTAATGTAATAAAATACAAGGAAGGCTGAGGACAATTTTCAGATTAAAGGAGATTAAAGAGACATGAGAAATAAATACAGTACCTAATATTAGACTGCATCCTGTATGGGGGTGGGGGTGTGTGGAAATTGCTATAAAGTTCATTATTGGGTCAATGGATAAAATTGGAATGCAGAGGATAGGCTTACTTAAGTTATATAAGAGGATGCCCCTATTCTTAGAAAATACACAGAGATAAGATGGGAAATGAGAGAGAGAGAACAAATTAATGGAGGAAAGATGTTAGGGATTGAAGCCGACAGCCAAGAAAGAATTCTTACTACATCTTTGGATATATGAAAGCACAGGGGCAGGACCTGTGGGCAGAAAGAGCTGTACTGGGGTCCTGAGGAGGGGCCCATTATATGCTTTCAAGTTGGGAGGGGGTTAGGGATAGCGTGCGTCTCTATGGAATTTTGGAAGCAGGGTTTCCAGGATCTTGAGGGGGCTGCCTATTGTTGGGAAAAGTCATCTATTATTGTCTAATAAAACCTTAGTCATGAGACCCTTCAGATGTGTATCGGTGGGTCATATGCTTGGGGAATGATTGCCAGCACATATCTTGGGGAGGGGGGAGGGGGGAGAAAAAGGAAATTTCCAAAGGAATTTTTATATGTTAAAGTAGATTTAGAGTCCTGGGGGTGGAGCTAAGATTCCCTTTTGCCCTTAGCAAAGTATTAAGATGGAGATAGTAGAGCTCTTAGAGGAACATCACTCTGCCTATTTTAAGGACTTATCAATGGACTGCAGGTAGTAAGGAAATTTAATAATTTCTCTTCTGCTTTTGTTACCCACATCACAAATGATAGAATATATGAAACAAAACGTTAGCCATAGATGAATGTAAGGGATATATGTGTTGTTTTATTCTTGCCACTTTTCCATTTTTTTTTTTAATAGTGTACAGGGAACACAGGACTCTAAGCCCAGCCCCTTTGCTAAATTGGTGCATGACCCTGAATGAATCCCTTCCTCTTTTTCTAGAACCTCTTTTCTAAGGTAGTCTCTGGCTGTGGTAACCAATGTCCCGCGACTCAGGACACTTCCTGACAAGGCTTTGGAAAGGTGGCCCCGTGTGCTTCCCCTCAAGGTCTCTAAGCCCACCAGTTATCTACCTACAACTTTCCCCAGGGTGTCCACCCGTCCTCCTTCGTCAGCCATAAACCTGTCCCAGCCCATCCCTGCCGCCACCATCCGCATGCCCAGCGACTCTTCCGAGGGCCCTAAGGTCCACCTTCCTGCAGGCTCTAGCACAGGTTCAGGACAAGCACGTGCATTTATCCCCAAAAAACTACAGCCCCCAAAAGGCTTTGCGACAACCTTTCGACGTTACCCACCAAAGAGGAAAGGCTTTCCAGCGCGGGCCCGACATTAAATGGCTCTTTGGGAATTGTAGTTCATTTGCGAAGACCAGGGGAACCAGGGTGAGGCCGCAAGCCACCCTTCCCAGAATGCACAGCGCTCTTTCCCACCAATCGGAGGCCCGGATCTTGGAAGGGGGGCGGGGAAGAGAAGGGGCTGCCCAGCGCATGCGCGGTACGTGTGGCTGGGGAATTCATGTGGAGGTCAGAGTGGAAGCAGGTGAGAATGGAGGGAACGCGTTCGGCTGGTGTTCGGGCGCCTCTGCAGTTCCGCTCCGCGTTCCCGTTCGCAATTTGGGCGGGCAGGATGCGTGCGTCGGTCTGCCTCGCGTCGGAGGGGAGGGGGGTGAGCCCGGGACCAGCCAGGAATTGCGTCGTGTAAGGGAGGCGTGCATGGGGGCGGGGTGAGGAATAATCCAGAAGCTGTTGGAAATGGAAAAGCTGAGAGGTCCGAACTGTGTGTCCTGGCCTCAGGTTAGGAACAGTGAAGCACACCGGGAGCGATCAAGAAAGCCTCAGATCTGAGAGGGAGGGAGGGGGGAGGATTTGAATCTAAGTGGACGACGACGCTGGGGCGGGGCATTAATAAAGTTGTGTGCGGGAGTAGATTGAAGTTAGGTCCGTCGTGACCTTAGCCCCGCCCTCCCACTTCTTCCCGGCTTCTCCCTTGCAGTGCAGCTCTGGAGAGCCTTTTTGCCCCATTGGTTCTTCCGGTATCTTGGTCCCAGGATGCTCCCCAGATCCTGCTACCATCATAGCAAATCATTCTTTTTTTTTTTTTTTCTTCCCAAGACTTTAATTTCATGAGACACGCACAGAGAGAAGCAGAGACACAGGCAGAGGGAGAAGTAGGCTCTCTGCGGAGAGCCTGGTGCGGGACTGGATCCCAGGACCCCGGGATCATGACTTGAGCCAAAGGTAGACGCTCAACCAGTGAGCCCCCCAGGTGCCCCATGGCAGGTCATTCCTAATACTGGAGCGGAGAAACACAGTATGGTGAGGAGTTAAGTCATACCTACCCTAGACTTAGACCTCCAGGTTCTAGTCCTGGTTCCACTACGAAATGGCTTTGTGATCTTCCGCTTATCTTGTAAGTTTGCTGTGTGCCTCGGTTTCCTCATCTGTAATAACTTGCTTCATAGGGTTTGGTGTGAGGGTTAAATAATTGCCATTAGAAGACTGCCTCCTGGTATTAAAGGTAGCTGCTAGTGTCACTTATGCTGTTGGAATCACCATGTAGCACATTCTTTGAGTTACTTTTCCAAACCAGAATTGCACAGACCCTACCATATACAACCTTCGTCTTGGGGCCCACTTGTCCAGGAAGTGGAAGGGTGGTTTAGTGTGGTGTGAAATTCTCTGTGGGTAGCAAGCCCATACCTCATTCCTGTTATTGAATCAAGTGCCCCAGACCCCTTTTCCTTAGTGGTAGAAAAAGAAAGAAGAAATGGAAAAATTTTGAAAGCAGAGGAATTAATACTGCACTTTTCCAAGCTGTAGAGTTATTTATTAGATGTCCCTCCATGCGAGATTTAGAGCTTTGAAGAATGGGGAAATAGGGGCACCTAGGTGGCTCTGTTGGTTAAGGGTCTACCTTCAGCTCAGGTCATGATCCCAGAGTCTTGGGTTCGAGCCCTGCATTGGGCTCCCTGCTCAGCGGGGAGCCTGCTTCTCCCTCTCCCTCTGACTGCCTCTCTGCACAATTGTGCACATGGTTCTCTCTCTCTGTCAAATAAATAAATTCTTTTAAAAAAAAAAAAAAGTGGGGAAATAAATAGCCAGTTTGAGAAGTGAATATGGTGTCTCAGGGCTTTCTCTTAGAATTTTGAGATCAAGATGTTTTGTTTGTTTTGTTTTTATCCCATAGGTGTGAGTGGGTCCAGCAGAAGGAGATATGGCTGCCAAAGTGTTTGAGTCCATTGGCAAGTTCGGCCTGGCCTTAGCTGTTGCAGGAGGAGTGGTGAATTCTGCCTTGTATAATGGTGAGGTACTGGGGGAAGGGAGTCACTGCCCTTTGTCGGAGGATTTCTATTGGCTTGCACAGCCGATGTGACACTCCTGGTGGCCACCACTGTCTGTGAATATGTTTGTGACCCAAAGGGTCACCTGCTGCCATCCCACACCATATGGTTGCATTGTCACTTGAGCCTCTGTCCTGTAGCCATTGGTTCTCTCACAGCCTCTCTTCCCAAAGAGCTTCCCAGCCTACTTGTTGGTTAAACATTCCCAGTTGCTCTTACAGGTTTGAAGTGATGCTGCAGCACAGTGTCAGGATCTCACTGGTGTGAGGATTAAATAATTGCTGGCTAAATTAAATAGATTAAATAATCTCACTGGCTAGCTGAAATGGAGATCTCACGTATCCCCTTCTGCTTTGTGTGGTCACCTTTGGTGACCTTACCTGAGCAGGAACTTTTACTCTGCTGCATTTGGATCATTCCAGACAAAATACCTGCATTGTCCAGCCTTTTTTTTTGTTTGTTTGTTTTTTTGTTTTGTTTTGTTTTGTTTTAAGATTTAATTTATTCATGAGAAACAGAGAGAGAGAGAGGCAGAGACACAGGCGGAGGGAGAAGCAGGCTCCATGCAGGGAGCCTGATGCAGGACTTGATCCCAGGCCTCCAGGGTCACGCCCTGGGCCGAAGGTGGCACCAAACCCCTGAGCAACCTGGGCTGCCCATTGCCCAGCTTTTAACAGTGAGGCAGGAGCTTAAGCTGACTTTTCTTCTGTGACCTTAGGCAAGCCATTTCCCCCTCTCTAGGTCTCAGCTTCTTTTTTGGTCAAACAGTAAGACTCAACTGGTTTTACCTCTAAGACTGCTTCCAACTCATATTTTCTGACTTTCATGGTTGGGAAGCAGCAGTAGATTGATCTGCCTCATGTGTGACTGTCT
The DNA here is from genome assembly GCF_048164855.1 of Canis lupus baileyi. Lineage (NCBI taxonomy): Eukaryota > Metazoa > Chordata > Mammalia > Carnivora > Canidae > Canis > Canis lupus. The sequence goes on from NC_132853.1 coordinate 35,607,676, forward strand.
GGCAAGAGGAAGATTACTTTTCAGAGTGAAGATATTTGGAGCAACTCTGAAGTCTAATAAGGCAGAGACAGCAGCTGACAAGAAAAGCTTACTTGGTTTAAGTGGCACAGCTCTGTGCTCTGTGCTATCTTTGTAGCCACTCTGCACAACTAGACAGTAGTCACCATCATTAATTTCTTTCTGAATCAAAAGAACAGCTCTATAATCCCTTAAAACCTGAGAGAAACCAAGCTCTTGGAAAGAGTGGGACCTTCTGCATTTTAGGATTTCCATGGTGAGGGTGCTTCTTCTGGGAACACTGACTTAAATTGGAACCAGGATGGAATGTGGTAATGGTGAAGACTTTGGTGAGTTTTGGAAGGAAGTTTTAGGAGGTGATTTCCTGAAGATTTGTTGGAGGATGGGATAGTTAATCAAAATCAGCAGCCAGTTGTTTCAAGGAGAAAGGATGCTGAAGAATAGATCCTATTACCAGAGTCCTTGGAGAGACATTGGGATAGGAGGAGGGGATTGCTGAGTTTTGTAGCTATTTAGAAGCTGCTAGAGATCAGAAGTGCGAGAAGACAGCAGGAGAGGGGAGAGTTAATAAATAATCGGAAAGCACCAAGGAGTTTTCAAAGAGAGGCTTTTTGGTTAAAAGATGAAGGGATTTTTCTGACTTGTCATTATCCTTCATTCCTAGTGGATGCTGGCCACAGAGCTGTCATCTTTGACCGGTTCCGTGGAGTACAGGACATTGTGGTAGGAGAAGGGACTCACTTTCTCATCCCTTGGGTACAGAAACCTATTATCTTTGATTGCCGCTCTCGACCACGTAATGTGCCAGTAATCACTGGTAGCAAAGGTGAGTCTTGTGTGTGGGTCACACAAAGTAGAGTGTGTGAAAGGGTTGCTATAGGATCCAGAAGAAGCTGAGCCTCACCTAATAAGAATTCCTTACATATTTTTCTAGAAAAGTTTAGCACAGGTTCATAGGAATATATGTTTGTTTAAGGCACATGCACAGACAGCTGTACACATTTAGAGAAATACACAGAAGTATGTTTCAAGAGGTATGTAGTGTTCCAGATTCAAAGAAATTTAAAAGTGCCTCTGCACCCTCAGTCGACCCTTCCTGTCAGTTCTCATACCCCAGAGTAACTATGTAAACCAGGCTCCAGCCATTCTGTGTGCCTTCATTGCCAACCTGCACTTTGCCTTGTTCTCCAAGGCCTCTGTCTCCAGTGTGCTGGCCTCACACTGTTATCTCTTCTTTTCTTTTTTTTTTTTTTTTTTTTTTTTTAATTTTAATTTTAAACAGAGGGGGAGAGAGAATCTTAAGCAGGCTCCATGCCCAGTGGGGAGCCCAGAACAGGGCTGGATCCCATGACCCTGAGATCATGGCCTGAGCTGAAATGAAGAGTAAGCTGCTCAACTGACTGAGCCACCCGGGTACCTCTCACCCTGTTGTCTCATAGGCAGGGACCTGAGTCCCTGGGAGCAGTCTCCTGGTGGCTGACATGCCACTGTATTTCCAGTGAGCCTAAAATGAAGAGCCGTCCCCATTCTTGCACCGTCATACACAAAGAAGTACACAGGCAGTAAACGGATTAGCAGACACTGGGCTCAGTGACATTTCTGTGCAGCAGGATGCGAGGGTTGTGTAGATGTTGGTTTAGTATCTCGCTAACATCTGATGCCTTTGGTGCTATTCTCTGGAAGATGTGTGCTTACAATGACCGTGCCTGCTTTTGTGCTGGGTTGCGTGGTGGGGGTGGTTCAAAGATAACTGAAGCAGGAGCCTCTGGGAGCTCAGTTTTGCTAGCGATGTAGACGTGAACAAGGAGTTATAGTAATTGAAGTGAGTTCTACAGCCAAGGACGTGGGGCCAAGAGAAGCAGAGAAGAGAGCAATTAGCCCCCACAGGTGACCGCACAGGCTCCTGGGAGGAACTTAGTTTGAGCTGGGACTTTAGTAAGAGATGAGTGTCAAGCAAAAGAGGGGACAGGTAAGTTAGCATTGCATAACCTGGCCTGTAGCTCCTGGCCCGTCAGGAGTCTGGCTTGCCTCCCATAAGAGATCAAAGGTGGGGTGAGGTTAATCGAGAAAAATAAAAATTTAACTGAAAAGCATAGTTCTAAACTTGGCGCCTCTTCAGGATTGCTTTCCCTGCTATTTTACAACTGTTGTAAGGATACATTACTTCCTCGTCTTCGAAACTGTTGATAGGAATTTCCAGAAATCAGGAACTAGTGTGTCTGCATTTCGCACTTTTCTGGGTGCCTGGTTCAGAACTATGCGGTGGGCAGTTGGTCCATATCTTTGATGACTGCAAGCGCATTGACTGTGCTTTAGCCTCAGGCAGGCCTGAATAGTCAGGGGAAGTAATTAATGTCGTTCACCCTCCTCTTTCTCCTTTGCTTGGGACAAGTAATGAGAAGCATGCTCCAGATGAGTCTGATAACCCCTTAACATCTGTTGCACATTTGACATGGTGCTGTTGTATCTCATTTTTCCTTCACTTTACCCCCAATGTTCCTGGAAGGCAGATGAGACCAGGAAATGTCAGGGGGGTGGGGGGAGGCAATAAGCTGAGATTGGCTAAGTCTTAGGTCACATAATTAGTAAACAGCAGGGTAGGACTGCAGCCCAGGCCTTTGGACTGCTGGTCCAGCCAGAGTGAACTGTTTCTGCTGGACCCATGATAACCTCTCCAAGACATACTTCTGACTGGGGCCTTGGAAAGGCTTCACCAAATATTCTTGGTATTGGCTTGTTTTCTTAAAACATGCTGTTTCAAACATCCCATGGTACAAATTAGACAAGTAAGCTGTATTGCTTCTATCAGAGCAGCAGGAGAAGACCTACTGAAAGCTGTCTTCACCATAAACCTTTAAGAATTCTTAACTCTGGTGCTCTGCTGAGTCCCTGTGCACAGAAGCTATGCATAGGGACTCCTGCCCTCTAGGGTCTTAAAATCAACAACTTTACTTTGCAAATTATAGCAAATTTAGCATAGGAGAGGTCATCTGGAAGCCCACTGTGGTTTTAATTTGTAACTCCAGCATTTGTCCCCTACCCTAAGATTTACAGAATGTCAACATCACCCTGCGCATCCTTTTCCGACCAGTCGCCAGCCAGCTTCCTCGCATCTTCACCAGCATTGGGGAGGACTATGATGAGCGGGTGCTACCGTCTATCACTACAGAGATCCTCAAGTCAGTGGTGGTGAGTGACAGGGCCTCAGCCTGGAGCCTAGAGCCCAGACCCTAAGAGATAGGTGGCAGGAAGAGTGTGGCAGTGGGTAGGTTGGCATGTGGCATGCAGTACTTTTCCTGGCCTTTCTGCTTCGTCATCATCCTGACTGGCTCCTCTGCCCTTCTTTGGAACCAGGCTCGCTTTGATGCTGGAGAACTGATCACCCAGAGAGAGCTGGTCTCCAGACAGGTGAGCGATGACCTAACAGAGCGAGCAGCAACCTTTGGGCTCATCCTGGATGACGTGTCCTTGGTAAGATCCTTGGGGAGCCTGGGAGGGAGGGGCTGTGGTTCTTGTTCAGGTGCTTGGCTCCATTTCCTTGTGGACACTAATGGTCCTGCCTTCTATTTTCCTAGATGTGAGACTCAAAACATGGAAACTTCTTGACTATGAGGCAGTCTCCTTGGGTTTGTTTTCAGATGAAGGTTCTTTTGCTTCCCCTCTACCATACACATTTCTCTTTTGACTTCTAACCCTACCTGATTTAGGGTCCTTAACCACTAGATTTTTCACCTTCCCAACGCTATGAGTGTGTTCTCTGGAGCATGCTAGGAAGTAATGTCGTTAGCCCTGTTTGATGCAAGAAGAAACTGTCTGAGGAGGCTAGAGAGGACTCAGAGAGTCCTCTTCCCTGGTGCAGACCTCCCAGCCTAACTCCTGGGAATTTCCTAACACTTACAGTCTGAAGCTCAGCAGAGTGACCTCTGGAAACCCCTGGTGAAAGGTGATAGAGTGTAAATGAGTGGTTCTACTCCCCCAAAGCTGGTGTGAGGGGCAAGGGGCATCTCTGAGGTGTAAGCTAGCCTCTGGAGACTGTATAGTGTATATATTTATAGGACGTTGAATGCCATAACTCAGAAAACAATACAGGCAGGATAGCATTTCAGATCAAGGAGGGTGAGAGGAAGGGGTCGTGTTTCTGGATTCTCTGGGAAAAATCATTTGGAGTGATTTGTTCAGGTAGTGAGGTAGAGTGTTTCCTGTTGGTTCTCCTGTGCATCGCTAGGGAAAGGCACCATTTCCCCCCACAGCATCTGTGCAGCTGTTTAAACAGTCCTGCTCCATAACACCCAGCACTGACCCTCAGGGTGCTGCTCCACCTCACGTCAGTGGTCGCCAGCGGTAGTGGTTGTGGCGGCCGCGGAAGGACTTATGCGCTCCCTCTACTGGCAAGATGCCAGGCTGCAGCCATTCGGCTCTAACGAGCAATTCCTCAGGCTGCTCTTCCACTCACTGTTAACCTAAACAGGTTGACTGTGAGAAAATGCTAAGTAAAACCTACGGAGAAGCTTGGCATTTTGCTAGACTTTAACCACATTCTCTATTCTGGGGAAATGTGGGCTGACCACAAGAAACCATATCTAAGAGGTGTGAGAAGAAAATCAGATTTCATGGGGAATTTGCTGCCCTCACCTGGCCCTTTTAGAAAGAAACTTTATTTCTTAATTACACATTTCATTTTTCACTCTCAGGACTGTAGTTTCTTCCCCAGACTTTGAACACGAGTCCAGAAATGGGACAGGCAAAGTAGAACAGCTGCAGTTTAAGAGTGAGGCATGATAAAAGTTGTGGAAGACAGACTAGGATTTACTCCTGAGAAGTTTTGAGCTGCTTATGTTTCTTTTCTTTTTTTTTAAAGCAAACTTTGGGAGGGTCAGGGAAGAGAGAGGAAGCAAATAGATTTGATAGCAAAACCAATACTATCCTTCCCTTCACTTCTTCCTTTTTAATAAAAAGTTGGATAAATGAGTAAATTGCTCTAGACCAGGCATCAGGAGTTGAGCTCTATCCCATTTCCACTGTCACTGTGGACTATCGCCAAGTCTCAGTGGTATATGTTAGTAGGGAAGGTCTGTGGGTAGTCAGAGTTGTAAACCCTCACCCTAAACAATAGTTTTCCCTGCTTTCCCTCTTAAACCCTTTACCAGAAGCACTCACACATGGGGAATACCATGATTTGCGTTCCACTGTCTCTCATCCTCTTCCTGTTTTGTGGTGGGGCTGCTATGAGAAAGAAGTGGACTGGTTAAGCCATAAGCAGAGAGCATCACGCCCTAGAATCCCTGAGAACCAGCTGTATCCTTCCCTCTCAGGGGCTCAGTTTTCCATCTGGCCTCTCTGGAGGCTCCGAACAGGCCATCAAAGGACTTTGGATGAGCACTAGTTAGAGGCGGGGGTCCTAGAACCCACAGTCTCCTCCCCTTGGGAGGTGGTCGATTGAGCAGGTACCTTCCGGTGCCCAGGGGCTCTTTTCTGCTTGAGATCTCCACACTGCGGACAACAGAATGACGTGAGGGAGGCCGAGGCTTCTGGGGTGTGAACTGAGTTTGGACACGGATGTGTAGGTGGAACGGTGTTCTGGCCTCACAGAGGCCTCCAGCTGCTAGAGCCATTCCTGGCCTCTTCCGTCCAGCGGCCATGGGGGCCTCGCGGCAGTACTGCCCGAGCAATTACACGGCCTCATCTCGCGAACTCTCCCTCCCCTTAGACGCATCTGACCTTCGGGAAGGAGTTCACAGAAGCAGTAGAAGCCAAACAGGTGGCTCAGCAGGAAGCAGAGAGAGCCAGATTTGTGGTGGAAAAGGTGAGCGTTCAACCAGATGGCAGGAGCCTCTCTCCCCTTTCTCCTGTGCTCGGCCTCCCGGTTTGCTGGGTGGCCTGGAAATTCATCATCTGTCATCTCTTCTTCCGGGATCATCGGAAGGGGATGGTAGGGACCGTACTCCTACAATTGGTTCCAGAGTCTTTGGGGGCTAGTCAGGGATATGTGAAGTTATGTTCCTAAATCACCGAAGGGTCATTTTTCTTCCACTTCCCTAAGATCAAAAACACTCTCCTGCAAATAAAAATGTTTTCTCCTGGAATATTTTCAGCTTCACTGAGAAATCATTTTTAACCGTAGTTACACAGTGAAAGCTGACAGCGGGAAAGGATCAAACGTTGCACCAGATGCGCTATCGTCACTGGATTTTTTTTTCAAGCACTAAATCCATCCAGATGTGGCAGAGTGTGATGGGACACGATGTATTTGCATAGCAGCCTGGTCTTGTGGTCTCTGCAAAAGTATATTCATTTCTTGCTGTCCCTTCTCCCCACTACTAGCTTCTCTCGGGTTCGTTCTAATCCAGAAACCCTTAGTCCTTTGAAGCAGGAAAAAGAGCAATATGTGAGTGGCCAACATTTAATTTTAGAGAATGTAAACTGTGCAGGCAGGGACTTTTTTGGGTTTTTTCTTTTCTCTCCTGACTCCAGAGCCTAGAACATGTCTAAGATTGTACCTGGGAATACCTACTAGCTGCTCAGTTAACATTTGTTGCTACTGTACCCTCTTCCTGCGACCAAGTCGTGCCTTGCTAAGAGAGGGCATCCTGTTGATACGGGGTAGGGAAATCCTAGAGCGCTCCTTCTCTTGCTGGGATTCCTGGTCAGGAACCAGGTTAGCTCTGGGGCAACTCCAGGGAGCATCACATGTGCCTGCTGCTCCTCAGCTGCTCCGTTTCCTCAAACACGTGTGTTTGACTTGGGACCTGAGGGAACGGCGAGCCTGAGGATGGATCCTACCTTTTTTCTCTCTCCTGTTTTCTTCGGTTTGGATCCTCCTGGCTCAGAGTAAAGTGGCTGAGCCAGATTGCCATTAGTGTTAACAAGGACTTTGAAATAAGGCAGATACTTGCACAGCCAACAGAAATGCGTCCCTGCACTGGAGAGAAGCGGGCATTGCATTGCAGGAAAGAGGAGTGGTGGGTGGACAGTGCTTGTTGAGCTCAGTCTGGAAGAGGCGGAGGTAGAGTCCCAGAGTCCCTGCAGGAGCCCATGAGGGTGTGTAGCCTGGTCCTCCCAAGGCCGCTGCCTGCCATCCAGCGCCCTAAGGTGTGATCTTGGTCTCCCCCAACCCCACTTCTTAGGCTGAGCAGCAGAAGAAGGCGGCCATCATCTCCGCCGAGGGCGACTCCAAGGCAGCTGAGCTGATTGCCAACTCGCTCGCCACAGCAGGCGACGGCCTCATCGAGCTGCGCAAGCTGGAGGCTGCAGAGGACATCGCGTACCAGCTGTCACGCTCTCGGAATATCACCTACCTGCCGGCTGGGCAGTCTGTGCTCCTGCAGCTGCCTCAGTGAGCCCTGCCTGGCCTGCCTGTCCTCGGGCCCCCACAGCCCTGACGACTCTTTATACCACCATCCTTCTGCCCCCACCCCAGAAATCACTGTGAAATTTCATGATTGGCTTAAAGTGAAGGAAATAAAAGTGAAATCACTTCAGATCTCTAATCACTATCAGATGAAGCCTTTTCATTGTTCCTATTTCCATCCACTTTTTGATCCACCACCCTCCCCGCCCCCCCCCCCCAAACTGCCAAGTGCCTACGTAGCCCAGGGCCGGTTGGCACTTCAGCCTAGGTACTGGCGCTTGGCAGGGGAGGCAGGGCTGTTGCACGCTGGGCCAGGGAACTCAGTGGCTGGCCTGAGCACGCTTATAGCCTCCAGCCTGTCATCCATGCAAGATTTGAGGAAGACGGCACACGCCCCTGAACCAGAAGTGCAGGTCTCTGTGCTTCCCAGGGGTTCTTCACAGACCCAGCTGAAGAGCTGCCGGGAGGGTCAGAGAGGAAGTAATCTGTCTCTCACCATAAGGCTGATTCTCTCTTAACTGCGGGGCCAGCGGAAGCAGGTGTGAACAGCGGGGCATGGACTGAAGCGTCTGCCCCTGTGAAGGTGGGTGGGCCTGATGTGCTGCCCCCCACAGTCCTGCAGCCGGGATGGACTTGGAGAGTGAGCAGGCAAGCCTGGATGCTGACCTGAGTCCTGCTGAAGACTTCCTCTCCACCCCCCACCTCGGTGTCTCAAAATCCCCGACGGAATTCCAGCTTGAAGGATTGCATCCTGCCGAGTCTGAACACGCCTGCCAAAGACGTGTGCGTCCTGCGTTCCTGGCTCCCTTGTTCAGAGACTGCCCTTCCAGAGGGCTCTGTGCCTGGGCTTTGAAGGAAATGGCCGTGGGAAGAAAAAAAATGTGTGTAAACTGCTGTCAATAAATAACACCCAGAACCTTCCAGCTCAGTCTTGGGGGTTTGCTTTCTTGTTCGTGGGAGCCCTGGGATCAGAACAGAGCATTCTAGCAGTTTTGTGTGCACGTGTTTGCATCGCCAGCTGGGACAGAGCCTCCAGCAAGGTAGAAAATGCTTTGGTTTCAGAAAACCTAGCTTTGTGTTGTGTTCCAGATCCGCCCCAGCCTGAAGAAAATCTCCGTGGTGTTGGGTGAGGTTTGTCATGAGATGGGTTCTTAGGAGGCCACGTGAATGGAGATGAGTTCACCTTTGCTCTGGCTTTTGGTGCCACTACTCTTCTAACTGGTTGCTGTGGACTTGCCCACCACCTTGTCAGTAATGCCCAACCCTCAAAGGAGGGGAGAAAATGGCACAGGATATGCGTGTGCAGTTGCTTCTGGGGCACACCAGTTTGATTTTTGATGTTCACCGAATGGCTCCAGGTGCTCTGACGTGGGTTTATATTGCTTTCTGTTTTGCCTTGATGTAGAAATGATTTGGCATTTGAGGGGGCCAACTTGATGGGTTTTGGATGATGGTGAGGGAAAGCAAACCTACCACTGAGAAATGTACCAATCACCCACCTGAAATCCTTTTTGGAACAAGAGGGAAACAGCAGTGCAGTGAGCACTCCGGTGGACTATGCTTTAATCTCTGCACTCAATTTGATCCCTGGGCTCACCCCCTGGCTGAGGAAAACAGTCTTTAAGAGGACTCTGCAGGCTGGTCTCCGATCTGGATTCACGACCCCTACCCCCAAGTGAGGGCCACGGGTCAGCCAGGAAAGGCAGGGACCCAGTACCCCCATCCCTGCACCTGCTCCCCTCCCAGGGCCTTCCAGCGGGGATGGGGGGGTGATGGGTATGTCTAATCCCCTCCCATCCTCCTGGAGCACTCAGACAAGTGTTATGGGCCTGGCTAAATCTCCCACCAAAGCCTGGTCCTGGCACCCGTGAACCCCTGTCTAGCCAACTCACCTGCCCTGCCACCCTTTATCTCAGGGTGTCTCTTCCTACTTGTTCTTTGCTGTAAGAACAGCAAAGCCTGCAAATGATGAGGTGCCTGTACTCAAAGCACAACAAAAACCTGAGCAGGGAGCATAATTTCTCAATAGCTTTCACGCTGCCACCTTCTTCCTTTCCTGCTGTTAATTGCTTTAGACACCCCTGGGGGGGGTTGGGGGGTGAGGGCAGCAAGGGGCAGGGCAGGAGACTCCCTCCTCCCCAGGCCCTTTTTATGTATTTATGTATGTATTTATTTATTTATTTTTAAAGATTTATTTATTCATGAGAGACAGAGACACAAGCAGAGGGAGAAGCAGGCTCCATGCAGGGAGCCTGATGTGAGACTTGATCCCCAGACTCCATGATCACACCCTGGGCGGAAGGCAGGCGCTCAACTGCTGAGCTACTCAAGGATCCCCTCTAGGCCCTTTTTAAAAAAAGCAGTTGTGGAAAAAAAAAAAAGAGCAGTTGTGTTTCTTGCACTAGGCGAGAGATTGGGTTTCCTCCAGGTGCCTGCAAGGGAGCCCTCCACAGCTTTTGGGTCCTCTCTGCCTCGAGGCCAGCCCTTCTAGCTGCAGACAGACCAGGTTCCTGCTGGATTGACCTTTCCTGGCCTGCCTGCCATTTCCTGTTGGGTTGGCCTTTTGCTGGCCTGCTGTGGGTGATGCCACTGGCAGCCCAGGGGCCTCATTCTGCCTTGACTTCCTCCAAGTAATTCTTCTCATAAATGTTCAAGTGATGTTAACTGGCTCCTCAGCCCAGAGCCCCCTGATGGCCTCTAGGTTTCTTCAGAAGCTGCCACGATGGGCTTCTATCAGCTCGGGATTCTCTGGGCCTTGGATCAAAAGCCATGTCCTGTCCTGGCCGGGGAAGGGCCAGAGTAGGGAGTGCCTTCCTCCTTCCTTTGGTCAGCCTGAATTGCTTCCTTGTTCCAGCACTGAGAGGTCACTTACTAAGAAGGCAGTGGACCCTGGATGGGCAGGAGAGAGAAGGATTCTCAATGGGTTGCCTTTTCCTTACTTCTGCTACTTTTACACAAATTCTGCCCTTGTAGACCAATGGAGAAGTTGCATCCCCAGGTGGGTTGATTTGAAAGGTGGGAAGAGGCAAAGGGAATGTTAGTCAAATCCTGATTTAGCAAATGCTAAATCCCGGCAATCAGCAGGGTGACAAGCTGGTAAGACTTCCCCTTGACCTTTGACATCCACCAATAATTAGTGAGCAAAGCAGCCCACCCTGACTGAAGATTGCTTGGGTGAAAAGGTCTCAAGAGGTTGTAACAGATTTCTCTGCCTCTTAGGCCTTCCATTCATCCTGCACATTGCTCCAAAATTCATTTTTCTAAAGCGGATCTTACCTCCTCCCTGTTGGAAAATGTGCAGAGGCCATTCCTTGCTCATTTCCCAAAGGGCAAGGTCTTGTCCTGGTATTCAAGCCCCTCCATGGTCTGGCTACCGCTGGCTACCTTTCTAATCCAAGAGTTTATAGTTTCCTGCTTGCCTTCACAAACCTACTTAGTGGCTCCAGTGGGCTGGGGGGTGTTGAGAATGCCAGCAGCTTCTGGCATTAGGGGAGGACCAGGGGAAGTGGCCAGGATGCTACAAGACCTACTTTGTATGGGACAGACTCATACTATGAAGAATTGCCCCCAAGTAATGCCAATAATACACACACCCTCCCCCCGCATTGAAAACTCATGCCAAACTGAGTTCTTGTCTACACTGCCCCATATTTTGCCTGCATCCTCTTTACCCAGGGTCCCTTCAACCTGAAGAGCCCTTCCCCCACACATCACAGGTCCAGATAGGCCATCCTCCAATATTTTCTCTTCCATAGAATGTGACTGCGCATGTCCTCTGCCCCCTATTCATTACCTCTACCTTGCCTGAATTCCTATCCACATTCCCATGAGGCATTTAGCACTATCCTCATTGGGTTGTAATGTGTGTGTGTGTGTATTCTCTCTCCTACTCTACGTTTTTTAAAGGGCAGGGCCTTTATGTGGTTCAACATTCTTCCTTCCTCTGCTTTCCCCCAACCATCCCCTGATATTTCCCTCAAGTCAAACATGCCTGGCTCTGGGTGGGAGCTTCTGGGTGTTTGTCGAAAAAACAGATGGAGGAGTCACCTGCATAGGACTGAGGTTTGCATGGACGGTGGGAAGCCAGGCCCCTGAGCTCTCCTCCCACACCATCCTGTTAAGTTACCTTAAAGCTCATCTGGAAAAAAAAAAAAAAAAAAAAGCTCATCTGGATCAGTTGCTGGGGATGTAGTACACCAATCCCTCCACTCATGTGCCACCCGGGCTGACTTCCCAGTGTCCTCACTTTCTTGCTTCAAATGGCCTCTGGGTGGGCCTCTCCCCTCACTGCCACATGCTCACAGCTCAGGCTCTCCTGCTTCTGTCTGGAACTCCTCTCACTCTCCCTCCTTCAATCCCTGTCCTTCTTGCTGTCTGGAGCCCAACTTAAAATCCCTCCTTCCCGAGAATTCACTTCTGGCTGACTTGCCCCAGCTTTCCTAGCATATAAGGTCTCCCTTTATAAAAAGAACACTGGGGGTGCCTGGGTGGCTCAGTGATTGAGCATCTGCCTTTGGCTCAGATTATGATCCTGGGGTCCTGGGATCAAGTCCCACATTGAGCTCCCTGCAGGGAGCCTGCTTCTCCCTCTGCCTGTGTCTCTGCCTCTCTCTTGTGTGTCTCATAAAATAAATACACAAAATCTTAAAAAAAAAAAAAAAAAAAAGAATTCAACAAGAAAAAAGTCACGAGGCCTGTCCGAGCTAGTAGAGGCCAGGATGCTCTGGCAAGGCCCGGTGCTCAGAGCTGGAAGAGAGAACATGGAAATGTGCTGTACTGGTGCGGGGCACCCACCTGACAGATGAAAGAGAACAACTTTGTGGGGGACCCTGGGTGGATGGGGGAGAGGATATCTTTCCAGCACCCTCCACTCAAGCTACTTTGGAAGAGAGCGAAAAGCCAAAAGGACAAGGCCACTGTGGGGGAGCTGAAAGCTGGTGTCACCCCTGAAGGCTAAGCCAAGCCATCTTAGCCGGAAAAGCCAGGATCAAGCAAAGGCTTGGACCACCTGAGTTTGGCTGAATCAGCTGCAAACCATGCAGGGGTTCGCAAGCCATGCCTGCAGGCTAAGTACAGCCCAACTGTACAGCTCACAAGCTAATAGTGGTATTTACACTTTTTTAAAAAGATTTTATTTATTTATTCATGAGAGACACAGAGAGGAAGAGACATAGAGGGAGAAGCAGGCTCCCCACAGTTACTTACTCTTCTAAATGGTTGGGAAAAGTTCAAAAAAGAAAGACAATTTGGTGACACATGAAAATTATGTAAAATCCAAACTTCAGTGTCTGTAAGTAACATGTTGTTGGAATATAGCTATGTTCACACACAGGGCTGGAGAGTTCCAGCAGACCCCACACGGCCTGCAAAGCCTCAAGTCTTCACTCTTCTTCCTTTTGCAGGAAAAGTTTGCTGAGCTCTGACTTAGGGGCTTGGACAACATTGGAGAAGAAGAGAAGAACCCTAGGATTTGGAAGTCTCAGGCTGTGGGCTTTAAGTCTGATATGGCATAATTGTCACCAGAGTTCTGGCTGGCGTCCGAGGCTTTGGCAATCTGGAGAGCGAAGTCACACAGGGCCCTGGCACACGGATTATTTATTTATTTATTTACTTACTTACTTTCTTACTTACTTACTTATTTACTTATTAAGATTTTATTTATTCATTCATGAGAGACACAGAGAGAGGCAGAGACACAGGCAGAGGGAGAAGCAGGCTCCCTACAGAGAGTCTCTCCATCTCAGGACCCCCGGGTCAAACCCTGAGCCAAAGGAAGACGCTCAACCACTGAGCCACTCAGGGGCCCCAGCACACAAATTTATAAGGCTCACCATTCTCCTTGGCTTGCAATGTTTCTGAACTAGATAGAAGGTGGGAATAGCGGTAGCAAACAGGTGGGAATTAGGAAGGAAGGACCCGATGGTCCCCTAGAGTTCTGAGAATCTCCAGACCTGGGGTAAAAAGTACTTCCTTTCCACCACTTTGCCCTCCAGGAGGGGTTTGCTGCTGGATTGCCCTTCCAAGGCCATGGGAGGCCACAGCTATGAAAGGGAGCCCAGTGCTCAATGACTCCCAGAAACAGGGGCCTCTGGGAGTTTAGCCATTGGGCAGAGAAGTCTCTTAGTTAAGACCACATCTATCCTGGTGGCGCCTGGATAGCTCAGTTGCTTAAGTGTCTGCCTCCCGCTCAGGTCATGATCATGGGGTCCTGGGTTTGAGCCCCATGTTGAGCTCCCTGATCAGTGGGAAGTCTGCTTTTCCTCTCCCTCTGTGTGCTGGCTCTCACTCTCTTTAAAATAAATAAAATCTTTTTTTTTTTTTAAGGCCACATCTAACCTGGATAACCAGAGACCCCAAGAGAACTACAGATGCTGGGGCACCTGGGTGGCTCAGTGGTTGAGTGTCTGCCTTTGGCTCAGGTTGTGATCCTGGGGTCCTGGGATCGAGTCCTGCATAGGGCTCTCTGCAGGGAGCCCGCTTCTTCCTCTGCCTGTGTCTCTGCCTCTCTCTCTGTGTGTGTCTCTCATGAATGAATAAATAAAATCCTAAAAAAAAAAAGAACTACAGATGTGCCAAACCTAATCTCTACCCAGCGTTCAGCAGCAGATGAGCTTGCCATCTCTAGCCAGCAACTGCTTCTTGTCCTTGCTTGCCTTTGCCAACCTCTCAGTGTGAGCATTTCTTTCTTCCATGTCCCTAACCTTCCACTCTTCAAGATCCTGTCCAAAACTCACTTCCTCAGGGCTCCTTCCTGGTCTGACTCCGCCCCCACTGAAATTACAACAGTAGAGAAGTGAGCAGAAGACTTTCACATCCTCGGGAACAAGCACTTCATGTAAGTGAGGAGGGTTGGGGGGAACTGCCCGACGTCCCACAGGATGCAGGTTGCAAAGCCAGGGGTGGAATTCAGGTCCCCAGACTCTCTGTCTACTGTTCTTTCCATCCCACCTCTAGCTTCTAGGTGCTCTAGATCTGAGGCCCCCTGTCCTGTATACCCCTATTTGCTGCACTCACAGGTTGGTGAGTGCATGTGAAGTCTTCATCATTTTCACCAGCACACTTTCTTCCTCATCTAGACTATCACAGGTGAGAGGCAGAGACGATGGGTTTTCTTTTCTGAGGCCCCACAGGCCAGCGAACTGCAGTAATCCTGACTGACACAGTGGAACTCTGGGCTGGGCTGGACTTCCCAGATTTCTTGCTCCAGAAGGCAACTCCACTCCATTTACTGGAAAGACATGGGTTCTAGAATTAGAAAGATTTGGAATTAGATTCTGATTCCGCCATTTATTAACTCGGGAGACCTTCGGTAAATTACTTAAAGACTTCAAGCATCTTTTTTTCCTTAGCAAAAAAATTGAGGAAATTGGAGCACCTGGTTGGCACAGTAGAGCATGTGACTTTTTTTTTTTTTTTAGGTAGGCTCCATGCCCAGCATAGAGCCCAATGAGGGACTTGAACTCAAGACCCTAAGATCAAGACCTGAGCTAAAAGTTGGGCACTTAACCAACTGAGCCACCAAGGCACCCCACACATGTGACTCTTGATCTGAGGATCGTGAATTCAAGCCCCACATTGGGTGTAGAGATTACTTAAAAAATAAAAGTAAGGGGTGCCTGGGTGGCTCAGTGGTTGAGCATCTGCCTTCGGCTCAGGTCGTGAGATTCTAGGGTCCTGGGATCAAATTCTGCATCAGACTCCCTGCAGGAAGTCTGCTTCTTCCTCTGCCTGTATCTCTGCCTCTCTCTGTGTGTCTCGTGAATAAATAAATAAGATCTTAAAAATAAATAAAATATTTTTTAAAACCTGAGAACACGAATATCTACACCACAGTGTTGTGGAGAACTAAATGAGCTGACAGATGTGATGTGAAAATGCTTAGCACAGGGCTCAGTGTGCAGTAGATGCTCAAAATATTCTCATTCCCTTCCCTATTTGTGGTCTAGGGGACTGCCTGCCTCTCCCAATGTCAGAGACCAGGAAACTTCTTTGGAATCCTAAGAGAGCAATGGGCATCTCTGTGCTGCTGATTCAATGCTGGCTGTTGGGGATCCCTGGGTGGCTCAGCGGTTGAGTGTCTGCCTTCCACTCAGGGCATGGTCCTGGAGTCCCAGGATTGAGTCCCATATCGGGCTCCCTCCAGGGAACCTGCTTCTCCCTCCACCTATGTCTCTGTGTCTCTTGTGAATAAATAAAATATTTTTTTAAAAGTGCTGGCTGTTGAGAAGGGAACAGAGGGGCCATCATGGGTCTGGTCTCAGGTTGGTTCAAACAAGAAGATGCAGGAGGAGTTGGGTTCGGGGCTCCTCCTCCCCGGGAACCCAGATGTCTTGGGATAGGTGGCTTGACCCAGCACTCAGGAAGCTGCATTCGGCCTCTGTTTGAGGGTGAGGGTACAGTCAGCTAGGCAAATGTCCAAGTGCATTTTTTTTTCCCAAGTGCATTTTGTACAAGGGCTCTGTGCTTTGTTTTTTTAATTTTATTTATTAATGAGAGACACAGAGAGAGGCAGAGACACAGGCAGAAGGAGAAGCAGGCTCCCTGCAGGGAGCCCGATGTGGGACTCGATCCCAGGACCCTGGAATCATGCCCTCAGCCGAAGGGGCTCTGTGCTTTAGTCTTTGCGATGCTGCTGTTTGCACAAGTCACTTCAGATTCTCAAGGCTCCATCTTCCCCATCCTTAAAACGACAGCAACTGAACTTGCAGGAGTGTCAAGCAGGTCCCAGGGGGCGGGGGAGGGGGTCTGAGTCCCTCCCTCCCCTGCTACAGCCAGAGCAGTGAATATATCCGTCTAACAGGAAGCCCTTAGTCATTGCTGTCATTTGAAGGAAGGGTTCCATGGCTGCAAAAGATTGAAATCCACAGTCCTGGAAGCTGTTGTCAGAGGCTCATCTCCTGTTTTCAGGCCAGCCGGGGAAGGCTATGGCCTCTCTTCTCCACCAGATGGCAGCAACCTGCCTGCTGCGGCAGGTGCCAAGCTTTGCCAAGTACAAGATGTTCAGAAAAAGATTTCAGGGAAGAGACTAGCAGGCTGTCAGCGCCAGCTCTGAGGATAAGTAAATAGGTCGAGGTGACCCTTTGCAGGTGACTTCCTGATATACAACCCCTGGGGCATCTGTGGCTGTAAATATACCAAGTGTCCTTCCCCAACCACCAGCCAAACTGGTGCTACACCTCTGCCAGGTGGGAGATTGCCACCCAGCTCAGCTTTACCTCTTTCTTAAACCCAGGAGGCTCCCAAGGAGCTGGGTACTGAGGTCCATCCCGGGAGCTCATCCAGTTGTTAATGAATTAATGAAACACAAGGGAGACATCAGATTCTCTTTCTGGGGCTCCAGGAGTTTCCTTCCAATTTCTCAAAACACTCATAAGGAGGAGCAAACAGACCTGCGGAAAACAAGTACTATTTCCACAAGTAGCTCCATTCGTGCATCCACCAATGATTGTTGAGTACCTACTGTTCACGGTCCTGGGATTAGAAGATGAATCAGACACAGGTCCTTTATTCAGAGCCTCCTACAACATAGTCCAAATGGCAGGTGATCGGGTCATGTGTATCTAAGTGCCTTACTTATATTGTCTTCTTCTTCCCTTCAGATTTCTCCTCCTTATTGTTTGATTTGAGTCAAAAGTTAAATGATGAAGCCATGAAATGGGGAATGAAACTGGGAATGGGGGTGATTGGAAGGAAGCCAGAGACAGCTCAAACGTTGGCCGTAAGGAGTCCCCAGAGTGGAATGAAGGACTGGTGACACTGCCCGTTACTGATGTGTACAGATCTGAAAGCAAAACATTCTTCTCATCTTCTCCCATAAATTTTCCTGGAGAATGTGTGATCTGAGCTCTACCTGCTTCATTTAGTAAATACATAGTGCCTGATTCTTTCTTTTATTTTTTTAAGACTTATTTATTTTATTTGAGAGAGTGCGAATGAGAAAGAATGAGAGAACAGAGGGAGAGGGAGAAGCATACTCCCCACTGATCAGGGAGCCTGACGTGGACCTCAATCCCAGGACCCTGAGATCACGACCTGAGCTGAAGGGATATGCTTAACTGAGCCACCCAGGTGCCCCTGCCTGAATCTTTAAATTGCCTTAAAAATAATACTTAGGGACGCCTGAGTGGCTCAGTGGTTGAGCGTGTGCCTTTGGCTCAGGGCATGATCCCGGGGCTCCAGGACCAAGCCGTACATCGGGCACCTTGCATGGAGCCTGCTTCTCCTCCATCTCCCTATGTCTCTGCCTCTCTCTGTCTTTCATGAATAAATAAATAAAATCTTTAAAAATAAATAATACTTAGTGGTTCAATACCTTTTTTTAGTTGTTTATTATTATTATTATTATTATTATTATTAGAAATCTCTACACCCAACTTGGAGCTCAAACTCACAACGCCAAGGTGGAGATTTGCATGCTCTTGTGACAGAGCCAGCCAGGCACCCCAATCCTTTTTTATTTTAAATGATACCGAGACATCTAAATAAGAAAACAAAATGGACCAGAATTCCATTTCCCATAGGTAGTATTTTTGAAATATACAAACCTTACTAAAGAATGCAAACAGTACCAAAAGATAAATAATGAAAAGTGAAGCCTTCCCACCCTTTTCTCCCAGGTCCTCTCCTCAAAATAACCACTGTCAGGTTGCTTACATTTCTTTCCAGAAGAAAAATCATGCATTCTGTGAGCCTATATGAACATGTCCTCTGCTGTTCTAATTACACAAAAGGGATCACACTGTTTTGCACCTTGCAGTTTTCATTTATGGAAATACCTTTGGACATCTTGCCACTGTAGCACATACTAATCCACCCCATTCTTTTGAATGGCTACAGCATTTTCTCTGCTATTGATTTATCATTTTTTGTTGTCACCAGTTGGTTTTTGGAGGACTTGGTGGTGGTTTTCACGTATTTTGCTGTTGCAGACAAAACCACTGTGCATGCTGCCTGATTTTTTTAAAGGACCTGGGGATCGGTGATCTCTGTACAAGATTTCCCTAGAGGGCGGAAGAGTTGTGCCCAGGGTCCTAGGAAATAATCTTTGAGGTCAGGAGATGGTAATGCTTGAGCCCCACTCCCCCACCTCCACACACACAAGCTGTCCAGAGGCTTTGTGTTATGAATGTGTGACTCTAGCTTTTTTAGGGAAGTTATTACTCCACCTCCTGTCCCTGCTCAGCTGGCATAACTGCTACTGGGCTAGCCATCTGAAGCATGGCCACCCTGGCATACAGTCCCTTCATCTCCCGGCTGTTTGAGGGCTTGCTGGGTTGGTGGATAGGTTCCCTGGCACTCTTGGCTCACTCAGGCCAAAGTTGCTCTGCTTAGCTGGTTGCTCTGCTCAGCTGGTGTTCATGGTTGCACAGGGCTGCTCTGAGATTCACAAACAAACAGGAAGCCAGTCCACTTCCTCCTTGCTGGGGCTGGTCCCTTGTCCTTATCGCCTGTTAGCCCAGAGGGGAAGGGGCAGCTCAGGATTCACAAGGCGGCTTCCTGGCAGAGGTGACAGGGGAATTCTGGGTCCCACTGCCAGAATGGACTCCCCTTCTCCGTGCTCCTCTGTGCCCAGCTAGCTGGGACAGCCTTATTGAGTCAAATTTAAGCTCAGACCTCTCCCCTTTGGGAAGTCTTTGCTGATAAATCCCACCATGTTTGACTCCCCTACACCGCTTTGTTCTGAGATGGAGTTTAATTGAACCTGTAGTAAGCAGCAATCTAGGTGTTTGTGGTGGGAGAGTTTTCTCCCTGAAGGCAACACTGACATACTTTCTTTTGCCTTCTCCCAGTACCCGCCCAGCATGCCTCTCTCTGCCCAAGGGGGACACCCAAGAAATGTTTGTAGACCAGATGACGGACCAACTCCTGAAGGGAGGTGAGGGACAAAAGAGACGAAAAAAGGTTGCAGCCACAGCTCACAGTGGGGCCAGAAGGCTTCACTACTTGGGACCCTGGGACAGTTGAACAAGACAGAAGGGTGGGGACAGTCACCAGAGTGTGAAGCAGAGGTGTGGCCAGGACGGAGGCCAGAGATGAAAGGTGCAGATATCCTGTCTCAACAGCAAGTCCTCGAGGCCCACTAGACTCCGTGGAAAATCTGTTCCCTGATTTTCAATCAGTGGTACGTTGCACTGGGATGCTTGTTTTTAAGGAATTTTAAAACACGGTCAACGTAAAAACAAGGCTGAAGCTATTTGATCCATGGCAGTGATTCAGAGCGTGCAGTAGGACACAGCAGTGCCCTGGGCCATCATTAAGACTATCGCTTACTTTAGAGAACATTAGCCGTGGGCCCAGCAGCCTGCAGTGAGTCACTGTCAGTTGTTTAAAAAAAAAAAAAAAACAAAAACAAAACTCTGATACCAACTTGTTTAGTTACCACTGTTCTCTTTTTTAAGAAAGCTGGGTACAGAAACCCAACTTCAAAACAAACAATTACGACAAAACCCTGAAAGGCCAGTTATCTCCCCTTTGCAGTTGCTGAGGCTCCAAACAAAAGTTTCTCTGTTGAGCTCCTAGGATGCAGAGAAGCCTAAGTTGTGAGGTGAGATGGGTGGGGGCTAAGACCAGCAGGGGAGACCAGAGTGGAGAATGATTGGTGGGCCAGGCTGGGGGCAGAGGTAGGAGAACTAGGAGCACAAAGGGCTTCCTGTGGGCAGCCCCAGTGGCTCAGCGGTTTGGCACCGCCTTCAGTCCAGGGTGTGATCCTGGAGACCTGGGATCGAGTCCCATGTCGGGCTCCCTGAATGGAGCCTGCTTCTCCCTCTGCCTGTGTCTCTGCCTCTCTCTCTCTGTGTGTCTCTAATAAATAAATAAAATCTTTTAAAAAGGGGGGCGAGCTTCCTGGTAGCAGAGAGACCTTCCAGAAGTTCCGAGGGAGGCAGGGAAGGGAGAAGGAAGTTCTCAGAGTTGCATGTCCTAAGCTGAGAGAATTCCCAGAAATTCCCCTAAAGCCTCCAAAGGGCATCAGTACTGCAAGTCGCACAGGTGGCCTGGGAGATGGCTCCGGTGGCTGTGCCAGGGACGGGCGATGTTCTGGGGCTCCTTGCGCCTGGCTCAGCAACGCAAGTGGTCTTCACAGCATCCCCTGGGGCTGAGCTCGGCTCCGGTGTGTCCCGTACACTTTCCAAAACCTCAACCCAACAAGCCAAGTTTGGGGTGTTTGCTCCCGAAGCTGAGGAGGGAGAGGTGGGGAAGGGGAGGGGGGCTCCAGGCCGCTGGCAGCCCGCAGCCCTGCCCGCTGAACCGGACAGTGACAGGTGAGCAGACCTCAGGCTAAAAATACCTGCTCGTGTTGTAAAGAGAAAGAACAGGAAGGAAGCGCGGGAGGCAGGAGAGACAGAGCCCCGGAGAATGAGCTGTCACTAGTGGCCGGAAGCTGAGCAGGTAGGACAGGTGGGGAACGCCCTCCAGGTGCCCGGCCGGTGGGCAGGGGAGCATCCCTGCCCGAGGGAAGGGGTGCGGTCCCGCTGAGGCCACTTTTCAGATCTCCCCAAAGAGCCCTGGCCCGGGAATGGAGCGAAGCAGACAGAGGGCCACCCCCAAGGACACCAGGGAGATAGCGGCGCCTGCCAAGTTTGCGGGGACAGACCCAGCTGAGCCCCCAGTCCTTCAGCCTTGCACGGGGCTGGAGGGCGTCCGGCCAGCCTGGGACGGGCAGCCGCTCGGTCGAGGGCAGTGAGGGCGAGCTCGTGCCAGGGCGCTGACTCTCGCCCTAGAGGTCACGGCCGGGGCTCTGGACCCAGGGGGCAGAGTTTGACTCCCGGCTGTGCCCCTTAGTGGCTGCATGATCTAGGACCGTCAGGAGGCTTCCTCATGCTTCAGTCTCCTCATCTGTAAAATGGGGACACCGGAAGTGCCAACCTTACAGTGGGCGCCGGGGTCAGGATTAAGTGAGCTAACAGACCCGAGGTGGCCAGGACAGTACCCAGGGTCAGGGGTGGGGGTTAGAGTAGAAGGCAGTACAGGTGACAACGGGAATGAAGTGCCTGACCCCTCAGGTCAGTGAAACAGCCCTTGCCAGAGAGCCTGCCACTGTACCAAGCTAGGAGGGAGAGGGAAGAGGAGGGGGGGGGGGGAGAAAGATTTGTGCCCAAGTGTTCCAAGTGTTCAGGAACCAACAGCAGAGGGAGGATACAGACAATTAAACCATCACATTTCAGCATACACAAGAGAGTTTCGGACCGAGTGTCAAGGTGCAGAGAGATGGGAGTCATTTTCTCGGTCTTCAGTGTTTGGAAGCTTCCAGGAGTGCCAGTCTCGGAGGTTAAGGAATAGAATTCAGCAGGCAGGGCACTGGGGTGGTTCAGTGGTCGAGCATCTGCCTTCGGCTCAGGTCGTGATCCCGGAGCCCTGGGATCGAGACCCACATCAGGCTCCCCACAGGGAACTTGCTTCTCCCTCTACCTATGTCTCTGCCTCTCTCTGTGTGTCTTTCATGAATAAATAAATAAAAACTTTAAAAACAATAATAAATAAAATTTTTAAAAAAGAAGGCAGAGAAGAAAGAACATGGAAAGCTATCTCAGTAAGAGGGAACATGGTATTTGGCAGCTCCTGGGTGGTTGGCTAGGGGTGACTAGTTTGGAAGCGTCAGTGGGCCTGGCCTCGCAACACTAGGCCAAGAGTTCATAACTTTCTCCTATCAGCACGAGGCAAATGGAGAGGCTAGGAAGAGGGGAGACCCAAATCTGACTTGTGTACCTGAAAGATTTCTCTGGCAGAAAATGGGGAGGGTAAATGAAAGGAAGTGCATAGTGGCAGGGAGGCCAACCGGTTAAAGGGCCCCAGCAATGGTCCGGGCCCTTAGGCATTGGACTGGTTTGTGGTTTCTAGTCTGTACAACTAAGCATTTAGTGAGGCCCCTAAGGGACATAGGGAATAAAGGGAGAGACATGGGCTTTACAAAGACGGTTTGGAATTGACCTTGAGATGGCTGAGAGACCCAGGAGTGTCCTGGAGATCATCAACCCAGTACATGCGCTGATAGAAATGAGAGGGGGATTACACAAGAGCCCCCTTCAGCTGGAGTCAAGGAAGCTTCACTGTTGTTCTAACATAGGGCTGGACACCAAGCTGTGGGCCATGTGTACCCCATGGGGTCTCCTGGGGGAAGCAAGAGGGTGTGTTGGAGAGCTCCCTCACTGTTTATAGATCATGGTTGAAAAACTGCAGAGTATCATGATTTACATTACCTGGTTAAATGACATTATGGATTGTGTAATCTAATTTGAACTAAACCTTCACAGAATGGACCTGGGTGGGGGATTAAAAAGATTCTTGGGGGTGCTTGGGTGGCTCAGTCAGTTGAGCTGCCGACTCTTAATTTCAGCTGGGGTCTTGAGTCATGATCTTGGGTTGGGGGTGGGGTTCTGAGGTTGAGCTCCTCGCCCGCCCACCCACCCTCCACACCCGCATAGGGCTCCCCCCTGAGTCTGCTTCTCTCCCTCTCTCTCTACCCCTTCCCCTGCTGACTCTGTCTCAAATAAATGGATGAATCTTAAAAGAAAAGAGAGATTCCTGCAAAGAAACCTCAAGGTAAAGATCTTCCAAATTTAGCACTAGAAAAAGTGGCAAAGCTGGAGCTTTTCGCATGAGCTCTTTGTTAGCACCCATCACAATGTGAAAACGGCAAAAGTCTGATCAGGTCTGACATAAAGAGAGCCACAGAACTGTTTTGTAATTTGTAATCAGCAATTATATTGAAATGTGAACTAACCAGGGTACCTGGCTGGTTCAGACAGTAACACATGTGACTCTTGATCTCGGGGTCATGAGTTCAAGCCTTATACTGGGGCTTGCTTAAAAAAAAAAAAAAAAAGAATAAAAGAAATGTGGCCTTACTCTTCTACCATTGTTAAAAACGAACCTCACCCCAAGTATACATTGTCTTGAGATACTACTGATAGTCAGCCACAAATACAACTTGTAAATAATTGAACACATACTCGGGGTGCATGCTCAAATCCTACCACTGATGAGATGTAACTTCTCAGCCCAAGAGTTTGTCATCTCACACAAGATTTGAGTTGGGCAAAAATTCTGAAGTCACACGTTTCTGTTCCCAGCATGAATTGGTCTCCTACTTTATCTGTTCTATGCATCTGCAATACTACGCATTGCATTTACCTCTTAGAACAAAGAATGCTTATATTCAAAGCATGGCCGCAATGGCTCACTTCTCTTTCATCGCCCTGGTACCTCTCTTCCTTCTGGAGGCAAAGATTAGTTGAGCTCCCTGGAGAAAAGCATTCGGTAACTACAAGGTGTGGCTGAAGTCATGTTACTATTATTAACAACACTATAGGCAGCAGAGGTGAACACCGCTCCAAGGGTTCTAACAAGGATCCAGGTGAGAGGTCTCTAAACACATCTAACCATTCATCACTCATGACCCCAGGGGGCCTTCTAATGTGTAAGTCCTATGGGGCATGGAGGTTGCAGGGGGCGGGGGGCTTCAAAAAATTGAGGCTCCCAAAGGGTGGGACTGCCCATTCTCTGAGGAAGGAAGGGCTCATTTCCTCCTGGGCAAGATGCAGGGTCACACTGGATGGGCAACTGGTCAGGGGAGAGCATCCCACAGGTCAGCCCTGGAGCCAAAGCCTTGGAGCTTATGTCTTCATGAAAGACCTGGGTGCTCACACCCCACTAGAGAGGAAGCTGGGGGGAACGCACAAGCATACCCTTTTTTATTAAAATAATTATTTTTACTCTTTCAAAGCACATTTGCGTGGGGGAAGTTAATAGGGTGGGGATGATTATCGGCTACATTTAATGTCCAACACCTTTTTACTGAGCGCGTGCCTCATGTACAAGGTGCTCTGCGAGGCACATGGGGATACAGAGCTGAATGGGACTTCAGCACGGTGATGATCCACGGGGTGAGTTAAGATATGCACGCAGGCGGGGTGCATGGGCGGCGCAGTCAGTTGAGTAGCCGACTCCTGGTTTTCAGCTCAGGTTGTGATCTCTGAGTTCATGGGATCAGGTCCCATGTCTGGCTCTTCTCTCAGGTCGGTGTCTACTTGGGTTTCTCTCTCCCTTTCCCTCTGCCCCTCCCCTGCTCTCTCTTTCAAATAAATAAATAAATAAATAAATAAATAAATAAATAAATAAATAAGGCAGCCTTGGTGGCTCAGCGGTTTAGCACCACCTTCAGCCCAGGGTGTGATCCTGGAGACCCAGGATCGAGTCCCACATCGGGTTCCCTGCATGGAGCCTGCTTCTCCCTCTGCCTGTGTCTCTGGTTCTCTCTGTGTGTCTCTCAATAAATAAATAAAATCTTAAAATAAATAAATAAATCTTTTTTAAAAATATGCAGGCAAGCACCACAGGAGGTGGGCACCAGAGCTTGAGAGTTTCACACAAACAGGAACCAGCGTCCCAAAGGGGGATGAGGATCAGGCGTACTCATGGAGGCAGTGAACTCTGGCTTGGGCTTTGAAGGCTAGGTGGGGGGCAGCCCGGGTGGCTCAGCAGTTTAGTGCCACCTTCAGTCCAGGGCCTGATCTTAGAGACCGGAGATAGAGTCCCTGATCTTAGAGACCAGGGATCGAGTCCCACGTCAGGCTTCCTGCATGGAGCCTGATTCTCCCTCTGTCTGTGTCTCTGCCTCTCTCTCTCTCTCCCTCTCTATCTCATGAATAAATAAAATAAAATCTTAATTTAAAAAAATTTGAGGGCAGCCCCGGTGGTGCAGCGGTTTGGCGCCGCCTGCAGCCTGAGGTGTGATCCTGGAGACCCGAGATCGAGTCCCACATCGGGCTCACTGCATGGAGCCTGCTTCTCCCTCTCCTTCTGCCTGTGTCTCTGCCTCTCTCTCTGTGTCTATGAATAAATAAATAAAATCTTTAAAAAAATAAAAAAATAAAAATAAAAATAAAAAATAAAAAAAAATTGAAGCCTAGGTGGGGTCTGGCCAGGTGTAGATGAAGGAAATGACATTTCCCAAGGATTGGAGCCCCAAATGAAAAAGCATGGGATATGTAAAAGCAACAGTGAGTAGTTACTTCCGGCTGGCATCTTGTGGGTAAAAAAGAAGAGTGGAGCTGGAAAAGTGGATTAGAACCAGATTTTTTTAAAAGATTTTATTTATTTATTCATGAGAGACAGAGAGAGAGAGAGAGAGAGAGAGAGGCAGAGACACAAGCAGAGAGAGAAGCAGGCTCTGTGCAGGGAGCCCGATATGGGACTCGATCCCGAGACTCCAGGATCACATCCTGGGTCAAAGGCAGGCGCCAAACCGCTGAGCCACCCAGGGATCCCCTAGAACCAGATTTTAAACAGCCACACGCTAGACTATGAGATCCAGAGTTCATCTTCAGTGAGCAATGGGGGAGTCTTGGAAAGTTTTGGGGGCAGGCAAGGCAGTGAACCCAAAGAAATCAAAGCAAAGCTTGCCCATGGTCCTCTAGCGAGTCAGTCTGTGAGCCAACCAGGCCTTGAATTCAGAGTCGTATTGACACAGGCAAAGTTCCTGGACCTCTCAGTGACCAGACACGGATGGGTCTGTGGGAAAGCGCTCCGGGCCAGGCGCGGCAGGCCGCTTCTCTGGGAAAGCCCAGAGCCTGAGTTTCCGAGTAGCTGGGCGTTCTAGCCTCTGCTGGCTTAGGTCCGGTTGAGCCAAATCTTCCCATGGAACCTGGGTGGTGGATGAACCAGGGGCTGGACTGCGCTCCTTGGGAACCCAAATGGGTTGGGCTGGGAATGGCAGAGTGTGGGATCACAGCAATAAAATGAAGGGAGAGGAGCCCTTCGAATGTCGTGGGGTGTGAGGCGCACAGGGCGTGGGGCCTTGCATTCCTGGATGGTTAAGACGCCGCAGCTGATGATTATCATTATTATTCCTGCTCTGGCTTCTCCGAGCTTTCATCCTGCAGGACCCTGCCTGGCTGGCCCAGCCTCACCAGCTAGCGAGGCCTCCTGGGGCGGGGCGGGGCGGGCGGATCCTGGCTGCAAGGGAACACAACAAGACTGCAGGTTTCTTTCCCCGTGAGTTCAGGGAACTTGTTAGTGCTGAACAGCTTCCTAACCCTAGAACCATGTGCAGAATTTCCCAAGGGGGAAACTGAGTCACAGAACAGGGGAACTTGACCTAGGTCTTATAGCAGAGACCCCTCCCTCCCCTCCCATCCGCTACTCAGTAGGCCATGCTTATCCTTCCCCAACTGGGGCAGATCTTGTCAGCTTGGAGGGGAGCCAGGGAAGGTGTAGATTCTAGCAAAGAGAACTGGACTGTGGCCAGGACAGCAGAGTGGGTACCCTCCTTGCCAGATGCTGCGGGCATCATGAGGTCAGGCTCTTGGTTTCGCGTCTCCCTGGAAGGTCCTGCCATATGGGTGGATCTTCCCAACCCCCTGAGGGAGGCCAGCACTGCAGACGTGCAAAATGCCCAGCGCTCTCACATCAGAGGCCATGTTCAGCATCCCAGGAGGGGAACAGTCTTGTAAAGATGGGCCAGGCCTATAGGCAGAGGGACAGACAATGGCTCAGAGACAAGGAAAGTGGTGTGTGTGTGTGTGTGTGTGTGTGTGTGCATGTGTGTGTGCATGTGTGTGTGCATGTGTGTGTGTGTGTTTGCATTTGTTCACCCTAGTCTCCTGTGGTGACATGCCACTGTTTGCCAAGATGAGATCAAAGAGAGAAAGACTGGAAGAAAATGTGAATGATGACCTGATGCTTGGGTGGGGGACTGAGCGGGACCCTATAAAATGCATGGACCCAGTCTAGCAGTTGGGAGCCCCAAGAGAAGTGAGGGCGTGGCCTGAAAAGCTGCAGGCTGAGACTCAGCCTGTAGTTGCCAGAGTCACCTTCTCTGCTATTTGCTGTCCACCTAGAGAGTAGCAATCTTTGGGAACATCTTTTGGCTTAAAACAGAGGTGAGATGACACAGAAGAATAGACCATGGAATCTGGAGCCGAGATTCCTGGGGGCCTCCACAGGCTCTCAGATCCTCAGTGCCTCCCAGAGTCAGCCAACCAGCCAAGCATTGCTTTATCAAGTGTTTATTTAGCAGCTATTATGTGCAAGGCACTCTGCTTGGAGCTGTGAGTGTAGATACATTAGACATGGCCTCTGTCTGGGGTCCCTGGTTGGCTCAGTTGGAAGAGCAGGCAACTCTTGATCTCAGGGTTGTGAGTTTGAGTCTCAAGTTGGGTGTACAGATTAATAAACAAATAAACTAAAAAAAAAAAAAAGACATGTCCTCTGTCCTCAGGAAATTCTCTCTGGAGAAAGACAAATCTTCCCTTTTGGCTTCACCTCCACTCCACAGAATATGACACCAGAATTCCCAAGGCATCTTCTTCCTCCCTGGCCCTCCTTGGCTGTGACTGCACTGGCCTCTGCTGTTCCAACGGCCACCTCTCCACATTCACATGGGAACTGCGCTCATCTCGACACCCACCCAGCTGAACCATTCAGCTTCCAGCCACAAAAGTCAGCTCTTGAGCTTGCCACAGTGATCAGGTCACTCCAAGAGGCACTGTTCTTTGGTGACCCTACCCTCTTCCAGGCCAAATGCAGCCTGTTAAAGCCTCTACCTGTTTGCCTGCTCCTGTGGGTGACCCGAAGAACCTGCACTGGCTCCCTATTGTTTAGCAGATACAATGTGAACTTTTGGGCTCTTTCCCAAGGCCTGCCACGTGTTTCTAACTATTATTATTATTATTATTACCCAACAGTGTCCCTTCCCATCCCCAGCACACCAGCGTTTGCAGTACAACTCTACTTCTGAACAAGAGCGAGGAGCTCTTTAAGGGAACTATTTCCAAGTTTATAGTTGATTTATTGAGCAAACATTTACTGAACGGCAGCTGTGTACCAGGCACTGTGACAGGTACTGAGCTGGCTCTGATGTGACTAGGATGCCTCCTGCCCTGGGGGAGCCCATGAACTCTCAGGGAGGACAGACACCAATGCTGAAAGTAGAATGGGGTGTGTGTGGTCAGACTGGATGGCCACCCAGGGCCCGAGCGTCTGGGCTGGACTTCCACGGCAGCTTCATAGATCTCTTGTACTCCGGCCTGGATTCTTCACAGAGCAGAGTGTATCTTGCTGAGGAGGGGGGAATATTCCCACAGGATGTCCACGTGGTAAGACCCCAAAAAAAAGCACCAGCCCCCATTCTGTCCCCCCACCACCCCCACTGAGAGGTGAGATCCATCCAGAAAACAACCACCTTGTTGTGTGTGAAATCCACTCTCCTCTCTTCTCTGACGGCACTGCCCATGATGGGTTGTGCTATCCTGTCTCATTTTGAAACTTGTCCATGAATGAAGGCTCTGACACCTCATGAGGTTGTTGGCTGTTGAGTCAGTGTTTAACCACTATAATTGGTAGAAACGTCTTCCAACTGTCTCACCCAGACGAGACAGACACTGCAAATTCCACCCTCTTGCTTGTCGGCCGCCCTCTGCAGAATGGAGAAAACAAGGAGTCATAAAGTGCTCCCTACTCCAAATGCTACAGAAAATCTATAAAACCGACATAAGTAAAAAGCCTTTGGATTCGATGACTCTACTCTCTTAGTGTCAACCTCCCAGGTGGGACTGTTTCAGAGGGTCAGAAGGGCTGGGGAGGGGTGTCTGCCTGGGGCACTCTCCTGGGTGACCATTTCTCCCCACTTGGTGCCTCTGTCACCTGGGGTGATATGCAGGGTCAAGGAACTGAAATGGGCCCCAAGAATGTTGGGGGTGGGTGGGGGACAGGGCCGTGCATATAAATTGTAGTGCTAGAGGGTTCTTTTTTAGGTGTGCCCGGTAAAAGTGAAAGTGGTTGGAGGTCTATAACAAGAAAAGCAGTAGAGAAATAAAATTTTCAAATTTTATTGATGTAAATCTGTGGGAGTTTCCAAAATGGAGGAGCAACTCACTATATTGGAAAGTTTCCTTCCTTCTTTCCTTCCTTCTTTCTTCCCTCCTTTCCTTCCTTCTTTCTTCCCTCCCTCCCTCCCTCTTTCCCTCCCCCCCTTTCCCTCCGTCCCTCTCTCCCTCTCTCCTCCAGAATCCAAACCAGTGAGTTCCTACAGAAGTATGTCTTCATCCCTCTAAAGCCACATCCCAAACCCCTTCCTCTTCTGTCCTCCAGCCTCAGCCCTATCATCCTTTCAGGTGGAGCCAAAGCCTAGCATCATCCTTCATGCCATCTTTTCCCTAATCTCTGGTCAAATGCTCCTTTCTCTGAATTCTCATTTAATTCCATTAAACTCCGTAGCCTGGTATGATTACACAGCATCTCGTGCTCCCCCGCTTTTTCATGCACACGAATCTTGTCTCCTCAACCAGGTTGCAAACTTCTACAGAGCAGAGGCCGTTCCTTACGTTTTGAACTCCTTCCGAACACTGAGCACAGGGCTGGGTACGTAATAGGCCTTTATCAAGACATCCATTTGCCATTTACTTCTCATTAAACATCCGAGAATTCATACAGGGAATAGTTTCATAAGTGTAATAAATGTGAATAAGCCTTTATTTGGGTGGAGTAACCATCATATACAACATCAGAGAATTCCTGCTGGAAAGAAATTTTGTATCTGATGTGTCCATGGGAGAGCCCTCAGGTGAGTTTGGAGGCTCGGTAGGTGCATCTGACTCAGTATTCCGGAACTCAGTTACATGAATGCAGTGACTGTGGGGAAACCTTTGCTCAAGACGATACCCGACATTGGCGTGCCTATTACAGAGAAACCATGAAACCAAAGAATGTGGGAAAGGCTCCCCCAAGATCTCCAGCAACCAACACCTGGGAATTCACTTGAGAGTGAAGAGCAGGGCCATGGATGGGGTGGTGGTGGGGGGATACTATGAGGTTTGAAGCCACTGCAGCTCCTGTTCCTGTGCTGCTTGTCTCTAGATCCATTTTCCAGCTGAAGAAATCGAGACCTGGAGAAGAAGCATTTTACACTGTGGATATGATGGGACTATTATAAAACTTTGATTTGTGCCTTTTTCTTTCTTTTTTAAAAAATATTTTAATTTATTTATTTGACAAAGAAGGGAAAGAATAAGCAGGAGATTAGAGGCAGAGGGAGACGCATACTCCCCACTGAGCAGGGAATCCAATGCGGGGCTTGATCCCAGCACCCCAAGACCATGACCCGAACCAAAGGCAGACCCTCAACCGACTGAACCACTCAGGCACCCCGATTTGTGCCTTTTTCTTTTGTGAATTTGAAACACTGCCATGCCTGATTTCCTTCATTCTTCATCTCTCACTAGGAAAGGGGAGGGAAGGGGAGGAGAGGGGAAGGAAGGGGAAGGAGGGGAGGGAAGGGGAGGGAAGGGGGAGGGAAGGGGAGGGAAGGGGAGGGAAGGGGAGGCGAGGGATGGGAAGTCTCCCCCAGTGGTTGTTATCAAAGGAGAGATGTGGCTGGAGGGGTTGCAACACATCCAAGGTGCAGGTCAGGATAAAAGCTCTAGTCTCTAGGGACCTTTATTTCACATACCAGGGACCATGCGGGATGCAAAGGGAGTTCAAAGGTGAGGAGAAAGATCCCGTGCCCTCAAATGGCTTATAGTCCAGGGAGGGAAAAACAGGTCCTTTAATGGGAGTGCATATGAAATGCAGGAAAGGAGCCCCAGGAAAGGCTCCACAGAGGAGGTATTGTTTGATCTGAGACGGAAAGGATGAGAACTTTGCCAGACAAACAAGTGAGGAGCCGGTGTTCCAGGTGGAAGAAACAGCACATGCAAATGCACGGGGAGTAAGAGAGACCTTGTGAGGCTCCTAGAGAAGTTCAGCATGGAAAGCTTGGCAGGCAGAGGGTAGGGGGTGGGGGGCAGATAATCCAAAGCCCTTAAATGCCTTAGAGAGTAGCTCTCGTTTCCCTGTAAGTAATGGGGAGCTGTATTAGTTTTCTACTGCTGCTGTAACACATTACAACCAACGTAGTGGCTTAAAACAACACAGATTTATTATCCTACAGTTCTGGTGGTCACATGTTTGGCAAGGCCAAAATCAAGGTGTCGGCAGGTGGTGTTCCTTTTGGTGGCTCTAGGGGAGATCAGTTCTTGGCCTACTCATTTCTAGAAGCTGCCCACACTCCTTGGCTCATGTTCCTCTCCCATCTTCAGAGCTGGCACTCACCTCATTCGGACCCTTGCTTCCATGCCACATCTCCCTCTCTGGCTCTAATGCTCCTGTCTCTTTCTTCTAAGGACCTTGGTGATTACACTGGACCCACTAGATAATCCAGGATGAAGTCTACATCTCAGGATCCTTAACTTAACCCCACCTGCTAAGTCCATTTTGCCAAGTAAAGTACCATATTCACAGATGCCAGGAATTAGGATGTGGATATCTTTAGAATACGGACATCTTGGGTGATGGCACTGAGGGGGGCACTTGGCGGGATGAGCACTGGGTGTTATGCTATATGTTGGCAAATTGAACTCCAAAAATAAAAAATAAAAAATAAATTTAAAAAAGAATACGGACATCTTTAGGGAGCCATGGTTCTGCTTACCACAGAAACCATTGAAGAATTTTGAGAAGGCTGGGGTGACTGAATTGGGGTCTTAGGCTTCAAGGTTAAAACAGCAGGCTCAAAGGTCTAAATCTGGGCTGAATCCTGAGTCCATTGTGAAAGAATTCTGTAACCTTGGATCATTTCCTACTTCATTTCTCTCTGCCTCGGTTTTCTTATGTATAAAATGGGACTGCCTCCCACAAAAGGGCAGTAGGAAGGATTATATGGGATAATAGAAGTGAAACAGGACACTGGAAAGCACTCAACAAATTGGGAACACCTTGGTGCTCGGTAAGTGCTAAGAATAGCGACCTGATCAAGAAAAGGCCATTCATAGTCAATGTGATGAAAAACAAAACCTAGCCCCCTAGGGGGCCCATTTCCCCCAGGACCATCTGCATGATAGGGAAGGAGGTATCCAAGCACCAGGGGATTCTCGGGACCAGAGGAAACATGCAGCTCCTCGGAATGGCACACTGCTCTGTGGAACATTGCTTCTTCCTCTCTGTTGGCATAAAGACATGAAGGATAGAGGCTCCCCTGATCTGTTCCCATTTTATGCTGGGTTTCTGTCTGGGTGTTGGATAATACTAAAGAGTTGATGACAGTTTGTCTTAAGCGTTCTTCTGTGAGATCTCTGAAATGACCATTTAGTTCTATGTGAAATATTTCTTTCCTGCCTGTTGTTGGATATGAACCTCCCAGCAGTTTACCTACAAGTAGGGTTGCCAGATAAGATATAAGACAACCGGGCAGCCCGGGTGGCTCAACGGTTTAGTGCTGCCTCGGGATCGAGTCCCATGTCGGGCTCCTTGCATGGAGCCTGCTTCTGTCTCTACCTCTCTGTGTGTGTGTGTCTCTCATGAATAAATAAATATATAAGACAACCAATTAATCTGAACTTCAGATAAACAATGATTATTTTAGTATTTAGTACTAAGTGTTAGGTACTACTTTGTTAACCAGATTATTTTGTTAACCAGAACATTCTCTTCTCAACTTCACCGTGTAACACTTTACTGTATGCTCTTTGATGCAGTCTTCAAAGTTCTGAAAGTTCTAGTACTTGCAGGTGACTTTTTCTGAAGTGGCACAGGAAAGGGAAGGAAGGCTATGGTTCTGGAAGGATAGCAAGGGTCAGGAGAATGAGGTCTCATCCCTCTTATTTCACTGTCATGAACACAGATTCTTCTGCTGCTCAACTCTGAGATTCAGACAAGCTCAGCTCCTGCTCTGGATCTCACATGTCTCCTTTATTAATGGAGAGAAAAACCTAAAGACCACCAGGATACCTTGTTTACGTATATTGAGATTATTTGTTTAAAAATGTGCTGCACAATGCAAGGTCTAATTGTCTTTGATCTTGACTAGGAGAATGATGATGACTCTCACGGTTTATGGGATGCAAATGAAAGCCTGTCTTTGGACTGGGTGCATATAATTTGAAGTACTCACTGTTATGCAAAACACATAAAATGAAATAACAGTTGAAATCTACAAAGCTGGCCATTGTTGGCACTCAGGTATGCCCAAGGGTTTGGCTCCCAGGCTCAGTCCCTTGTGACCCCCCCCCCCCCCCAATGTAGGATAACCCTCCTTTTTTTACTGGCCTTGGGTCTTTGCTCTAAATTTCCCTCCTTGGTCTGTGGAGGGTAGCCACCTGGAGTCCTCCAATTTACCTTGTTTGCAGCAGAGGCTCAGCCTTGCCACTAGTTAGGGCTTCACAGATGGTCACTGGTCACTTCCTGGTCATCCCCAGGTCACTCTCCACTGTCAGACACTATTCAACCTGATGCTCTCAGGGAGGGCTTGAGTTTTCACATCAGGGGTACCTGGGTGGCTCAGTGGTTGAGCCTTCGGCTCAGGTCATGATCCCGGGGTCCTGGGATCGAGTTTTCACATCAAAGTTGGTTAGGCATTTCTGGTGACTGAGTTCTACATTTCTGTACTCATCCCGTTTAAATACCATTTCTAAATAAATGCAAAAACTTATTAAAGTTCATGAAGCCCTAAAGAACCTTGGATTTTCTCCCTTTGTAAATGAACTAACCTGTCCAGCCAGTGGCAACAGGCCCAACAGTGCAAAGATTGTGTCCTCTTGGATTCCCATTACTTCCAGAAAAAGGTGGCCCGAGGGGCCAGGGAATTAATGACTTAATGCCTACAAAGCTCTAGGAACAACTTGCTGCAGATAAGGTCTCATTATCGTTAATTGTTATTATTATTGTTATTATTGTTATTAACTCAACTCATAGAAAAGTTGCCACAGCTTTGTTAACCACCTCAGGTCAGGGGTTTAATTAATACTTCCTCTGAATGCCAGAGGCCCCAGGCTCCATGTTCCCGCCCCCACATCCGGGCCCTACCTCCTCGGAGCTCCACCCACAGGGTCCTCTCCACCCCCAGTCTTCCTAGTCCTTACCCGAGCAGGTCTGTCTTGCTTCGCTCCTGCCAACAGCTCCTCCCCCGCATCCCGTACCAGCCCCAAACACCCTCCTGCCCCTTGACTGCCCCTCCCCATCATCTCACATACATCCTTGAACCTTGTCTTCCCTTTCCGCAGTTCCCTAGCCACTCACACACACTTCTTTTGGTACCCAAACAGTTCTCGAGATTTTTGAGGGTTATGAAAGTTAAGAGAGGGTCCCCTGACTCACAGCCCCCTCCCCCAACTTCCCCCTTTGCAGCCCTCATTTCCTGCACCGCGTCCTGGGTCTCCCATCCCACCTCCGTGAGAACCTCAGGATTGTACCTCAGGTGGTGAGGCCGGTTGGGTGGGTTGGCTGGTTTAGGGTTACAGAGCTTGGCACTAACTCACAGCCCAGTACAGCTGCCTTCTTTAATTAATTAATTCCAATTTTTAAAAAACCATCACTTCAATTGGACCTCAGTGCATGCCTCTGGGGCACATGTCACATCAATTACAGACAATAATTAAGCTGCCTAAAAGAATCCGAGAGCCTCTTTAAAGACTCAAACACAATTCGGACCTAACTACCTTAGATCACAGTGCTGGAGACAGACCCTGAGGCAGAACCCCCAGGGGAGGAATTGGGCTGCTATAGTTCCAGATAGGAGGATGTTCTCCCGCTGGGGTTCCTGCCCTCAGCTGCCCACATTCCGTAACCTAAGTCCTCTCTGCCTTGGCTTAAATACGTGGAAGTTAAGCTGTTGCAGGTGAGGTGGTGGTGGCCTTGCTTCTCTGGGATCATACCAATGCCCCTCAAATTCCAAGTCCCCCTCTGCGCTGTCCTAACAGGCTGTCTTGCTTGGATAAAGATGAATCTCAGGCCTTCTAACAATAGGATGGGCACTGAGTGGATCTGTCCTTTTTCCAACAGTAGAGATGGTAGAGGCAGACTGAATGGAAGCTTTTGCTTTAGGAAAAGGTTTGAAGATGTCACTTAAGGGCAGAGATAATTTCATAGTAATGATTCTTGAGTCCCACCTTGTGTGACACTTGGTATATGTTCCGGGAAAGCTGACACAATGTGGAAGACAAAGAGCCAAAAGAATGAAAGAGCCTGCAGCACTACTACAGTACTTTTTCATATGCAAACCAAGTTAGGATAGGACGAGCCTAAGACTTTAGCCTCATTAACATTGCCCTTTCTAACAAGAAATTAAAAAAAAAAAAAAAGTAGACCAAGTAAACATAGCTTTCCTGATCTATTTAACTCACTTATTTACTGGCATATGTGAATTGACTGTGAATAATTTTGTCCCTTCATGTTTGCTTGAATTGTGGCTGTCCATTGGAGTCCAAACTTCCAGAGAGCAGAGATCACATCTGTTCTGTTCATTTTGCTTTGTATGGTATCCAGCAAAGGGCTGCAGCACAGTGTCATAAGTCCAGGACTTGGATCCTGGAGACCCAAGTTTTAGTTCTGGCCATGTGACCCTTAAAATCCAGGCCTCGTTATTATTTGCTGTTAGAAAGAAAGAAAGAGAAAGAAGAAAGAAAAAGAAAGAAAGAAAAGAAAAGAAAAGAGAAAGAAAATGGGCAGGGGGTGCCTGGGTGGCTCAGTCAGCTGAGAATCCAACTTTCTTTTTTTTTTTTAAGATTTTATTTATTTATTCATGAGAGAGAGACAGAGAGAGACAGAGACATAGGCAGAAAGAGAAGCAGGCTCCATGCAGGGAGCCTGATGCAGGACTCAAGACTCAATCCCGGGGCAGCCCGGGGCGGGGGGGGGGGGGGGGGGGGGGCGGGGGCGCTAGCGGTTTAGCGCTGCCTTCAGCCCAGGGCATCATCCTGGAGACTCAGGATCAAGTCCCACTTCAGGCTCCCTGCATGGAGCCTGCTTCTCCCTCCGCTTATGCCTCTGCCTTTCTCTCTCTCTCTCAAATAAATAAATAAATAAATAAAATCTTAAAGAAAAAAAAAAAAAAGACTCAATCCCCGAACCCCAGATCACGAACTGGGCTGAAGGCAGACGCTCAACTGCTGAGCCACCCAGGCATCCTGAGAATCCAACTCTTGATTTTGGCTCAGGTCACGATCTCAGGGTTGTGGGATAGAGCCCCGAATCAGGCTCCAAGCTCTGCACGGAGTCTGCTTAAGGATTCTCTCTCTCTCCCAGGCCCCTCCTCTGCTCACTTTTTCTCTATCAAATAAATAAAGTCTGTTTTTTTTTTTTTATGGAAACATCATTTTCTGCCCTTCCTACCTACCAGCATTGAGGGAAGGATGAAATGAGGTAATGTAGACTAAAGATTTGTAGAAATTGTCACATGAACATGGCTTTTAAAGAATTATAAAATGCATTTTGATGTACAGAGACCATAGCTGTAGAGGGCTATGAGCCAAATGATGGCCCAGGCCATGCTGCAGCTGAAACCAGGCTTTGACCAAAGGGACACTGGCTATCCCAATAGCCTCCCTCATCTCTATCCCCAACCAAAACAGCTGCATTCATGGATCTGGACTTTAGGGTGTCTTCTCTTTTTCTTCTAGGACATCCTGGCATTTATTTTGCTTCTTCACTAGAATTCAAGCAGGGGTGGTAGGAAGTGAGGGGGCACAGAGTGAAAGTGCCTTGAAAGTGAATCCCTTTAAGATTGGACATAAACATACATACACACTGCATGAGGGCACGTATGCATGCAAGCCCTATGGCAGAAAAGCCAAAAGTCCAGCTTTCTGAGCTATCTATAAACACCATCACTTAGAGAAAAAGTGGATAAAGCAGGAGAGTCCAGGCCAGCTTTATCTATTCTGTAAAGGGGGCAGTTTCTTGTAGGAAGGGCTAAACAATAGGAACTGGATAGTGATTCTTAGCAAAGGAGTGGTATTGCAAGATATTAGCAAACAAAGTCAACTTTCTAGAATAGAATCCTAGGTATCAGACCTGGAAGACTCTAAAAGCCGGATAATCCCAT
Source organism: Canis lupus baileyi (assembly GCF_048164855.1). NCBI lineage: Eukaryota > Metazoa > Chordata > Mammalia > Carnivora > Canidae > Canis > Canis lupus. The sequence continues at coordinate 35,644,890 of NC_132853.1, forward strand.
CTTTTTTTTTTACAAAGTGTAAAAGGTAAAGGGATTTGAGCAAAGGTTGCAGCACTGCAAGTATGAGAACCTATGAGCCCATGGCCAGGGCCCCCACCCCCAGTCTAGTGTACAGGGACTGGGTTATATTAATGAGGTGACAGGGAGCCACAGCCACTACCCCTGTTTAAATACAGGTGGCAAAAACTATCACTAACAGTGGGTTTACTCCTGCAAGTTTGGGGAGTGAGGAAATGCAGTGAGCAGGGAGCTTGTATCAGACCATCCAAGAACCATATATGTATACTGCTATTTAAATGAAATCTTTGAAGGTTTTCAGAACTGTCAAAGTGTGCAGAACTTTATACTAAAACTTTTTATTTAGGGGCACCTGGGTGGCTCAGTGGTTGAGCATCTGCCTTTGGCTCCGGTGGTGGTCCCAGGGTCCTGGGAACAAGTCTTGCAGGGAGCCTGCTTCTCTCTCTATGCCAATGTCTCTGCCTCTGTGTGTCTCTCATGAGTAAATAAATAAAATCTTTAAAAGCACATTTTTTAAATAAAACTTGTTTATTTATTTATGTATTTGAATATAGTTGACAATGTTACACTAGTTTCAGGTATACAACATAGCAATTCAGCTTCTCTCTACCTTATACTGTGCTCACCATGAGTGTAGCTAGCATCTGTCACCATACAATCCTATTTACAGCATCATTGACTATATTCCCTATGCTGTGACTTTTATTCCTGTGACTTATTCATTCCATAAACAGAAGCCTATATCTCCTACTTCCCTCCCTCCATCTTGCTCAAGCCCGCATTTCTTTCCCTCTGGTTACCATCAGTTTGTTCTCTGAATTTTTGGTCTGATTCTACTTTTTGTTTGTTTATTCATTTGTTTTGATTTTAGATTCTACTTCTAAGTGATATTATATGGTATTTGTCTTTCTCTGACTTAGTTTACTCGGCATAATACCCTAGGTTCCCACTTGTTATAAATGGCAAGATCTCATCCCTTTTATGGTTGAGTAATATTCCTCTGTGTGTGTGTGTGCGTGTGTGTGTATACTAAAACTTTTTTTAAGAAATGGCTTCTACTGGGTTTTGTCCACTGCCTTAATGAAGAAATCAGTGAAAAACAATCCAAGGCCAGAATACCGGGGATGACTGAAGCCTGATCTTACATCCAGTAAGGCCAGGTGTGGGTGCTAAATGTTGCTTGCAATGACTGTCAGGTGTCGTGCCAGCAGCTAAAGAAGAGAGACTTGGGATTAGCAGTCTGGCTGAGGGCAAATGCCCTCTTCTTATGACATGTCAAATGAGGACACTGATTGGCAGCCCCCTTCTGTGGGTAAACGCATGAAAAGGGAGAGTTGAGGGAAACAGAGGAACTGAGATATCCTTACCAGCCCTGTGGCCCAAGGCCTTCCAAAGTACTGGTCACCAAAGCTTCAGATACACAAGGGCAAGTCCTAGGGTCCTGGAGAGAAGAAAAGGGGGGAAAAACACGAAAGAAAGGAGATAAAAATGTAGAATTGAACATTAAAATTATTCTCTATCACATGCCAAGGCTACCTGTTTTTACCCACAGGAATATGTAGCAGTCTTTCAGAGTCAAACCCTCCATTGTTTTCTGGGTTGAGTGGTTGACTGAGCCATTTAACATTCCTTGGCCCAAATTTCCTTCATTGGGAATAATACCTGCCCTGCCTGCCTCACAGGGTTGTTGGAAGATCTCATGAGATAATGGACATAACCTCCCTGCAGAAATCATAAAGCACTCGTCAGGTGGAAGGTAATAATATTACTATTCTAATTACTAGGAGCCCTTCAGAGGGTTGGCCTGTGGGTGTAGAGTCATAGATACCTGGAAGGTTACCTTGCTTCTTTAGCCATAGCTCTGCACACTGGTCTGCCTGTCAGGGCAGAGTAGGGAACGGATTAAATGTCCTAAAAGCACAAAGAGGCGAAACTACCTCTCAGTCAGATGTTTTGGGCTCACCAGTCCCTGTGGAGGCCAAGTAGTTCTTTCTTACATTAAATCTAAGTCTTACTTTAAAAAAAAAAATTTTTTTTTTACTTATTTATTTAAGTAATCTCTATACCCAAGGTGGGGCTCAAACTTACAACCCTGAGATCAAGGGCCGCGTTCTCTACCAACTGGGCCAGCCAGGCACCCCTAAGTCTTTCTTTTTATTACTTATGTATGCTTATTTCCTCCTGCTCTGCCTGAATATTTCTCTCTACCTGCTGAATTATGATGTCACTTTTAGTGTTTATCCACCGAAGACACTATTGAGGAACACAACCCAAAGGTGCCAAATTACACTCCCTGGAGTGTGGAGTCCAAGTATAATAAAGACCGAGCATCTGTTTTCGGAAGGGGCCAAGGACAGAGCTAGCTAGCCCTGGAACCCTTCTGTGTATCAAGTTCCAATCTCTTCCCTAACCCTATCCCAGATTCAGGTCATCTTACTTGCTACAGGGATTTTTTTAAGGGAGGGGGAGGAGTGGCTATTTTAGAGAAGTAGCCGCATCTGTATTGAAAAGGTGTAGAGAGGTAGGTCTTAAGACAGAGACATTTGTTAAGGGTGCTGCTAATAATGGAAAGAGGATGAGGAGTTCCAATGGAGAGAAGATTTAGGGAACATCAGGGAAGTATGGTTTATGGTGGGAGAGGGTCATGCTGACCCTCCAAGTTGCTGTCTTGGGTCCTCTCCACCCCCCTAAGGCCTTCACCTTGCCTGCCTCACTTCCCCTCTCTGTACTCCAAGCACTTGCAATTATGGACACCCTCTCTTGGCTTGGAACTCGGACAAATGCTACCTTGTTAGCTAATAGTACCATTAATTATATTAATGATTAATAGCTAATTAGTCATAATGCTGTAATACTTTCAATGGAGGGTTCCTTTCTTGCAGCAGCTCAATGTCTCAAGCACACACACATATCCCCTTTCCTATTCCTGGCCACAGAACAAACGCGGCTCTAAATTTGTTTTTCTGATCACTCTGGCAATCTCTAAATTTCTCTAGTTTTTATTAGCTGTTCCATTTCCCCGGCGGATGACCCCCCACACACACACACACACACACTCCTGCTTCTCTTTTGCCTCCTTCATTTCTGCCTTCTGTCACTCACCCTACCCTCCAGCACCAGAGGCCACAGTCAAGATTTTTTTTACATTTCGCTTCATAAGCCGAAGAAGGCTCCTTTGCTTCTAAGTCTCACTCGGGCCCACTTTCCTACTTCGTCCCCCCCTTTTTCACTTCACCTTGCCTTAATCCTACCCCGCCCCTACTTCGGGGAGGCTCGCACCCTCCGCCCCAGGCTCCCTCCCACTCGGCGTCTTGGCTTCCTTTCAGCAACCACGCCCCCAGACCCAGGGCGAGCGGCGCGCACGCGCAGTGCACGCCTTTACCTGGGCGCTCGGCAGTGGGCGGAGTGGGGGAGGGCGGGGGTGGAGCGGGAGTCGGCGGTTATCTGGGCGGCGGGGCGCTCACATTGTGGCAGCGGGGAGAAAAGGTGCGCCGGGGCCGGCCCGAGGGGCTGCGCATGCGCGCCGCCGCGCCCAGCGGCCGGGATGCCAGGGGGGCGGGCGGAGGGAGGTGTCGGCTCCCCGTTGGGCGGGGGGGGGACGCGGGGGGGCGGGCGAGGGACGCGGGCGCGCGCGCGCTCTCGCCGCCGCTCGCCCTCCCTCCCTGCCCCCGGCTCCGCACTCACAAGCACACACGCACACCCCCTCCCCTGCCTCCCTGCCTCCCTCCCTCCCTCCCCGCGCGCCGCCCGCCCGCCCCGCCGGCCCCGCTCGCCCTCGCGCGCTCGGAAGGGAGTCGCGAGACGTCGGAGCGGCGGCCACGTAGCGCTGCGGCGGCGGCGGCGGCGGCGGCGGCGGCGGCGGCCGAGGCCGGGTCTGCGGAGCGGCCCTGAGGACAGACGTTGGGCGGGGGGGAGGGGCCGGCCCGGCCGGCGGTTGTTACTCGAGCGCCGCGGCTGCAGGCCCCCCGCCGCAGGGATGGACCGCCGAGGCGGCGGTCGGGGCGGCGGAGGCGGAGGCGGCCGGCCAGGGTGAGTAGAAGCCCCTGCCCCCCACGCACACGCCACAGTCGCGGCTGCGCCCCTTGCAGCAGCCCTTCCTCCCCGCTGCCCGCCGGGCCGGCCGGGGCTCGGGCGCCGGGTTAACCCTTCGCCGAGGCAGCTGCGTGCACTAGGCCGGAGCAGCCCCCATCCGGCGGGGAGGCCCGGGGCGCTGCGCTCCTCTGGCCGCGAGCTCGGGCCGGGGGCGCCCGCTTGTGCCTCCCCATCCCGGACCCAGGCGGGCTCCAGTTTTGCCGAGAGCCCGCTCGCCTCGAGACACGAGGGGAGGCTGGGGTTGACTGGGTTAGCGGGCCGAGGGAGGCTTTGCACCGGTCCTCCTGCGAGCATTCCCCTGCCCTGCAGCTGGCGGCTTGCACCCTTTGCCTCCCCGGCCCTGCGGTTGCGCCCAAACCTCCAACCCCTGGGAGTATTGTGCTGCCTGAGATAAAATGCATCCAGTGTACACCCGCCCAACACTCACCCCAGAGGGTAATGCAGACCTTTCTCCACCCCCCACCTTCTCCTCCCCTCCAATCAGACTCTACTTAAGATTCTTAGATGGGAAACACTAAAGGTAGTGACACCCCCGTTACATCTGCACATAACATGTTCATTGTAGAGGGATGTCTCCTGTACAAATGATAAATGCCCCTGCCTCATCCTCGAAGTCTTGTCTGCACGATTTGAGATCCCATATGCTCTTCTTTGAAGAGGGCCAGTCTTTGATCACATTTAGTACATCCCTCCCCCACAACACACACACACTTCCTGATTGCCAGAGCAGCCCCTGTCATTGCGGATCCATTGTCAGGAATGGCTTGTGCCAATCAAAGGAATGTGCTTTTGCTTTTGGGGAAGGGTTCTTTCCATAACCATGTTCTCAGGATGGCCCTGCGTGAGTCTGTCTTTGATTATCCCCATGTTCAAGCATCGTTATCATAGTGTTTTCCTGATCTGCATCTCCCGTGTACCCTCAGTAATACCTGAGTGGTGCTTTTTTTTCCTCAGTTGATTAGATACATAATGGTGTGTGGGCATTTCATTTATTTTGTTGTAATATTTAACTTCGATCGTCAAGACATAGTAAATAAATAGGGTAATGTTTTGGGAAGAAGGTGTATTTTTTTTTTTTTTTCTTCTAGAGATGGCCAGGCCTGTATTGTTCTGGGAATGGCAACTAGCACATGCTTTGTTGACAACATGTGTCTGCTCAAGGAATGAAGAGCTGCTGTGGCTGGCATGTGTGTGTGTGCGCTGAATGCAGGGGATGTTCCCGCTTAGGGCTGATTTGAGAGTGGTCAACTGCACTGTGATGGTTAGGACTGGCAGGCAGGTTGATTGCCCGTATCAGGACTGTGCACATGTATTCGGATAGGGACTACCTTTAGTGTAATTTTGTTGAAAATGTTCACCTCTGAGTTTTAGTGATTCTGGAAATGTCTCCTTCAGTGGTTCCTAACCTTTCTTTGGGATTATGGAAGCCTTTAGGGTCCTCTTAGTGAGGACACATCATTTTGTATGCAGTTATACCCCTCTTGAAGCTAGTCCTGGGACATCAGGTTGAGATCCATATTATGCAAAAGTGAAAGGAAACTTGAGTTTTGTTTCTTAAGGATTGGCATTACAGTACTTTGAGCAGTAAGCAACAAAGTAGATTATATGTATCGTTCCTTGTGTTTTGTTCTTTGATTACAGCAGGTTAGGTATTTGTAAGGTATCATTCCCTGTCTTCCTATAAAAAGGAGATGTATGTGAGAATTTCAGAAAAGGTTAAAACTGGAGTCAAAATAATTTGTCTGAATTTGACCAGTTGATGATATATGTTCCTTGCACTGTATTCTAAATGTAGCAAATTTCAACAGCAAAGTCAATGGTCTGTTTCATGATGCCTATCCATAATGTGTTGATTGAGGTTGATTTGATTTCTTAAAAGAAGGGTTTATCATCCCTGTAGTAGAGCACCTGCTTTGTGCAGATTTTTTCAACTTTATTAAATATGATTTCATGTCTCTATTCAAGATGACATTGCCATCAGAATTATCCATTTTAAACTTTGTTCTAATGGAAAGATCTTAATTGTAGTTAGGGAATTCTGTCTCCATGTTTAGGATCTAGAACTAGGGATGAACGTTGCACTATTCCATCAACAAGCAGAGGATAAATATCAGCTATTCTTGTTTAAATCACTCTGCATCCAGCTTTTGCTGTTTGATTATATTTCAATCAAGCGAGACTTATTCCAGCTTGTGATAGTGTTGTGGTGGGCAGTGACATTAAAGAAACATAGTCTCCAGCTCTTCAGGAGCTTACAGTTCTGACAATACTTTTTACCTAAGGAATCCTTTGGGACCTTTTTTTTTTTTTTTTTAACGTTTTTGGGCTTCTGAGAGGCTAAGGATTTCATGATATTAACAGCTTTTTGGAAGGCAAGGGAGCCTTGGAATCTTGCGTAGAACCTATTCCACACACACGAAGAATAGCATTTATTCTGATAATTATGCAGTGTATCCTATGAAGTTTGAAAGCATGCTGAGATTGCAAATATTGCATCTTTTATTATCTAATAAACATGCTTGAAGTGGCTTGTATTACAGGTTATATTTTTTGTTCATGTCATGCCTGAAGTTTTACTGTCAGAAATTATTTGCCTATCCTAAACCCAAACCATTTCAAAGTTGCAAATATGTTACTTTGTCAGCGTGGTATAGTGATAGATCACTAAAATCTCAGGGGACAGTGTGCTTCCTTGATTTAATATTGCAGAACCTCTTGTAACCAGTCACTTACCTAGTTAAACACCCACACACCACAGAGCAGCTGATCATATAACATGTATGGCTGTGAGAACAGCATTCTGTCTGCCAGATTCAGAGCTTGGAAGCTGGAAAACAATTGCATGGCAGTGAAACACTTCAGGAGTAGTAGTGCCAGCAGCTCACTCATTAATACAAACAGCTTGCTTTAGTTTCTTCAACACTCTTCTTCAGACACCCTTCCCTTAGGAGGTTTCAGAAGAGCGGCTCCTACTCAAGGAAACAGCACCTACGTTCTGCAACTGTGGCCTCAAGATCTGATTCGTGACGCCCAGAGCTGTTTCCATTTCTGCTCTAAGTATGGGAAGTAATCTTGTAGTGTGGTAAGAAAATACTTTTCAAGTTTGTAGGGAAAAAGTTGATTAGTAATGCTACTGATGTGATTTTGTTTTGGAATGTCTGGAGCCTATCGAAGAAGTAAACTGTAAAAGTGAACTGTTAAAAAAAAAAAGTCACCCTTTACTCAGGGTTTTAGATAATTTCAACAAAAATGTGAATATACTCTGGAGTTTCATTTCCCTTGTTGTAAAAAGTCAGTTAAAGAGACAGCCAACAACAACAATAAAAACCCCTGTGGATTCTCTTATATTTTGTACCATTGCCTTTGGAACTAGTTACTCTAAAGGAGGTGATTGCATTTCCTTGCAGGGAACTCTTGGATCTTGTGCTCCAGCTTTAGGTATGATAGTCTTCTCAGCTACTGTCCCTATTTCTGACAGCACTTGAATTTACTTTGATAGAAGGAAACTGTGTTGCAGTCAGTGAATTTAGCTGAAGGAGGATCAGGAAGCCTTTGGAGCTAGGCAGAACAAGATTTGAATCAGCTCCACCAGTTACTGGCTTTACAGCATTGGGCAAATCACCTTGACCTCTCTGGCCTCAGATACCTCAACAGTAGAATGGGGTTTGTTATAGGGATTAGAGATAATATATGCAAGCTGCTAGCATGGTTCCTGGCACATGTATATATTAAGGACTCAATAAATGGTAGGACATGGCTGATGTGGGAAATAGAGATCATTTTGGCTAATGAGAGATCTGGTGCTGCGATCTGCATACTTTCATTTGTGCAGATTTGGGATGAAAAAATTGCAAATATTTGACTTGGAGCATACCTAAGTCTTGCAGGTGCAGCGTGCTTATGGGAACTTTGATTTGTTGCTCTATGGCTGGCTGGACGTGGTGGAGACAGTAAAACAGCTCCAGATTCTGCAGTGATACCCACAGGCTGTGCTTGTTTCAAGCCTATTCAGAGCTTGTGTGGTGAAAAGGGTGTTTTAGGACATTAACGTATCTCAATGAGTTCTGTGTCCAGAGTTGAATCACGTGCAAAGCCTTGTGTAAATTTTCATGGTTAATGCAAGCCATAAAGTGCTTGGTAGAATCAGTGAAGACATCAGATGCTTATTTTAGTTAATCTGTTTGTTTATATAGCAGTTATGTTTGATTTAAAAAAAACACTTATCAACATTTTCTCCCAAAGAATTCCCATTGCTCTTCTGAGGTTCTGATCATAAACTGTTATTAGGGTTATAAGTTTGAGTGCCTTAGGCATTTTTGCTTTGGTGGATGAAGGAAAGAAAAGTCTCCTTACCTGTCAAATTTTATCAACTCTCCACTTTAGGCCTATACCTACAGATTGTGTGTGGTATCCCTAGCCTTGTTTTTAGTCTGAAAAGTAATTTTATGGTAAAATATGACTTTTTCCTCTTTAAAGCATAGTTTAAGAGATTCTTTTGGAAAGTAGATTCAAGGCCATGTATACAGTTTTTTTTTTAATTTTTTTTAATTTTTATTTATTTATGATAGTTAGAGAGAGAGAAGCAGAGACACAGGCAGAGGGAGAAGCAGGCTCCATGCACCGGGAGCCCGATGTGGGATTCGATCCCGGGTCTCCAGGATCGCGCCCTGGGCCAAAGGCAGGCGCCAAACTGCTGCGCCACCCAGGGATCCCCATGTATACAGTTTTATTCAGTGCAGAGAGCTTTTAAAATAGAATTTATTGGGTCCTGTAGAATTACTCTGTCATTTTTGTAGGATATCATTGTGATAAGTCTGTGAACCCACAAGAGTTACCTAGAGACTTTTCAGATAAGGTAGACACATCAGTAATGCATTAGGATTTACCTCAAGGGACTCTGCTAATCCTTATTTTCTTTTATTGTTGAGCCACCTCGGGGCTTTCCCATCAATGGAATCAGTCACTAGCATTGGATTGCTGATAAAGAGGGATTGGCAAAGAATGGTTTTAGACTTGCCTTAGATTTTGCAGAACACTTGAAAAAAATTAATCTCGGCCACATGTATAATAATAATAAGAGCACTTATGCTGCGTGAGCCCAGACTGACTAAACAAATAAAATTTAGATGATTGAGCTACATATTTTTTTTCTCAACTATAATACATTTTGCTACATAAACTTTTTCTGGGGAGGAGGGTTCTATTTGTTTCTTAACTTATTTGTTCTGGTTTACTAGAGTCAAATGGCCTAGCAGAGATTTGGTTGCTTCTGTCAGTTTCTTGATAAACTCCTCAGTGTGTGGTGAGAAGGGATTGTTGGAAGAGAACAGAAATAGAAATGATGCAGAGTATGGCTGTAGGGCCTTATTTCTTGATCTTGCTAGGCATGTAGCATCAGAGGGTTCTTACTCTTCACTGGATTTCACAAAGATATACAGTGTTGGGTGATTCCTTTTGTCGTTAATGCTAGTGAAGAATAGAGTCTTTAACTGCTTTGGAATTTAGACTTTTCAGCTTTGGAATTTTGATTCAGTTTTGGAAATTCAATGGACTACAACTTCTTAATTACACTACCTGGCTTACAAAATGAGACTTACCCTAGGTCCTTATGAATTGTTTTCACCCTTTCAAATGTACTATATTAATGTATTTTAAGTAATGTCTGTGGCCTTTGAACATTGAAATATATGGTGAAGTGTTGGGTTTTTGGGTTTTTTTTTTTTTTTTTTTTTTGAGGTGATGAGAAGAGTCTGTGTGTGCTCTTAATTGCATAGATGAATCTGTGTTTTTCCCCCATTTCCTCTTAAGATTGTGGCCCAGGAACGCCTGGGTGGCTCAGCAGTTAAGCATCTACCTTTGGCTCAGGGTGTGATCCTGGACTCCTAGGATGCAGTCCCACATTGGGCTCCCTACAGGGAGCCTGCTTCTCCCTCTGCCTATGTCTCTGCCTCTCTCTCTGTGTGTCTCTCATGAATAAATAAATAAAATCTTTAAAAAAAAAAAGTCTGTAGCCCAGATGCCCAGAGACTTTTCCTGTATGTAATATACTATTAGAGCTGGGATTTGAAGTTACCTTGCCTGAAAGATCCTCCTTGTAGAACCCTACAGTTTTATTTCTAGCATAAAAAGCATACAAATTCATCTAAATAAACTCAACAAAAGTTTGGAAAAAACCTAAATGTGTATCAGTATAGAATTGGATAAATAAATTAGGGTACATTCATGCAGTAGAATACATTTTATAGCTGCAAAAAAGAATGAGGAAACTACTGTTGTGGAAAAATTTCTAAGCTGTGTATAAGTGGAATGCTTTATATACTCATTTGTGTATGGTGTCCTTCGCTCAGAATTAAGTTTATACAATTCATATTTTCATGTGTAACAATAATTAGTTTTCCCTCATATAATAATCTGTTGTACACATATAATTTATTTGTCCATTCTACCATTGTTGCGCATTTGGATTATTTCTAGTTTGGGCTATCATGGGTAATGGTGCTCTATTCACTGTGTTTTCTTCTGTACTTAAAATTTTTGATCCATGTGAATGTATACCCACCGAATATTTTTTTTGTTTAAAAAGTATTGCTCAACAATCCATAGGGAAATTATAATGTCCTGTGTTTTTTAATTTTATTTATTTATTAATGAGAGACAGAGAGAGAGAGAGGCAGAGAGGCAGAGACACAGGCGGAGGGAGAAGCAGACTCCATGTAGGGAGCCTGATGTGGGACTCAGTCTCTGAACTCCAGGATCACGCCCTGGGCCGAAGGCAGGGGCTCAACCGCTGAGCCACCCAGGGATCCCCCTAATGTCCTGTTTTAAATTAAATATTGAAATAGTTGCTGGGGCAAAATAGTTTTAATTTTTTTTTAAAGTACATTCTTAAAGACCTAGCCTGGATTTTTACAGTACTAAGAGAATTTCCAAGTCCATCTGAGAGCAAACCCTATATACTTTTATCCTTAGAGGGGGTTAAGTATGACAGAGAATGTTTTTAAAAATAGCTACAGGGACGCCTGGGTGGCTCAGGGTTAGGCGCGCCTGCCTTCGGCTCAGGGTGTGATCCTGGAGTGCCGGGATGGAGTCCCACATCGGGCTCCCTGCATGGAGCCTGCTTGTGTCTCCCTCTGCCTCTGCCTATGTCTCTGCCTCTTTCTTTTGTGTGTCTCATGAACAAATAAATAAATTTTTTTTAATTTTAAAAATAAAAAAATTAAAAATAGCTACATATTTTGAAAGATTTGTCTTTGTAACTGCTACATGGTTCTTTTCATTGCATCATTTCATAATAATGATATGATAATCCTTCCTGAATTGCTAATTATTAAAAATGTTTACTTAATATTTTTATAACTGTGGTATACTTAAACTTTTTGGGAACCCAAGGTTTTAAACAAATAGCAACATGAGAAATTTACTTAAATATAGTTAACTGATTTGGAATATTGTGAAGTGCCTTGGGTCTGCCGCCCAGCGGGGGCGAGAGGAGTTGGGGCAGGTAAGGTGCTCCTGTGAGCCCAGGCTCTGTAATCATGGCTGGGCGCCATTACTTCTATTGAAAAGTGCATTTGGTCACTTTTTTTTTTTTTTTTTTTTTTTTTTTGCTGTACTTGCACTATTGTCATTTTTTTCCCTCTTATTGCCCAAACATGGAAATAATGATTAAAATATAAACCTGTAAAGCAGTGGTTCTTGGGCAGCCCGGGTGGCTCAGCGGTTTAGCGCCGCCTTCAGCCCAGGGTGTGATTCTGGAGACCCGGGATCGAGTCCCACGTTGGGCTCCCTGCAAGGAGCCTGCTTCTCCCTCTGCCTGTGTCTCTGCCTCTCTCTCTCTCTCTCTCTCTCTCTCTCTCTCTCTCTCATGAATAAATAAATAAAACCTTTAAAAAAAAAAAAGCAGTGATTCTCAACCAAGTGCAATTTTGCCTCCAGGAGACATTGGGCAATGTCTGGAGATATCTTTGTTTTTTTGTTTTTTGTTTTTTTTAATTTTATTTATTTATTTATGATAGTCACACAGTGAGAGAGAGAGAGGCAGAGACATAGGCAGAGGGAGAAGCAGGCTCCATGCACCGGGAGCCCGATGTGGGATTCGATCCCGGGTCTCCAGGATCGCGCCCTGGGCCAAAGGCAGGCGCCAAACCGCTGCGCCACCCAGGGATCCCAATATCTTTGATTAACACAGTGGGATCTGGGGTGTGCTTCTGGCATCCAGTGGGATCATCCTACAGTGCACAGAACGATCTGGTCTAAAACGTTGGCTGTGTGGAGATTGAGAAACACTGCTATAAAACAACTTGCTAAGTTGATGCTACAAGGCAGGTAGCAGTTTTAGCATTGACTTTGTTAGATTTGACACATGAAAGTCATATTTAGTTTAGTCTAGAGAAGAAATAAGCTAGGATCTTGTCTAAATTGTAATAAGGTTTTAAATATGAAAACTGATTTTAGTATAAGCTTTAGCAGACAAGTCATCTTTAAAAAAAAAAAAAAGATTTTATTTATTTTTTCATGAGAGACACACACAGAGAGAGGCACAGGCACAGCCAGAGGGAGAAGCAGACTCCATGTCGGGAGCCCGACGTGGGACTCGATCTAGGGTCTCCAGGATCACACCCTGGGCTGAAAGCGGCACTAAACCACTGAGCCACTTGGGCTGCCCTACAAGTCATCTTTAAAAAAAAAAATTTTTGTTTGTTTTTGTTTTTTTTGTTAAGTAAGCTCTACCAGCAACGTGGGGCTGAAACTCATGACCCTAAGTCTGAGAGTCACATGCTGTACTGACTGAGCCAGCCAGGTGCTCCTAGTTATCTTTTTAAAAAATAGACTGCTTATAGTCTCCTAGAGGGTAGAACCAGATGATTTTGGAAGACAGTTTTTGGGTTTTTTAAAAAGATTTTATTTATTTATCTGACAGAGAGAGAGCACAAGCAGAGGGAGCAACAGAGGGAGAGGGAGAAGCAGGCTCTCTGTTGGGCAGGAAGCCCAATGTGGGGCTTGATCCCAGAACCCTGGGATCTTGACCTGAGCTGAAGGCAGATGCTTAACCAACTGAGCCACCCAGGTTCCCCTGGAAGATAGTTTTTATTTACAAGATTATTCAAAGAGAAAAAGTATTTATTATATGTTACACAGCATGAAGACTTCTTTTTTTTTTTTTTCCAAAAGCAGATATATTTGAACTTTTATAATCCTAAGGTATATCTTGTTCTCCTCTAAAAGAAGATATTTGGGGCGCCTGGGTAGCTCAGTCGCTTAAGTGTCTGCCTTCCACTCAGGTCATGATCTCAGGGTCCTGAGATTGAGCCTGGCATCACTCCCTGCTGGGTGGGGAGCCTGCTTCTTCCTCTCCCTCTGCCTCCCCACCCTGTTTGTGCACGCACGCTGTCTTGCACACTCTGCCTCTCTCTCTCAAATAAATCTTTAAAAAGAGAAAAAATATTTGGTGGTTTGACATTAAATGTATTTAAATCTTGTATAATGCGGGACACCTGGGTGGCTCAGTGGTTGAGCATATGCCTTTGGCCCAGGGCATGATCCTAGAGTCCCGGGATAGGGTCCTGCATCGGGCTCCCTGCATGGAGCCTGTTTGTCCCTCTGCCTGTGTCTCTGCTTCTCTATCTGTGTGTGTCTCTCATGAATAAATAAATAAAATCTTTTCAAAAAATTAAATTTTGTGTAATGTAAGTTAAACAATATTGGTAAGAGATGCAATGTTTTAAATTTGGAATATACATGCATAGTACAAAATTTTTCTACTTTCAAATAGCTACTTTATTTATTTATTTATTTATTTACTTATTTATTTATCTATCTATTTATTTATTTATTTTTTACTTTACTACTTCCTGTCAGGTTGTGGTAAAGAATGTATACACTTCTGGGGCACTTGGGTGGCTCAGTTGGTTGTGTCCAGCACTTGGTTTTGGCTCAGGTCATGGTCTCAGGGGCCTGATGTCAGGCTCCCTGCTCAAGGGAGTCTGCTTGAGAGTCTTTCTCTCCGTCTCCCTCTGCCCCTCCTCTCCTTCCATATCACACGCACACTCTCTCAAATTAATTAATAAATTATTAAATTAATAAGTAAATAAAATATTTTTAAAAAGGAATGTATACACATCTTTTTTAAAAGATTTTATTTATTCATTCATGAGAGACACACAGAGAGAGGCAGAGGCATAGGCAGAGGGAGAAGCAGGTTCCATTCATGGAGCCCGATGTGGGACTCAATCCTGGAACCCCAGGATCATGCCCTGAGCCGAAGGCAGATGCCCAACCGCTGAGCCACCCAGGTGTCCCAGAATGTATACACTTCTGCATCTATTCCACCTTGTCAAGTATTAAAACAATATCCAAAAGACAGTTTGTTCTGCCTACTCGTCTCTCTTGAACCTTTTTGTCCACTCAAATGTAAAGTTAAATTTTCTTTTTCTTTGAAGATGACTTCTGTCTCTAAGATCAGGTGGTGCAGTGAGCACTAAAAGATTTGTCCACAGAAGCCAAATATTGCAGAATTGGTTGTTTTCATTCCAGAACTATTTATTGAATTCCCTATAGGACTGTTTCTAAAGCATTTTGACTGTGACCCACAGTAAGAAGCAGTGCACACATGGTCACGTATGTTCTCTTTCATTCATACCCCCCCACACCTGAAACAAAAGCTATATGAAACAGTACTTACCTTTACTGTTTGTGAGGCAGTCTGTTATTTTTTTATTCCATTTCATTTTTCAAAATTAGGGTGGGTCAGGCAGTTTGAAAATCACAAAAAGTATTAAAGTAGATGCTAAGCAAATGCTTACTGGATTAAATAAATGGGGGTTGGGAGAGTGCTAAAATTAAAAGCTATGCTTAGAGGTATAAGTTTGAAGTAGAAATCCAAGAAATGTGGCATGAAGAAAATCATTGTGTTTATGATCTTATTCCATGTAGAAAGGTAATTCTTTTTATTTTTTTAAGATTTTATTTGTTTATTTGACAGAGAGAAAACACAAGCAGGGGGAGTGGCAGAGAGAGAGAGAGGGAGAAGCAGGCTCCTGCTGAGCAAGGAGCCTGATGCAGGGCTCCATCTCAGGACCCTGGGATCATGATTTGGCCGACGGCAGATGCTTAACTGACTGAGTCACCCAGGTGCCCCTAGAAAGGTAATTCTTAAAGACTGAAAACTTTAGAAGCGGGCAGCCCCAGTGGCGCAGCGGTTTAGCGCTGCCTGCAGCCCGGGGTTTAATCCTGGGGACCCTGGATCGAGTCCCATGTTGGGCTCCCTGCATGGAGCCTGCTTCTCCCTCTGCCTGTGCCTCTGCCTCTTTCTCTCTCTGTGTGTCTCTATAGATAAATAAATAAAATCTTAAAGAAAAAAAAAAAGAACTTTAGAAGCCTTGAGGTTGAATCCTCATTTTGCCTAGTGTTTTAAGCTATGGTATTCCAAGAGGGAGTACACCTACCATTGCTTAGTACACACAGACATACACACACACGTACACACTATCTACCTGTTTATTAAGTTAGGTAGAACTGGGGATTAATGAATATAGGGAAAGATTTTTTTAACTCTGTAGTATGACCTTCTTTAACACTGACCCTGATTTAGACAATAATTTGCTTATGTAGAATGGTTATAGAATAAAAATCTATCAGGGACTCAGTAGTGAGTGTTTACTTCTGTGTAAAAATCCAATTCCAGGGTTGTACTGTATTTCAGGGACAGCTCTGAAAAGCACTCATCAGAACCTGGTTTTCCAGAAGGATAAAACTTAGAAGTTACTTGGTTGGCATTGTATTTCATTTCTATCTTCAGAGTTACATATACAGTCTGTATTTTTGTTATTCATCAAACTTTACAAAGCATTTACTGTTTAATCCTTGTATAACCCTTTGAGATAGTGTATTATTACTCCATTTTACCAGCAGGGAAATTGAGACAAAGTGAAGTTATGTAACTTGCCAAGTTAAATATGTTCTTTTCTTGATAATGAGATTTTATAAGAAAGGACACAAATCATTTTATCTTGTTAATTAAAAACTGAAGTTTAGGGACACCTGGCTGGCTCAGTCAGTTAAGCATCTGGCTCTTGGTTTCAGCTCAGGTCATGATCTCAGGGTTGTGAGATCGAGCACCTCGTCAGGCTCTGGCTCCACAGGGAGTCTGCTTGAAGATTCCTCTCCCTCTCTCTCTCCCTCTCCCCCTGCCTCCACTCACTCAAGCACACATACTCTCTCTCCAGTAAATAAATCTTTAAAAAAAATTTTAAAAGTTTAAAAAATAGAATTAAAAAATCTGTAAGTACTTCTGGACTTTTGAAGCCAGGGACTGAGTAAAGCCTTTGTTTTAAGTTTTAAATTAATGCACAGTAAAATTGACGTTTTGGTGTGTACAGTTCTGTGAATATCAGTACATGTTATAGATTCATGTAACCACCATCACAATCAGGATACAGAACAGTTCCATCACCTGAAAAACCTCCCTGCTGCAGCTCCTTGCCTCCATACACTCTTCCATGCAGCATCCGTGGCAAGCGATGACCTGTTGCTCATCTCTGTCCTGTTCTCTTCTGAGAATGAGAATGTTCTTTTTTTCCTTTTTTTAAGATTTTATTTATTTATTTATGAGAGACACACACAGAGAGAGGCAGAGACATAGGCAGAGAGAGAAGCAGGCTCCACTCAGGGAGCCCAATGTGGGACTCAATCCTGGGACTCCAGGATCATGCCCTAGGCCGAAGGCAGACACTCAACCACTGAGCCACCCAGGCATCCCGAGAATGTTTTATAAGTAGGATCATACCACATGTAAGATTTTGAGACTGACTTCTTTCTGCATAATGCCTCTGAGAGTCATCCTAGTTTTTGTATGTATCAGCAATTCCTTTTTATTGCCAAATAATATTCCATTATGTGCATGGATTACAATTTGTTTCTCCATTTACCTATTGAAGGACATTTGGATCATTTCCAGTTTCTGGTGATTATGAACAAAGCCTCTATAAACATTCATGGACAGGTCTTGGGGTGAATGTGAGTTTTCATTTCACTAGAGTGAATAAGAATGGGATAGCTGTGTCATGTAGTATGTATCTCAATCTGTCTTCCAGAGCCAGTGTGCTCTTGTGCATCTCCACCAGAAATGTGAAAGTTCCAGTTGTTCTGGATCTTTGTCAGCACCTGATATTGTCAATATTTTTTATTTTAGCTGCTCTAACAGATGTATGGAAATAATTCACTGTGAGCCGAATGACCAGAATCTAGGGGGTAGGCCCAGCTCTGCTGCCAACTAGCTGTTGACCTTAAAGGAGCCCTTTATTTTTATTTATTTTTTTTTAAGATTTTATTTATCCATTCATGAGAGACATAGGGATGCAGAGACACAGGCAGAGGGAGAGGCAGGCTCTCCCTGGAGAGCCCTATGTGGGACTTGATCGTGGGACTCCAGGATCACACCCTGAGCCGAAGGCAGACCCTCAACCACTGAGCTGCCCAGGCGCCCCAAAGGAGTCCTTTAAATAACTTTCTGAGCCTCTTGTTTCCTTGTCTCTCATGTAATAGGGAGTATTGAATGTGCTGTAAGTTCTGGAATTCCCAAATTCATTGATACGGAAAGAGAGATCCTTGGCAAGAGGACAGATTTATGTTTGCCTGTGCACCAAAAGTCTGTTGACTGATATTCTGAGCTAAAGTAAAAATACTGTAAGCAACATACATATTCATAAACAGAATCCATGGTGACATTACTTGATTTTATAACTACAGTTTTTTTGGAGCTAAACATAATATTGTGATGGTGTGTGTCACATCTATAAGCAAAAATTACATAGCTAATGTTACCATTAACATTGACAACCTGTAATCTTTTGGCTAATGTCTAATGTTTTTATAATATAACTATTTCTTAGCTTTCTAGGGTTACAGTTTGTAAAATTTAATCACAAATATTTTGCCACTTCCTGTCATGAGTGGGGGATCACTTTTTTTAAAGATTATATATTTAGGAACTAGCCCTTAATGCCTTTTTTGAATATGAGACAAATTACTTCTATATAGCATTGAGAAGCTTTATTATTTTTCTAAAAAATTATACATGCTTATTTAAAACTGTTTAAGAATTACAGAAAATTATAAAGAAATAAAGTATCTCCTTCCCCACCCTCACCTCATCCTGACATATGCATATATAAAAAGACATATGTAAGGATATGTTTGACATATAAAACCATGTCCTTACAGATGACATGATACTGCTTTTTAGTCTTTTTTTTCCTCAATGTGGACATATTTCTGTGTCAATTAATATAAAGTCTATCATAATTTGGATGTCTGCGTAGTATGCCAATGTCTGTGTGTACCATTACTTGTGTTTCAAGTCTTTTGTTATAATAAATAATGCTTCAGGGAATGCCCTTGTATACACATCTTTTTATGCTTGTGGCATTATCTTTTAATGGTGAATTCTTTGATGGCTGTATCCAAAAGTATGCATACTTCACACTTAGGAAAATAGTACTGAACCCCTCTATGGAAGGTTACTCCATTCTTAGGTAATTAGCTGTGCCAGGTAATTTCATACATCAGTCAGGCTACCTTTGTGTTAGCCAGTTTGGGATTCAAGCCAGGAAACATATGTACACATGTTTGTACCTGGATTTCTGCTGGAAAAAAAAAAAAAAAAACAGCCCATTTGCTAATTGATAGTCTTTACCAAGTAAACCTGAGAATGTTTTTTTTTTTTTAAGATTTTATTTATTTATTTCATGAGATACACACAGAGAGAGAGGCAGAGACACAGGCAGAGGGAGAAGCAGGCTCCATGCAGGGAGCTGGACGTGGGACTCAATCCCGGGTCTCCAGGATCACACCCTGGGCTGAAGGCGGCGCTAAACCGCTGAGCCACCCAGGGATCCACGCCCCCTCCACCCCTCACCCCCCGAGAATGTTTTAAAACATCAAAGCTTAAAAAAACAAAGTCCGTTTTTAAAAAATCTCACTTTGGAGAAAAATAAACAGATAAAGCAATCTACTTTAAAAAAAAAAGATTTTATTTATTCATGAGAGACAGAGAGAGAGAGGCAGAAACACAGGCAGAGGGCAGCCCTGGTGCCTCAGCGGTTTAGCACCGCTTTTGGCCCAGGGCTTGATCCTGGAGTCCCGGGATCAAGTCCCACGTCCGGCTCCCTGCTTGGAGCCTGCTTCTCCCTCTGCCTCTCTCTCTCTCTCTCTAATGAATGAATGAATGGATGGATGGATGGAGCCTGCTTCTCCCTCTGCCTCTCTCTCTCTCTCTCTCTCTCTCTAATGAATGAATGAATGAATGAATAAATAAATAAATAAATAAATAAATAAATAAATAAATAAATAAATAAGAGACACAGGCAGAGGGAGAAGCAGGCTCCATACAGGGAGCCTGACCTGGGACTTGATCCCAGGTCTCTAGGATTACGCCCTGGGCCGAAGCCAGGCGCTAAACCACTGAGCCACTGGGGCTTCCCTACTTTTTTAATTCAAAGAAAATCTTTTAATTAAAGTGATTATAACTCAATTTGTATTATCCCAATAAGCTCTCATTTTAAACTTTTTAAAAATATTTTAAAAATAAATGTCATTCAAACTTAAAAAGATAAATTAATTTCATTTGAAAAAAAAAAAAGGTTTTGTTCTTAAATAATCTCTACCCCCAATGTGGGGCTTGAAATCACAACCCCAGGGTTAAGAGTTACATGCTCCACTGACTGAGCCAGCCAAGTAACCCTCTTTTTAAATTTTTTAAAATAAGTTTTAAATTTTGGAATAATTTTAGGTACAGAAAAGTTGCAGAAGGAGTATTTGTATACCCCTTATCCAGTTCCCCTTACTGTTAAATTCTTACATAATCATGTTAAAGTCTTACATAAACTGAAGAACCAACATTGGTATATTACTGTCAACTCCAGAGTTAATTCAGATTTCACTAGTTTTTCAGCTAATATCCCTTTTCTATTTGGAAACATCCTAAATCAGGCTTTTAAACTCTATGCTTAAAAAATAATAAAAAAATAAACTCTATGCTTAAATGAGCTTGAATATCTATTCATAGATTAATTTTAGTGATACATGGTATGCACCGTGTATAATGTGTCTGGATCTCTATTTAGACAAATTTAAGTTATCTTTAACAGTAATAGTTCTGAAAGTTATCTTTTGACATTTATAGACAGTTCTCCCCAAGGCCATTTTAGAGTATGCTTGAAGATTTTTTCTGCACCCCTCTGTGTTCCATATAAAAACATGATCTATAATATGGAAAAGTGTAACTCTTGCACAGTGGTACCCATTGCAATATAGTTACAAGTTGCTGTCTCCAGGAGCACATGGGAAATAGCCACCTTTTGTTTACTGGGAAATTAACTTGTCTGTTAATCACAAGTGGTAGTCACCAGTCTAATATATGCTGGATGGTTTCACACTCTTGTAATGACTGGCTCTGAGAGAATTTAAGTGTTATGCGAGAAAAACGTGCTGGCCTTGAGGCAGGATACCATTATAAATAGGGAAGTACCTGGATATCTTTCACTCCACACTTGGTAATGGAAAGATTCTTTCCTGAGACAACCCATGACATCTAAACTCATGATATTAATTTGAATCATTCCTTGAAATTGTTTGGTTTATGGAAGAGGAAGAAGGAATTGGCGACATCAAGTATATGTGGATTTTTAAGAATCACTTTCCTCCCAGAATAAGTGGAACTCTTTTGAGCGTTTCCTCCATTAACATGCCATATTTTTTTAAGATGAAAAAAATACTCTCAAGCATTCTAGGAAACAAAGATGTCAAGAAAAAGGAGAAGGTGCATTTGAGCTAGGTCTTGGAAGATGGCTAGAATTTTATAATCAAATGATGGGGGAGTAGCAATGTTTTAGGTAGAAGGAAAGAGTAACATAATCAAATGTTTAGAGGTAGGGAAAATCAAGGTGTGTTTGAGAAATAGCACAAGGACGGTAGGTAGGAGAGGAGGCCTTTGGGAGCTAAGACTGAAAAAGTGGGGCTCAGATGGTGGAGGGCTTTTGGAATGCTCTGCTGAGGAGTTATATTTCATTCCAAGGCTTTAGAAACCAATAAAGACTTTGTAGCTGGGCAGTTATATGATCAAATTCTTTAGGGAAATGTAGTTTAGAAGATGTCTGTGTAAAGTGTCTTAAAAGAGGGAGTCAGAGAGACTGCTACCTCTGCATTAGATGATTAAGGCCTGAACTGGGAGGTTGTGTTAGCAAATGGAACGGGGAGGACAGGGCAATTTGTAAAACTAGGACTGGCTGGTTCATTACATAGTGGGGTAAGGTAGAGGGAACAGCCAAAAATGAGCAGGATTTTTGGAGCTCAGAGACTATAGCTGATTCATTTGGATCTTCCACAGACTTGACCATGAAATAAAAACTTAAAATCAGGGGATCCCTGGGTGGCTCAGCGGTTTGGCGCCTGCCTTTGGCCCAGGGCGCAATCCTGGAGTCCCAGGATCGAGTCCCATGTCGGGCTCCCGGCATGGAGCCTGCTTCTCCTTCCTCCTGTGTCTCTGCCTCTCCCTCTCTCTGTCTATCATGAACAAATAAATAAATAAATCTTTAAAAAAAAAAACTTAATAGCATCCTTGAACTGAAGGAAAATATGTAGTATTCTTGTATTAGAAGCAATAAAATAGGGCAGCCCGGGTGGCTCAGCAGTTTAGTGCCGCCTGCAGCCCAGGGTGTGATCCTGGAGACCCCGGATCGAGTCCCACATCTGGCTTTCTGAATGGAGCCAGCTTCTCCCTCTGCCTGTGTCTCTGCCTCTCTCTCTCTCCTCTCTGTGTATTCTCATGAATAAATAAATAAAATCTTAAAAAATTTAGAAGCAATAAAATATGTGGCTTAGAGTTGAGGATACATGACATTTGCTGTTTTAGGATTGAGGCAGCAAACCAGGAAGGGAAGAAGGTGGGTTTTGTTTGTTTGTTTTTTTAGAAGGTGGGTTTTTATTTAACAGTGAGAACCGTGGTTATCACCTGTGTTTACATCTGACTTTTGTGCAGTGAAACACTTCAAACGCTTTTGCTCACCATCACCACTACACTGACTGAATAAGAAGAGACTCCTGGTCATCTCAGTGTGACAAATTTAGAAAACCATCTAAAACGATCGTTTCTTCGCACCTACATGTCTATAAATGTGTGTGCACTGTGTTTGCATAGCTGTCTCTTAGTTGGACCTGTATATACAAAAGTGGCAGACCCCACTGTATAGTGTATCAGCTAGAGAACACCTATAAGTCAGCTTGCAAGCCAGTTCCTGCGGAAACATTGACTATGCACTTGAGCAATATAGATCTACAACCTTACCTGAAGCCAGGTCTGCATTTGGTTTTATTATTCTGTCCTTGAAAAATTAAAAGCAAAATATGGTGGTGGCTACTGTCTAGAAGGATGGATTTTGACCTTGACTGAGTGGTGACCTTCCTAGGTGAATTGTTTTACTTCTAACATGTTTAATTTTTCCTTTATATTTGATCGTTACATGTGAGCATATTTGGGATTAAAGTTTCATTGAATTAAAAATATTACCCTATTGCCTGCATTACAGTTTTTAGAAACATGAGTTTAAGTTGTATAAACAGCAATAAAATATACAATAGTCCTAATATGAAGGGATTTTCACACTACATTTTACTTCCTCTATAATTCCTTAGTCATACCAAAAACTTAATTTAGATTTAATTGTAGTCATTTTGGTGTTTTTTTCCCGCATTGTCAGGTTAAGGTCCTATTATCTTGTTTTTGGTCTTTCAAAGGAGATAGTGCTGTTTTGGGATGGGGGGGAACCTTTTTATATTATAGAAATTCTCAAATATAAAAAAAAAGTGTGATAAACCTAATATGTTCATCTCCCATGATCAATGTTGTTTCATATATATATATATATATATATATATACACACACACACACACACACACGTATATATATATATTCACCTTCACTATACTCCCTTCTGTAATTAACTTTGAAGTAATTCAAGGGACACTGGGCTGGCGCACTTGGTAAAATATCTGACTCTCAATCTCCAGGTTATGAGTTCAAGCACCATGTTGGATATAAAGATTACTTTTTTAAAAATTCTATTATTTATAAATATTTTTTTAAAGATTTTATTTATTTATTTATTTATAGAGACACAGAGAGAGAGAGGCAGAGACACACAACACAGGGAGAGTGAGAAGCAGGCTCCATGCAGGGAACCCGATGTGGGACTCAATCCCGAGTCTCCAGGATCACACCCTGGGCTGCAGGCGGCGCTAAACCGCTGCGCCACTGGGGCTGCCCCTATTATTTATAAATATAAGAATTTTTTTCTTTAAAAGACAACTGCAGTACCATTATTACAAAAAAAACCTCCTTGAACATTCAGTAAGTATTCAGTTGGTGTTTATATTTCCCAGTTGACTCAAAATTGTTTTTTTAACCTGTTTTTTCAACAGACACAGGCTAGAATGTTGAATTAGGGTCCAAAGAAGAGTGATTAGCAGGCCGGCCAGCTGGCCGGCCGGCCTTCCTTCCTTCCTTCCTTCCTTTCTTCTCTGTTTTCTTTTCTTTTTTTTTTTTTTCTTGCAGTTTTAATTGAAGAATCCAGATCATTTGTTGTATAGTTTCTGAGAGTCTGGATTTTGCTGATTGCATCCATGTGGTGTCATTTAACATGTTCCTCAGTCCCTTTTATTTTTTAGAAATAGATTTTTAGATCTAAAGCTTGACAGATTAAAGTTCAGTTTTTCTTGTGGCAAGGCTATTTAATAGGTGCTAGCATACAGATCTGCCAGGAAGCATAGTGTTGGTTGTTTCTTTTTTGGTACTGTTAATCAGCCATTGAGGATCTTTGCCCATATCAACTCATTAGGGGTTGCAAAATGATATCTAATGCTATAATTTCTTCTTCAACTATTAGCTGGAATACTTCTTTTTTTTTAAAAAAAAAAGGATTTTATTTATTTATTCATGAGAATACAGAGAGGAGAGAGAGAGGCAGAGACACAGGCAGAGAGAGAAGCAGGCTCCATGCAGGGAGCCTGATGTGGGACTCGATCCTGCAACTCCAGGATCATGCCCTGGGCTGAAGGCAGCGCTAAACCACTGAGCCACCCGGGCTGCCCAGCTGGAATACTTCTAAAAAATTTTCCCTTCAACAAGTATTTAGTTTCTTTAAGGTATATATCAGATAGGAATGACAGACTAAATACTTGATTCTTGCCCTTCACTTACCAGTTTTCAAACAAATGAATTGATTATCGTAGCATCCTGTAAAGGTGACCAGTGGATTTAAGCATATTCAATGTGTTTAGTCCACTACTGTTGTTAATCCTTGTTGATGACTCAGTTGTGGTATCTTTGTCCATTAGGAGCTTATCAGGCTGGCTCCTGAGTCTTGTCTTTTTTTAATGTTCAGTGTCACAGAATTGCATTTTATTTTTTTATTATTATTAAGTGTGGGGCTTGATCTCACCACCCTGAGATCAAGGCCTGAGCTGAGATCAAGAGTCAGACAACCAACCGACTGAGCTACCCAGGCACCCTCATAGTCTTTGATAGCTCCCTTGCTTTCCATTATGACAAGATATGAAGTTTTTATTTTTTATTAATTTGATTTATTTGTGTACATTTTTTGATGTGATAAAATCAGATTTTGATTTCCTCTTCCTTGATTAAAGCCAATCTTTGACTTCATTGTATAACAAGTACATATAGGAAAGTTGAATGTCTAAAATAACTTACTTTTTTATAATTTAAGAAAATTTAATGTGTAATAAAAAGGAATAAAATTAACTTAAAAAAAGATGAAACCTTGAAATGATACACATTTTACAAACATATTACCATATAGGAAGAGTAGTTTGTTTTTGCATAAATAGATAACCATATAATTTATTGTCCAGACGGGGGGATACATGAGAGGGGTATTATTAATAATTACTTTGTGAGAAAAAGGTATAAACCAGGACTTTGCCCAGCAAAGTAGAACATATGCTCACCTTACTTATAAACTAATTGACAATATCCATACCAGGGATTACTGGTATGTTCTGTTATGTTCACAGTAATGTGTATGGTATCTCATGTATTGTTGGTACTCAATAAGTATTTGTTGACTATTACTAAAAGCTTGCTGATATTTGGGAGCTTGGTGTAGATTTTAAATGTTTTTGTGCTTAGTTAAATTATGATTGCACTTTTTTCCCAACTTTCTTTCATTAACACTTGCATCTAAATGATCTTGTATATTGAGTTCTGAATGGGTATGATAAATTCATTTTTTTTAGTATAGTATTATTAAGTGCTTTGTTATAGGAAGAATACATGTTCATTATAAAAACATGAGAAAATCTAAATAATCTCCTTCCCACCACCTCTCCCTTTCACTGCCCCCCCCCCCCAAGGTCATGTGTCTTCTGCTTGGATTTTAAGGGAGAAAAGAGCAGAGCAGTTATATATTCAACTAGTTCTTGTTCTTTCAGAATCTCTCTGACTCACCTTTTAGCCAGTGGGCCTTAGTTTCCTCCATTTATAAAAGAGACTAGTACTTATCTGACAGGAACTTTGTGACTCTTAGATAAATGTGGTTTTTTTAGTGGGGAGGAGCTGAGGAAGGAGGGAGTGATTACTTGAACAATGTTTCTGTGATCAGAACTATTTTTTGGTCACCCTAGCCACATTTCTTAAAGATATTGCCAAATGTAGTGATAGAAAATTTGCATTGATGTGAATTACTGTGAAAATTCTTTGATTGTGGTAAAGGAAGTATATGTGGAGTCAGAGTCCACATTACTGACTAAAATCTTTTCTTCAACATAAATAGATGAAGGGGAATTAAATTTAGTCATACGTCCTCAAGCCTCTGGGCAACATGCTTGGTCATTTTGACCACTCATCAGATTTGAGTAATGACAAAAGTTATTTAAAAAACAAAACAAGCATGCAAGTAAATATTTATTCAGAGTTTTTATTACATCTATTTATAGTACATATATTGTGAAGAGCTGTGGTTTTCTTTAGATTAAGAAACATTATATAAAAATCATCTTCCCCACATAAATGTTTCCTCCACCCACCTACTCATTTGTCTGCAAGCCAGGAGTCTGTTCACTTCCTCTTGAGCTCCGTGCCTTTGCTGTTCATAGGCTCATTTTTTTTAGACATTCCAGTGCAGTTAAAATATAAATCTCTAAAGTGTGTATTGTTACTAATTAATTTTTCATACCCTAAAAGTAACTTCTCTGGAGTTTATGAGCAGATAGTGTCTTAAAACAGGTTATTCATTCAGAAACCTGGATGTTTGGGATTTTTGTCCTAGTGAAACATGTACAGTTGTTCACAGTTCAATACAGAGAATTGTATTTTGGGGAAAGGTAATTAAGATTTCTATGTGGAAAAATACCTTTTGTATTTGAACATCTTTCACAGCTTTTCCTGCCCAGGTTATTACTGAACAGTTGTTGGGCCAGGAAGCAAATAGCCAAGAATAATTTTGTGTAATGCTGAGGGGTTTTGTATTTTGGGGTTTTTCTCCTTAGAAGCAGATTGTTAAATCGCTACATGTTTTATAGGTTAGGTTAGCCTAGAATTAAAGTTTCAGTGTTTTGTCACCAGTAACTAACAGAGGTTTGTCAGTGTGAAGTGGATGTGTGTGTGTTCATGAGGAATTGGGTCTTTCTTCCCTAACCTGAAGAGTTAAGATGAGTTGTAGCATGAAGATGTATTGAAATCCACCCCCCCCCCCCATACTTTACCTGTTATCTGGCATTTAATGAAAAAACCTTGCTCGAAAGTTGTAGGTCCCTTGAGGGCAACAAACACTACACTCAAAATGAAACTAGGTTACTGTTTCTGTAACATGCAGTGGTTTGTATCAAAAGCTGTTTTGGTCTTAACTTTGAGATTATCCCTTATTCTTTGAAGTGGTCATATTTTAAGTTGGAGTGGTTTTAAATTTTAGAATTTCCTGAAGTGAACATAAAAATGTTTTAATATTTTCTTATGTGGTTGTTGTACACAAGTTTATAGAAAGCTTATCTCCAGACAACACATTTCTTCGATAAGACCAAAAGAAAAAAAAATACTTAAGATTTGAGAAAGTATTGAAGACTGACTGTTTTAGGAGTGTATTCCAAATGGTTTTATGTAGCTGTATTATAGATTTCCTTCGCTTTTGTTACCTAGATTTCCTTAGCTTTTGATATCTGGATTTTTGTGGTTTAGTACTTCCGGTTTGTGTTTTAACATTAGAACCATTTTTATAGTATAACTAAGAGAAAAGTAGACACTTTTCATTTACTATTTATTATTAACTACTTTTTGCAGTGTACCATCTCTTTTCTTTTGGTTGATAGGTTCTAAAATGAGGTGGAGCTTAAGATTGTGGTTTTATCATATCTTTTCTTCTATACACAATTTTTAGAAAGCTTAACAAACCAACCTCCCACTATAACAAATTGCAGAATGTTTTCTTGTAATGGGTACCCTATGCTAAGAAGTGTTCCTTCCCATCAGCATTCAAGCACACTCAGGTCTCTTCCGTCTTTAAACACCAAATTCAGACCTTTCCCCTGTCTTGACTCCAACCCCAGCTCTGTTCCTCAGCTTCTGTTCCCTCATCACACCCTCGCCAGCTGGTTAAGGAGGCCCCTCAGCTAGGGAGTGGGAGCTCCAGAACCCTGCCCAAGTCTGAGCCCTGAGCCAGTATACTAATTAACTCAAGACTGCTGTGTTGTTTTTGTTTTTGTTTTTGTTTTCAGGGAAAAGGAGTCTCTCTGAAGGACCAGGGGCCTTCAGGTTAGGGAATGATTCAGCCACTAAATTCAGTGGTCAATTTTCTCTGTCTTACTCAGTGCTTTAGCAGCTTTGATACAGTTGACCAGTTCTTCTTTCTTGAGAAAATGTGTTTATGTCCCTACTTCCTTGGCCTGCAGTTTAGTGTTTCCTTTTACCTGTGTGTTAATTTCTCCTCTCTTCTTTGTTGGTTCTTTCTCCTCTGCCCTGAGGGTGCCCCAGAGCTTTTCTTTTCTTTCTTTATGCTGTCTTCCCAGTCCCCAAATTTAAATTCTTTCTGTATGCTGATGTCTCCCAAATATTCACCTCTAGACCTGACTTCCTCTCCATCTCCACATTCTTGGAGCCAACTGACTACTTGATATCTGTACTTAGATGTCTAATTTCCATCTTAAATGTAACCGTATCAAGTAGGATGCTTTGGGTTGGAACTGATAATCCAATTCAAAATAATTTTAAAATAGAGAAAATGTATCATTACAAGTAATAAGATGCCTCAGTCTGGGATTGGTTTAAGTCTGTGGTTTAGTGACATCACCAGGGACCCACGTTCTTCCCACCTCTCTGCCATCTAGGAAATGTCTACTTTGTCCTTTGGCCATCTTCCATTATGGGTACGAGATGGGCACCTCCATTCTAGGCATCATATCTAGATAAGAGGAGTTCCAGCAGGGTGTGGTTATTGCTTTCTTATGCTTTTTAAGAGTTTGGAAATCGGGCAGTCCCGGTGGCTCAGCGGTTTAGCGCCGCCTTCAGCCCCAGGGTGGGATCCTGGAGACCCGGGATTGAGTTCCATGTCGGGCTCCCTATATGGAGGCTGCTTCTCCCTCTGCCTGTGTCTCTGCCTCTCTCTCTTTCAATCTGTGTCTCTCATGAATAAATAAATAAAATCTTTTAAAAATATAAATAAATAAATAGTTTGGAAATATTTTTCAGAAGCCTTCCAGCTGACTTCCACTTAAATCTCACTAACCAAAACTTGGTCAAGGGCCCACCTCTAGGGCAGCCCCGGTGGCTCAGTGGTTTAGCGCCACCTTCAGCTCAGGACATGATCCTGGGGACCCCCGGATCGAGTCCCATGTTGGGCTCCCTGCATGGAGCCTGCTTCTCCCTCTGCCTGTGTCTCTGCCTCTCTCTCTCTCTCTTTCTCTCTGTGTGTCTCATTAATAAATAAAATCTAAAAACAAAATAAATAAATAAATAAATACAATCTATAATTTTTTTTTAAAAAAAAGGGCCCACCTCTAAGCCAATCACTGGCAATGTGAATATGGACAGGTAAACAATTTTTATACAAAGTAGAATGAATAAGTATACTAGAGGTAGTAGAGGCAGAGTATAAATACAGGAGAAGTGATGATGGGGTTGGAGAATTTCAGAAAGAATAAGTTGTGTTTGAATTGAATATTGAAAAATCAGTGGAGTTCACTTGTTAGGGAGAGAGGTAAGGGCATTCTTGGCTGATGGGACAGGATACACTGATAACTGACGTAGAGAAATTCTAGAATGCTCAGGGAACGTTGAGTAGACCCGCAAGCTGGTGCACAGGGTTTGTGGGGTGATGTGGAGGGAAATGAGATTAGAGAAGTAAGGTGAAGGTTCTATTCTTGAAGAAGGTTTGGCCTTACCTTTTTTGGCAGTAATCGTCATTGTAAAGGAATTTTAGCAGTATTTAGCAAAAGACTTCTCTAGTCATTGTGCAAAAGACATACCCTCTTTGAATTTGAGGCTGATTGTCTTATTTATATTTTTTGTTTTGCCTCTCCCACCTGTGTTTTCTTCTGAGCTCTAGGAATGGAAATTCAGATTGCACACATCATCTATGATCTTGTTCTTTATCCATCACGTCTAATAAGCAAATTCTGTCAATTCTCCTTTTTTTGCCTCTCTGCCACCTTTGGTGTTGCATGGATTTCTCAGCCCTGCAATCAGAACCCTCCATTTTCTGTACCTCCTCTGTATTTACAACCTTACCACCTCCTAATCCCCGGCAAGACTCCTTTGGCTAGGTCTTTGTCTCCACACCCCTGGAATATACTGTGCTCATTCCTGATGACAGTTTACTCACATAGCCCTCTCCTCCACTGTCTTTTAATTTCCTCTCTGCCTTTTCAGATCCCTCCCATTTTCAGGATCTAGTTCAGATCTCAAGCCTTCCATAGCCTGGGTATCCTACGTCTTTCTTGCCCTTTTAAATAATTATATGGCAGCGTTTTTTTTTTGTTTTTTTTTTTTGTTTTTCTTATCTATTCATGAGAGACACACAGAGAGAGAAGCAGAGATACAGGCAGAGGGAGAAGCAGGCTCCATGCAGGGAGCCCAACATGGGACTGGATCCCGGGTCTCTAGGATCACACCCTGGGCTGAAAGCATACGCTAAACCACTGAGCCACCCAGGCTGCCCTATATGGCACCTTTAAAAGAAATAGCACTTGTTTTATTTGGCAGTTGCGACTTATTTTTTCTATATAGTTGCTAGCTCTCCAAACACATTTTAAGCTTGCGAAGGTTAGGGCCAACAGTAGTTATTTGAAGGAATGGGTAAATAAATATCTTCTTATATTAGATGCTTGATGCTTTGCATATAAATAGATGATAGAGCTTGTGAATAAAGAGTAGAGTGTGAGAATTGGACAGAAAATGCTTAGTGGGGGTGCCTGGCTGGCGTGATCAGTTGAGCATCTGACTCTTGGTTTCAGTTCAGGTCCCTATCTCAGGGTCGTGACATTGAACTCGCTTGGAGCTCTGTGCTCAGCGGGAAGTCTGCTTAAGACTCTCCCTCTGCCTCCGCCCCCCCCCCCCTTTTCTCAAATAAATAAATCTTTTAAAAAAAGAAAGAAAATGCTTAGTTGTATAAACCCTTTTTAACTATAATTGTTACCTTTATAATAAAAAAAAAAGCTATTTCTCTCTTTGGAAAAACAGGAGATCTGGGCATTCATAAATAAACCTTGTGTTTGAGTAACAGTTTTACTAAATAGAGTCCCGTCACTTCCAAGACTGTGAGATGCTGGATCTACTGTCTTGTGAAGATTCATAACCATAACTCAATGTGGTGAAGTCATCCCTTTTTTCTCTGTGGTCATCTCTACTTCCCAAAAAAGGGAGAGAGAATCCATTGGGTCATTTTACTAGCAACCAATGTAGAATACCTCTACTGAGTAAAGTTGTGCTCTATGCCACCACTTTTGCCTTTAATTTTGATACAGTTGTGGCATTGTCACTTGGTTTTGTTTCATTCAGCCTTTAACTTATTTTTTTTTTTAAAGAGGACCATTAAAAAAAGGAAAAGGTAGCAATGAATATTGGCCGGTATCTGAGGCTTCATGGATTTCTTCCACATCCTGTTGGGCATCTTGCCTTAAATGCTTTCTTACTAAGGCAAAGGACTGAATAGAATCATCCAAGGGATGACGTTAAGCGTAATCCTGTCTCTTTCCGCCCTAAGAAAGTGTGGTGGACCCAATTTTGGAAAAACTGTTTTTGGAAAAACCTAACCTATACCATGGATAAGGTTGCAGGATTGATCTCATTTGTATTATACTTATTTCAAGACCATACATAATATATTCCCTTAACCCAGGCATCCTCAACCTGAGATTCATAAGCTACTTTAAAAGATTTTATTTATTTATTTATTTATTTATTTATTTATTTATTTGAGAGATCAGGAGAGAGCACAAGGGGTGGGGGGCAGAGGGAGAAGGAGAAGCAGGCTCCCTGTTAACCTGGGAGCCTGATGTGTGGGACTCAGTCCTAGGACCTCAGGATCATGACCTGAGCTAAAGGCAGATGCTTAACCAACTGAGCTACCCAGGCCCCCCATAAAATAATTTTAATGTTCAAAAGTGCATTGGAAATATGGGAAAGCCAGACAATCTAACAAAACATTTTGATGGCTGTTTTCATATTTGGTTAGTAAGAAATAAAAAAGTATGATCTAAATGTAAATTCTGAGACAATATTTTAAAAGCAGTGCTCCATGGGAATGTGGCAGGGGATTTAGGGGTGGAGAGAAGAGTGTGTGACAGCCCTTGTTGAAAAGTTTGGGAATGGCTGTGTGGCAGTAAGTGACCAGATGAATTAGACAAAAGAATGAAAACATAATCAACACAGTCAATGTCAGTGCTGGAGGGAATCCTTTAGCTGTCTGGTTGAGGAAACCAGGGCCGGAAAGGTGAAATAGCCTGCCCAGCAGTGTAGGACATGTTGGCAATTACACTCAGTGTCACTGCATTACTGCTGTTAGAGCCTAGCCCTTCGTTTCCGGCCTACTAGGTCATCCAGTAATGTCATTTTTATGTAAACTATCACAATTTGCAGATAATCTTATTTTTTCAGTCCACCTTGAGACTATTTGTGTCCAGATAGTCTGTTTCATTTTATCTCTTTTTATTGAGATATAATTCATCTCCCACATAATTCTCCACTTAAAAATGTATGGTTCAGTGGTTTTTAGTATACTCACAAGGTTGTGCAGCCATCACCATTATCTAATTCCAGAACATTTTCATCCCTCAAAAAGAAGCCTGGAACCCATTAGCAGCCCTTCCTGCTCCTCCTTACCCCCAGCTCCTGTCACTCATTGATCTACTCTCTGTCACCATGGACTTGCTAGCTACACAACATGTAGCCTTTTATGTGTAGCTTCCTTCACTTAGGGTGATTTTTTCAGGATCCATTTATATATGTTGCACTCTATCAGTACTCCATTCCTTTTTTTTGACATTGTATGGATATGCATTTTCTTTATGCATTCGTAAGTTCATGTATATTTGGATGGTTTCCACTTTGGGGCTATTATGAGTAATGCTGTGAACATTGATATGCAAGTTTTTTTAAAGATTTTATTTATTTATTCATGAGAGACACAGAGAGAGGGGCAGAGAGACAGGCAGAGGGAGAAGCAGGTTCCCTGTGGGGAACCCAATGCAGAACTTGATCCCAGGACCCGGGATCACATCCTGAGCCAGAGACAGATGCTCAACTACTGAGCCAACCCAGGTGCCCCTATATGCAAGTTTTTGTATGAACATTTATTTTCAATTCTCTTGAGCATATACCTAAGAGTGAAATTGCTGGGTCATATGGTAACTCTATGTTTAACTTTTTGAGGAACTGTCAAACTGTTTTCCACAGTGGCTGAACCAGTTTGCATTCCCACCAACAGTACACAAGGGTTTCTTTTTCTCCACATCCTCGCCAACACTTGTTGTTTCTTGTGTTTTTTATTTTAGCCCTTTTGACAGGTGTGAGGTGATACCTCATTGTGGTTTTGATTTGCATTTCCCTGATGATGAGCAATGTTGAGCATCTTTTCATGTGTCTGTTTAGCCAGTTTCATCCTGTTTATTTCTTTTTAGAGAAGGGAAGAGAGAGCAAATGGGAGAGTGAGAGAGAATTTTTTTAAGTTTTTTTTTAAATTTTTATTTATTTATGATAGTCACACAGAGAGAGAGAGAGAGAGAGAGGCATAGACATAGGCAGAGGGAGAAGCAGGCTCCATGCACTGGGAGCCCCACGTGGGATTCGATCCCTGGTCTCCAGGATCGCGCCCTGGGCCAAAGGCAGGCGCTAAACCGCTGCGCCACCTAGGGATCCCCGAGAGAGAATTTTAATCAGACTCTATGCTCAGTCTGGAGCCCAACCTGAGACTGTATCACAACCCTGAGATCATGACTTGACCTGAAATCAAGAGTCGGACGCTTCACTGATTGTGCCACCCAGGCACCCTTCATATTTCATTTTTCAAACTTACTTTGCCTTCCCTATCTTTTGCTTTTTTTCATCTTCATTACCTCATGTTCACTATGGAAAAATGCATGCAACCAACTAAAATTACATAAATCTCTGCTCTACCACCCATAATTTACAACCTCTTTAAGAAAGAGTTTCTCAAATAAGAAGGAGAAAGAAGCCAGCAGTGAAACACCCCCTGTACTGGGAACTTTGCCTGTTATCAGATTATATAGGTGTGGGTACTGTTATTCTAGTTTTACAGGGGGACACGGTGAAAACGGGTGAGGAACATTCCAAAAAAAGGAATGGGTGAGATCAGCTGCCTTGTCCAAAGCTGTAAACTGGGTTAAGTAGGATATTGGCCTTCCCATCTACCATCAAATATTTTTGTTTTAGAATTCAACTGCTGGTTGAAGACTAGTTCAGTTAAATTTACTTTCCAAGTATTAAATTTTTGAAGTGTAAAAAATGCTCTGTTAGTTAGAAAATAGTAACAGTCTTGATGGGTCTAAATTCTAACATTTCCTGGTGTTGTTTACGCATTTGAAATATTTGTTGTTTACACATCTAAAATATTTGTGATTCTTATTTCTGTAAAATATAAGAATGTAATGAGGACCTTTCTCAGTTATTTTCATTTTCTGAATGAGTTTTTCATTCAAGTTCATGATAATCTTGTCATCATGACAAGACATATAGATTAGATAGGCCTCCCATAAAGGCTTACATTATAGGGAGCCACAGTGTGAACAAGAATGATTCACAAGGCCTTTAGTCTCTGATTTTTCTTAAAGCTAATAAGCAGGATATCAGGGTTCATAATGGTCAGGGTACTCACACAGATAGCCATTTTGAAAACAGACTAGTGCATTAATTAGTTGCATTCCGTAAAACAACTTTGGTCAAGGCTAGACTGAGACTTTCCAAGATTATATATCTACAAGAGGGGATATGTTCTGACTGTTTTTAAGGGTACAGAATCTCATTTGAGCATTCCTGCAGCCAGGGCTTTGTCAGATTTTAACGGAAAAGATAGCAGTAATACAAAACTCTTACTCTTCTTTGAAAAAGAACTCCTTTGTTTAAATTACATTCTCCTGTCTCTAGATGACGTTTGTGAATTGAATAATGGAAAGATGTTCTGAATATACTGTGTGATCATCCAGGTCCTGCAGTGTAGCCTACTTAGTATTTGATTTCTTCTTTGGCCCTAGGGGGTTACGGGTGAAAGCTAAGGTTGCTTAAGCCACTGTGATGAGTAATGCACATTCATTTTTATTGTCTTCTACGGAGATGTGGGGACTGTTGATGCTTGAAGGTAATTAGGTAGTACCTTAGGAGGAGTACCCCTTCTTTGTCCTCTTTCTCCTAGCTTCTCCTGCGTATTATTGAGGAAACACAATGGCAGTCTCATTTAAATGCATGTGAAAAAATAACTACAGTGAAAATTTATTTTTATAAAAGCTTTGTCTAAAACTGAAGGTGACAGGAATTTCTCAGTTCCATTTCTTACAGATAATGGATTAGGTGGACTGCTTAAAAAATAATTGACATGTGAAATTGTATTAGGTGAGATTGCATTAAAATTAGTTGTATTTTTCAACTATACAAAATATAGGCATCTGAGAGCACTTTATAATATTTATCTAAAATATGGCCCAGTGATGTGTGTCATTTGAGATTTTGCTTGTTGTAAAGTTGACTTCCACATGCTATGTTTGTAGATTTTCTAGTGCAACCTAGGTTGATTTTGTGCGCACCCTTGGAAATGAAGGACATTTATAGTATGCTACTAATCTTGTGACACAGAACTTTTTTCACTGTCAATTTTATATCTGTAACTTGCTCTTTACACATCAAGTTTAAAGTCCACAGTCTTCGGGATCCCTGGGTGGCGCAGCGGTTTGGTGCCTGCCTTTGGCCCAGGGTGCGATCCTGGAGACCCGGGATCGAATCCCACATCGGGCTCCCAGTGCATGGAGCCTGCTTCTCCCTCTGCCTATGTCTTTGCCTCTCTCTGTGTGTGTGTGTGACTATCATAAATAAATTTAAAAATTAAAAAAAAAAAATAAAGTCCACAGTTTTCTTTAGGTTTCATCCATTGAAAACTTAATGATTTTGTTGCAAGAAAATAAACTGAAACATAATTTAAATCTTTACTTGGTCAGATTGGTTACTGTGAAACACCAAGTGCAGATGAGTCACACTGAAAACTGAAATGTATCCATGTGAATTTTTTTTAGAGATTGATTGATTGGGGGGAAAGAGAGAGCATACATAGCAAGGGAAGGGGCAGGGGACAAGCTGGCTTCCCGCTGATCTCAGAGCCTGATGTGAGTGAGGCTTAGTCCCAGGACCCCAAGATCATGAGCTGAGTTGAAGTCAAATGCTTAATCGACTAAGTCACGCAGTTGCCCTTTCATGTGAATTAATCGAACATTCAAGGCATTGTGGAAAGAAGTGGGCATTCACTAGCTAAGGTTAAAACTTATACCCTTGAACACTAGTCTAGAATTTTATTTTTTACTTTGCGTCATTCAAGATATGTTTTTGTTTAAGGCCTAAATACATCTTTTGAAGTAATTTTATTTAGCTCATAAGAGATGATTGGTAAACTGGGGCAAAGAGAAAACCAGATTTCCAGCGCTTGCTCCATCACTTAACCAGCAATGACAGTGGGAAAGTTATTAAACTGAGTCTCAGCTGTGAATTAGGAACAACAGTCCCAAGTCATTAGAGGGCAATGATGCTTAAATGAGATAAACAAAACCCTATGTGGTTTCATTCCTGTCTTTTTCATGTTGAGTTTCTTGCATGCAACTTTCCTACTTCCCTTCTCCATCTCTCTGACTTCTGCTTGTCCTTTTAAAACCAGCTCTAACTTTTTCTTATCTCTGAAACTTCTCTGAGAGATCCACCACATTTTACACCAGTTAATCACCTCCTTTTTCCACACGGCCTTTGTATCGTGCGTGTATAGGTGAGTGTGTTTATTCACAGAACACTTAGAACAGTGCTTACTGTTGCTTAGTACTCTTATAAGCGTTTATATTTATTAACTCATGTAATCCCAGTAACACGCCATGAGGCAAACATAATTATTATCCTCATTCTACAGATACAGAAAATGAGACATAGGTTAAATAATTCAACCAAGGCCTCCTAACTCTGGTATGTGTTGGAGCCAGATTTCTGATACAGACAGTCAGGCTTCAGTTTGTGCTCTTCACCGCTGGGCTGTGCTGTGCTGTCTTTTGTAGTTGTTCTTATTACACTATACTGTGATTATGGGTTTTCATGTCTGCCTCCCTACTTAGACCTTTGAACACCTTGATGGCTCCAGCTCCTACAATGCCAAACACATAGTGGGCACTTCATAAATGTTTAATAAATGCATGATAAATGTGTTCTATTCAAACTGTAAAACATCATATAAATGCAAATTATTATCACTAATACCATGTACACTTTGTAAATTAAAGAGTAGAATTTACTGAGCTTTCAGTTTTGCAGTTTGTTTTCGTGGCTCCCACTTTTCATGTTGACAGACTGAGGTATAGATTGGTAACATTTAACGGTTGACAGTACCAAAACTTGGGTTAAAAATGAACTATAGTTATTGGTCCCCACTAAGCCTTTTTGGTCACACATTCTTTGCCATAATAATATAGTTTGTCTTATATAAAAGAACAAGATCAGAGAGATCTAAATGATTCTTACTGTACTTATTAAAATTATGTTGTAGCAGTTTAGGATCTTAAGTCGTGAGACTTCTATTGTCCTCTATAGGTATTTTGGAAGTTGTCTTACTCTTAGAGATTCTTTTTAAGAAAAAGACAAGGACACAGAGAAATTTCATTTTAGACTAGTAGAATCTACTGTATTAAGAAAAAAATTAGGGGTGCCTGGATGGCTCAATCAGTTAAGCAGTCAGCTCTTGATTTTGGCTCAAGTCACAATCTGAGGTCCTGGGATTAAGGCTCATGTCATGCTCTGCACTTTGCAAGGAATCTGCTTTGAGGATTCTCTCTCTTCCTCTCCCTCTGCCCCTTCTCCCGCTTATGCATTCATTCTCTTTCTCTCTCTTTCAAATAAACTAAATCTTTAAAAAAAAAGAAAACAATTAAGCTTTTAGTGTAGACATGAGTTTTAAACTCAACTTAATTACCAGGTAGAGATATTAAATAGTTATTTCATAAAGTACACATTCTTGTAAAATTTTTAAAATTACAAGTCAAATATTTAAATTTTTATTTTTGTCAGTACTGATAGAATATTTAGTATGAGATGGTTTGTGCTTTTATTTTATCCTGATTCCTGGTATTATCTTTCCTACTTCAGTTTTTTTTACTTATTTTAAATTTATTTTATCTTGCTCAATTGTGTGTTTGTTTTATTACATGTAATATGTTATACATACATTCAAGCTTCTCTGAAATCCATGGACTTTCACAGACTTTTTCTGAGTTCTCTAACTAGATGTGATTTTTATCTTCTAAATTTCCAGATTTCTCCTTTTTTTTTTTTTTTTACTCAAGTGTATATAGTTGTTAAATACTATTATTTGACTGTCCAGAGACATTGAGATTAGTTGTCACTTGGCAGATGTATCACTAACATACTTTCCTAATAGGAAAGAAGTGAGTAGCCTTCTGCAAAAGCCATAAAGCTTTGAGTAAAGTATCAGACCATTATTATCACAGACCCAACTGTCATCCTGTCCACTCTTCCTAGTGAATTTGGAGGGGGGGAAGAATTTTGTTGATATGCACTTATCTTTCCCTTCTTGTTCCTTTCCATTTCTTGGTAGTTTGTACTTTTGGCCTGATCCTCATGGATAGTTGTCCGCTTCAGAAAACTTTCCATTTAGCAGGACTCATGGTCTGGCAGTGCATAGATAGTTTGAGCTTTGGAAACAGGTTAATGGAAGTGGTTCTGCAAGTAGGATAAGCATAGGTGGCAGAGTGATATGTTTTACACAGTTACCCATTTAACTTGAAGAGACTCGCCCCAAATAGCCTTTTTAACATAAAAAGAGAATGAATAGATACATATTTTTATAGAAAAAAAGCCCTGTTGGATTTGTCAAAAATTAACTCTTAAAACTTTTCAGGGAACGAAGTTATTTTTCCTTAAAGACTAAACATAAATAAACATTCTAGAAGACCATGTAACTTGGTTTGTAGTCTACTTGGGGAAAAATGGCATGAGAAAAGAAGCACATTCTGGAAGTTGTACTTGACTATAATATGCTATTATATTTTCTAATTCTTTTTTTAAAGATTTATTTATTTAAAGATTTTATTTATTTGAGAGAGCACAAAAGTGGAGAGAAGGGCAGAGGGAGAGAGAGGGAGAAGGTGATTCCCTGCTGAGCATGGAACCTGACATGGGGCTTGATCCCAGGACCCTGAGATCATGACCTGAGCTGAAGTCAGATGCTTAGAGTCATACAGGCACCTCCCCCCTTTTTTCTGAGAGGGACAGAGGAAGGGCAGAGAGAAAATCTCAAGCAGACTCCCTGCTGAGTACAGTGCCCACGTGGGGCTCCATCTCAACCCTGAGATCAGCGCCTGAGCTGAAATCAGGAGTTAGACACTGACTGAGCCACCCAGGGGCCCCTGGTTTTTTTTCCTAAAACTGTATTTTCTTCCCAGTAGCTGGTCAAGCATGTAGAGTGCCAGAACTGGTTGCTTCTCAATTTGTATACCCTTTGACAAACATACCACATTTTTTCCTAAGTTGTATAATATTAATTATAACCAGACACTAAAGAATGACCCACTTTAGTTTGGAATTTATTTTAAGAAGCAGGAGAAATGATCTCTAAGAACTTGTTTTAATACCAAAGAGAGATGAATTTAAACAGCTTTAAATATCAATGAGGGCTATTTCTTATTTGCTGCTTCTGTCTGCTTTCAGGTTCTTAGAGCTCAGTGTATTCACCTAGAGAGTATTCTAAAAAATGAAGTTAAGATTATATGTAATGAGTAAGTTAGAACTGAGCATACACATTAAGAGTTGGATAATGAAACATGGAATGTTCTAATTTCCCTAATGTGCTTTTGGTTTTGTAAAGGTTACTCGATTATGCTCTTAGGAGATAGTTTAAACCTTCTGGAAAGAGAATAAAGGAAGATTATCATCAAAACTGAGATAAGATAAAAGGTGCCAAAATTGAGTGAAGAAAAGTAAAATGTGTGCAGAAAGCTCATGTGTGTTTCAAAGTGAACAGTTAGACCACATCTTCTGTTGTGATTGTGTGGTTTATTGATGTTTGTGAATTTCCCTTAGATACCAGTGTCAGGTTCATATGGGAATGCATGTATGTACACATCATTTAAAATAGAATAAAGCACTTATTTTTTTAAAAGAATGGTCTTATTTTCTAACTAAGTAGAGAACTCCCCTGTGAATTTAAGCCCTTTGTCTTTCTGATTGTTTAACTTTTGACTTAATTTTTCTGTTCATGCTATCTAGCTGAGGACTGGGATAGCGGATACGTGTAATATGTATACATGTACATATTCATGAAGAA
This sequence comes from Canis lupus baileyi, assembly GCF_048164855.1. Taxonomy (NCBI): domain Eukaryota; kingdom Metazoa; phylum Chordata; class Mammalia; order Carnivora; family Canidae; genus Canis; species Canis lupus. The sequence goes on from NC_132853.1 coordinate 35,685,090, forward strand.
CTATATTAGCTAGGTTATGCTGCCATAACAAATCACTCCCCAGTCTCAGCTTAAATCAGTGAAGGCTTTCTCACTACATGGCCGTGATAAATCAGCAGGGGAGCTCTGTTCATATCACTCAATGATGCAGGTTGATGGAACAACCATGTTCTTGTACATTACTGGTTACCATGCCTAAGACAGAAAAGAGGTCTGGAGGGTCTTTCATTAGCAATGAAATACAATAGCTCAGAGCTGATGTACATCTCTTATTTCACAGCATCATGGCTAGAACCAGTCAGGTATTCCCGCATGACTATGGTAGAGGCAGGGAAGATACCACTGCCTTCACCAGAGAGACAGCTGGAAGTACTTGATAAACAGCACCATCCTTTTGTCCATCAGGCACTCAGGCTGCTGTTTCTCATAGGCAAAATACACTCACTCCCTTCACAAGGTAGGGAACCCAAGGGCCTATCCAGTCATGGCACGAAGCTCAAAGTCCAGGATCTCTGAGTGACACAGGGTATGATGATGGTAAGTAGATGATGTGCAGATGTTGGATCCAGATGTTGTTTTTCTTGGCTCAGGGACTCATGAAAGAAACTGACACATGGTCCCTACCCCCACATACAAAATGCAGTCGTGACTACCGGCAGCATAATAAAAATCCTTCCATTTGTAAGGGGGAGGAATAGATATGTAGGAAATTCTGAAATCTCTGAGCAATCATTGAGAGGGCCTCTTCAGGGTTGGGGAATGTTCTTGAATAGACCCTGGTTAGGCTCGTTAGGAATAGCTCACTTGTTTTTTTCTTTGCTCCCTAGCTTCATCCTCTTGGTCCCTCCTTTCTTCTTTTCCTATTACCATCTTTGGTTGTATGTGAAATGGACAATGAAGAATATACCCCCTTAGGGGAATGGTCAAGCTATCCTGCTTCCTGCCATAGACGCTTGAGAACCCAGAGACCATTTTAAGTCTTGAACAGTAACTGTCTCTTTTAACCCAGTCTGGAGGGGTTTTTTGGCAGTATAACTCTCAAAAACTTTTTCTTTTAAGATTTTATTTATTTATTTATTCATGAGAGACACAGAGAGAGGCAGAGGCAGAAGCAGGCTCCATGTAGGAAGCCCGATGTGGGACTCAATCCCAGCACTCCAGGATCATGTCCTGAGCCAAAAGCAGATGCTCAACTGCTGAGCCACCCAGGCATCCCAACTCTCAAAAACTTAATTGGCTTTTTATTAGTTTCCAGTCAGCAACATGGGCCTTAGCCACGTCCACAAAAGATCCTAATCATACTTAAATTTGCTACATAACTCTGTCTTAGTGGTCCCATACTTCTCCCTTGACTTAATTTTGAGTATAGGTATTTCTCCTATAATGTCATATATGCCTTCCTGGATTCTTCAAAATTGTACATTAAAATAAGTGGGGGCTTATGGAAAAAATCAGATTGAGGCAGAGCCTTCAAAATCTGTGAAACACTGTAACCAGTACATTAATAAAAACAATAATTATAAATATAATAAACATATTAAATATATACTATAAGTATACTAAATCTCCATTGGCATATGCACCCAGTATCAATCAGTTGAATCTTTACAGACTTAATCCCCTGGGTGACTGTTTCCTCCTCTGAGATTAGGGTCTTGAAGACATTCGCTTACAATAGACTGCTCAGTAGGGAGTCTGCTTTTCCCTCTCCCTCTGCCCCTCCCCCTGCTTGTGCTTGTGCTCTCTTTCTCTCAAATAAATAAATGAATATTAAAAAACAAAACTTTTTTAAACACAGGAGGGGAAACATATTTAACTTCACCAGATTTAACATGGAAAGTTTAATGGTTCATGAAGCAGCTGACCCAGCCACTACTTGCATTAAGGAAAGTACAGAAGAAGTAGGATGTTCGGCTCTTTTCTTAAAGTCTTCATATATTGCTAAGGCTATCTTGTTCATTGTGAGAAAGCTTTCTCTTGATCCCTTTAAACATTAACTTACAGGGGAAAATATCATTTTTAACCAACAGGACTTTGGTGTTACACGGACATGATTTCCCCGTCTACTAATAGCATTCGAACCACTTCACACTAGAGAAATAGGCTTTGTAGCAAAATACACCAAGAAACTGCTTTGGTGAAAGCACCTACTCCTTGGTCTCTTTTAGAAAAGCTATTTTACTGGGTACTGCCTTGGTCCATTGGGAGGTTTTATCAGTGGTTGTGGACATCTTTGCCTTGATTCTGCCTCAAGACTGAATTCTAGTTGGCATTTGTAGCTCAAGACCTTCTCTGTTTTTATTAAGCATCTATCTGCTTCTTCTAACCCTCCAAGTCACTGACTTTCTGAACTTCTTTAATCCTGATTATAAACGCATCAGTCCTTTTCTGAATCCATCCTTTTCATGTAATGATTTGTCAGATACAGCCACTAGTAGCCAACACACTGTCCTAACAGTCCATTTTCCTGTTAGAGCTGTGAGTTCTCTATCTTCTGAGATAAATAGGTGATAGTCTCACCGATAATTGCACCACTGCATAATAAGAGTTGCTGTCCCTTTAGCCTCCGGTAACTGTTTCCTTGCCCCTTTTCACCAGCTCCTAAGCCTTTGCCATATATTTGAGTTTTTTGGGGGTGAAGCAGCACCCCACTCCTGGATTCCATCTGCATCAGCTAGGATAAGGCCAGATTGTGCATGATTCTAGAGTACTAACCAGTGCAAGATATCAGAGGTTTTAAAAACACACTCTGTGTAAAATTAAATGAAAAATAAAAATAAAATCCACTGCACTTTGCATATCCTGTAGGTCATTATAGTCACTCCGGGACCCAGGGTGATAGCAGTTGTCATCCTGAAGATTGGTGGTTCCTGGAGCAGAGGGAAGAGCAGTCTAGAAGGTCTCATCAGTTAGAAAATGTCCTGTCCTTCTGCTTGCCACTTCTACTCGTGATGTACTACCATCCAGAAGTAGTCCCGGGGCTCCACCCAACTACAGAGGAGGGGACAGGGTCAGAACATGCAGTCCTGCCACGTGCCCAAAAGGCTGAGAGCCCAGAGGTCTTTGGGAAGAACATATTAATTATGACCACAGAGGATTTCCCCTCAATTATTTTTCTTTGTCTTCCTGGTTTTTGTTTAATTCCTAGCTTTTGCTGGTTAATTGAATTTTACTGTCTCTCCTCCCTTGCTTAATTTGAGATAATTAATGTGAGTAAGTTTAATGGTATTTGCAGTAGTTTAGATTAGTTCCATGGGTCAGAAGTTTTGGCATAGGCAAAATAAGGCTAAGTAGAACTAAAAGCTACTAGGATCTTCCTACTTAAAATATGAGGTGTGAAATTTTGATATGTGCGAAAAGATATTTGGTTACAGGGACAACCAAGTTTAAATTCTTTTGGAGTGTCATTTGTCCTGGTAGAAGTAGACTATGAGCCATGGAGGCAGACAGCCTGGGTCAAACACTGCTTGTCATTTATTTATTATTTTTTCTTTTAGATTTTATTTACTCATGTGAGACACAGAGAGAGGCAGAGACATTAGGCAGACGGAGAAGCAAGCTCCCGGCTGGGAGTCTGAGGTGGGACTCGATCGCAGGACCCCAGGATCACGACCTGAGCCAAAGGCAGATGCTCAACCACTGAGCCACCCAGGTGCCCCTGCTTTTGTCATTTAAAAGAACATTTATGTCTCTCACCTACGGGATCAGATAGGATGGAGTAGGTGGAGGACTCTTCTTACAAACCTTGCCATGTATGCAACTTGGACAACTATGTGTGCTTTTCTTTTTTTAGTGACCACTTTGATAAAAAAAAAAAATCGAAAATGAGTTTAAAAGCCAACCCCAGGACACCTGGGTGGCTCAGTGGCTGAACATCTGCCTTCAGCTCAGGGTGTGATCCCGGGTCCAGGATCAAGTCCTGCAACAGGCTCCCTGCAAGGAGCCTGCTTCTTCCTCTGCCTATGTCTCTGCTTCTGTGTCTCTAATGAATAAATAAATTTTTTAAAAATGTTTGAAAAAAGCCAACCCCAAAGTCTTGTGGTGGCTGCTAAGTAGGAATAAGAAGAGGCACCCTTGCCTGTTGAACATGGAAGGCACTCAGTAAATACTAGTGTCCTTCCTTCTGCTGGCTGGACGAGGTATGCGCTTGCAGGGATAGTCATGACCCAGGGATGAAGTGGTTGGCTAAACGGCAATGTGAGGCATGTCACAAGGCAGGTTAGGTGCCTTTCTCTCTCTTTTTTTTTTTTTTTAATGAATGGTTTCATTTTTCTTGGAACTATATCAACCTGATGGTTACTGTTTCTTAGAATTTAGACTTCTGTGCAACTGACACATGAAAAATTCCCCAGCTGCCGAGTGGATCTAGTGAGGTACATCTGGAACAAACTTAGAAGTACTTAGCAACTTTGAAATTAATGAACCTGAAACCAGTAATATCTGTAATAAACATCTATACAGAGATTTGACATTATGTAAGGCCAACTTTGAAATTAATGAACCTGAAACCAGTAATATCTATAATAAACATCTATACAGAGATTTGACATTATGTAAGGCCATTTTCTGCCTCTTCTGTCATTACGTCAATCAGCTGTCCTATTTCCCTGGTCCACAGTGCCTAGCTTACTGCCAGCTTAGTTCTTTGAGCCCTAACTGTGGTGGGTATGGTACTGACTAATGTTGAAAACCAAGCCAGCCAGCGTCAAGCTGTGGTGTGTTTCACATATTGCCCATGTTCTTTTTTTTTTAATTTTTATTTATTTATGATAGTCACAGAGAGAGAGAGAGAGAGAGGCGCAGAGACACAGGCAGAGGGAGAAGCAGGCTCCATGCACCGGGAGCCCGACGTGGGATTCAATCCCGGGTCTCCAGGATCGCGCCCTGGGCCAAAGGCAGGCGCCAAACCGCTGTGCCACCGAGGGATCCCTGCCCATGTTCTTATGACAAGACTGTAAATTTTCTGTGGACAGAGATGATATATTCTGCTGTATCAATGTGTCCTATAGCATCTAGCATAATGGATGCCATGCAATCGTACCTATTTGTTTTGTCATTGGATACATACTGAATACCTACCAAGTGCTTGGCACTGTGCTAAGCTCTAAGGATATCTCATTGCACTGGACAGATGATCACTCCTGCTATCTTAGAATTTACATTCTAACAAAATACATGTTGAGTTTAATAAACTGGTAGCCCAGTAAAATAATAGCCCACACTGGACCACTGAAACAGGATAAAGAATTATCTCTGTAAATAATTTAGTCATCTTCATCTGTGTTGTAGGATGTACGTGCATAGGCTGTAGGAAGGAAATAATGGTATCTGACCTTTTCTCCTCTTCGCTTTTCTTTGTAGATAAGATGCTCCAAGTCAATCGCAGCTCTCCTCGAAAGAAAAATCACTAGTGCTCTGCTCTTGCCATAATACCAAACCTTTTGACTTCTGCTTTGGTGCTGCAACACTGGAAGAATTGCACACAGGTTCCAGGAATACCTTTTTCTTCACTCGAGTGCTTTTTTTTTTGTGGATGGAGGGAGATTTGAGTTGTAATAATTACCCTGTTTGAAAGCTATTTCTCTATAGTCTGAACTGCTTACTAATTGGGCCACTTACCCATGAGCCACACAGCCAGTTCTTGTCCAGAGCTGGTTGAAAACCGTGCTGCGCATGTAGCAGGAATGGCACAAGAAGATAGTCGTCGCGGTCAAGTGCCATCTACCTTTTATCATGGTGCCAACCAAGAACTTGACCTGTCCACCAAAGTGTACAAAAGAGAATCGGGAAGTCCTTATTCGGTGTTAGTGGACACCAAGATGAGCAAACCACATCTCCACGAAACAGAGGAACAGCCGTATTTCAGGGAGACAAGAGCAGTGTCTGACGTGCATGCTGTTAAAGAAGACCGGGAGAATTCTGATGACACGGAAGAGGAGGAGGAGGAGGAGGAGGAAGTCTCTTACAAAAGGGAGCAGATCATAGTGGAGGTAAACCTTAATAATCAAACGTTAAATGTATCTAAAGGGGAAAAGGGTGTCTCTTCTCAGTCCAAAGAGACTCCTGTTCTTAAGACAAGCAGTGAGGAGGATGAGGAGGAGAGTGAGGAAGAGGCCACCGATGACAGCAATGACTATGGGGAGAACGGAAGGCAGAAGAAGAAGGAGAAGACAGCGGAGAAGGCCATTGTCACACAAAGGAGAACCAGGAGAGCCGGCTCCGTGGCTGCGGCTACCACTTCCCCGACTCCCAGGACTACAAGAGGACGTAGGAAGAGCGTAGAGCCACCTAAGCGGAAGAAGCGGGCCGCAAAGGAGCCTAAAGCACCAGTCCAGAAGGCTAAGTGTGAAGAGAAAGAGACTCTGACCTGTGAGAAGTGCCCCAGGGTGTTTAATACTCGCTGGTACCTGGAGAAGCACATGAACGTTACCCACAGGCGCATGCAGATTTGTGATAAGTGTGGCAAGAAGTTTGTCCTGGAAAGTGAGCTGTCCCTTCACCAGCAAACAGACTGTGAAAAAAATATTCAGGTAGGTTTTTCATCACCAAGAGGGCAAACTTTCCAGGATAGAACCTGGCTGTTGAGACTCACCTGGTATCTGCCCAAGAGAATAAATACGGTAGAGGCCGAAGGGACAGTTTTCACCGATTTATCTTTCTAAAAGCTCCTGCTTTGGTCTTTTCAAAACCCAGGCTTAACATTTTCTTTCAAAAGCATTACACTCACCTGCCGCTGGACTAGTGGGAACCCGGGCACATTGGAAGGGGGAATCTGTTGTGGGTGATTGATTGCCCGGGAGGTAAAGTCAACACCGACTTTGCACTGAGATTCACTGTTGTGAGACATGTCATATATAATTCATTCTGGCATCTTCTCTGTCAAGGTGGGAAATTCCAAGTAAAGGTCAGGAATAGAGAGAGGTCCCCTTTTAGGTTTGAAAGGGTGCCAGATTCTAGTGCAGCTGATGGGGACAAAACCCATAATGACTCAGACCGGTGAAAATGGACGATCTCCAGGAGTGAGTTTGCTTTTTACCAGTGGAGAGATGACAACATTAAATTTATCAAGAGGCTGAGCCCATGGGAATATGCAAACTTTAAACAGAGGCTGAGCTGGTTGAAAATGTTGCCCTCCTGGCAGTAGGGTTACATAATGCTACTGTACAGTATTATTAAGGTAACAGAATGTGGTTTTCAAACCAGGCTAATGTATTGAAAGGACTATATTGTGATAGGTTAAGAGGTGTGTTAATTATATTATGTCAAGTGAATTCTATCATGTTGAGCTGTATTGATTCATCCATGTGAATGCATATTAATAAGTATTCATAAAAGGTAAGCCTATTACTGTCTCCATAAGATACATAAAATACAACTGTGTTGTACCATATTTAAGCCAGACTTCTTTTGAAAAATGAAATTGTTTTTGGTTTGTTTCTTGGAATGCGCTTGATCTGGAGTGCTCCTTTTTCACTTTACCTCTCGCTTTTAATCAACAATTGATATTGCTTTACTTTAAAGAGATTTTTTAAAATATAAACTATGTTTGCTAACAACTCACTGCTTTTTGATTCATCAGTTGTGACTTGATCTCTTACACACTTGGTAATCAAAGAAGGTTGATTCATGGCACCCAGACCCTCCAGTCACTACCACTGCCCTTGCTTGATTATGAATTGGTTGTGATAGTTCAAGCCAAGGGTAGTGTGAAGTGGTGCTGCACCCTAGGGGTCAGACTTGGGTTTTCTGATGACTCATTGCTAAAAGGTGTATACAGTGGAGTGTTTGTTTGTTTTTTAAGATTTTACATATTTATTTGAGAGAGAGGGAGCATGAACATGAGCAGCAGGAGGGGCAGAGGGAGTAGACTCTCTGCCAATCAGGGAGCCTGATGTGGTGCTGGATCCCAGGACCCCGGGATCATGACCTGAGCCGAAGGCAGACACTTAACTGACTGAACCTACCCGGACATACCCGTGTTTGTTTATATGTTTTACTTAAATTTGATTCGTTAAGTTACAGAAAGAAAACATTTAATGCATCCTCATTCTATGACTTTCCTCACTGTTACTCACTGTAAGGCACTTAAATTTGCATTTATGTTTTGTGGGTTCTGCTAAGAGAGCTCTCTCTCCCTTTACATTCCTAAAGAACACTGCTTTGTTCATACATATAGATCCTCATAATCCTGGTGACCTAATAACAAGTAACAATCAAAACCCTGCCCTGGCACAGTGGCTTGTAGGAGTAGGTCTGTCCTTCTCTCTCTCTCTCTCTCTTTTTTTTTTTTTTTTTTTAGTCTGTCCTTCTCTCAAGCAGGTCCAACCAGTGGCTAATTTTTTTCACCCTCTCAGAGGCCTTGTTTCCTGAAGTGACCATGATGTTCAGAGATCTTTACTTCCAGTGAATAACTAACTTGTAACTTGTTCCCTTAAACGTTTCAGAGTCAGTGGCTACCTAGAACTTTCTAGTACTGTTTTGCTTTAACCAGAAGCACTTTATTCTTATATGCTTTATACCTCATATTGTAGACTATTAGTGATTCATAATACAAGGAGCTAGGTGCCATTGCGTGTGTTTTCTATAGATGTGTGTAAAGAGATTTGGTGCTGGCCATCAGGGGAAGGGAGGAGGATATTGATGGCTTAGAAGTTACAGGAAATTGGGATCCCTGGGTGGCTCAGCGGTTTGGTGCCTGCCTTTGGCCCAGGGCGCGATCCTGGAGTCCCTGGATCGAGTCCCACGTTGGGCTCCCTGCATGGAGCCTGCTTCTCTCTCCTCCTGTGTCTCTGCCTCTCTCTCTCTCTCTCTGTCTCACTCTATGTCTATCATAAATAAATAAATCTTAAAAAAAAAAGTTACAGGAAATTCTGCCAGAGGGAAATCTTTCATAGAGTACATTAGATATGGGAAAATATAATAAAATCTCAATAATTTGTGTTAATGAAGGCTTCAAATGCATTCTTAACATATGGAAACATTGTTATGCTTCCACAGACCTATATAACCATTAAATGTGTGTTTCATCTCATTTTTATTTGTGCTAACTTAAAATTGGTTTGTACTCTCTGGTAAATACCTGCTAACTGCACAGTGACCTGTGTGTAGGAAGCAGCTGCTCTTGGTAATCCATTTATTTTTAAGAACTTGGTTCTTCCCTATTGGTACCATACTAATCTGAGAAAAGTAGAGAAGTCTTCTACATTGGTGGAACTTTCCATTTGTTTTTGTCTGGCTTTCTGCCATTGTTTTCATATTCCCAAAGCATCTCTAAAAGATGCATCTTGAAAATAGAACATCCAGATGTTGATGTTGGCATCTGGACTCCTTGGAAGATTGGCATCTGTTTGGATTCTGGTTCTTGTGCACGAATCTAAAGCATGCCCATTTCATCAGCCCGTAGGCAGCTGTGGGTTTCTGTGAGCCCCTGTAAATAAAGATTATTTCTATTTATCCTGCTCAGTGTGTTTCCTGTAACAAATCATTCAAGAAACTCTGGTCCCTTCATGAACACATCAAGATTGTCCATGGATATGCAGAAAAGAAGTTTTCCTGTGAAATTTGTGAGAAGAAATTCTATACCATGGCTCATGTGCGGAAACACATGGTTGGTAAGTTCCTCCTGCTGCTTTTCCCTCATGCTTATAATTGTTTCTTGTCCTTTGGTGTGTTTTATGCTGCAGATCGGGCAGGCTCTGAGGAACAGCCTTGGTTTCATCAACTGTGACTTGTTGAGACCAACTGCAGCATGTCCTCACTAAGTGTCACCCACCTGCACGGGACAGTCTTCCACCCCAGGTTTCTTTCCCGACGATGTTCTTTTTCTCTTCAGAACGTTACTATTAAGGCCTCACAAATTAAAGTATAGAAAGTTCAGATGGCACAATTACCTTGCAGCAGGACAGAAGTCTTTTCAGTCAGAGCTTTTCTTTTCTGTGGGCTTATTTTGAGTGTAGTGCGTTCTGTGTTGCAGCACACACAAAAGACATGCCATTTACATGTGAAACCTGTGGAAAATCGTTCAAACGCAGCATGTCCCTCAAGGTGCACTCCTTGCAGCATTCTGGAGAGAAGCCCTTCAGATGCGAGGTAAGGAATGCGCCGCCCCCCAGGCCCAGGGCTCGGGACAAGCTTTTATCTCCTTGGTGAAGCCCTGAGGGAGAGATGTGTGAGAGACAGGCATGAGGCTGCGTTTCCAAGACCCTCTAGATGAGTTCCAGGTGCTGTGTGTCACCTCGCTGCCAGGTAGAGAGAGGTCATCTTTAACCCGCTCCTGACCCTCTTAGGCTAGGTTAAACCTGGGAATAACACATGAAGAATCCTTTTTCTTCACTCAGTAAACCAGAGAAGTTGGGTGTACTTCCATGATAATCATTTGAGAAAATTTCCCTTTCGTTAGTAACTGACGGGCAGACAGCAGAGCCAAGTAGTTGACACAGCACGTTCTGTTCTAAGTGTGGAAAAGAACCCTAATCTCAGAGACTTCGTAAGGGTGGGCTCAAGTAAAGCTACTATGCTTGGCACTCAAAAATCTCCACTGTGTCCAATGCAGAACTGTGACGAAAGGTTTCAGTACAAGTACCAGCTACGCTCCCACATGAGCATCCACATCGGGCACAAACAGTTCATGTGCCAGTGGTGTGGCAAGGACTTCAACATGAAGCAGTACTTCGACGAACACATGAAAACACACACTGGTAAGAATTTCTTGGGAAAAGTTCAGATATGTCTCAAGCACCTGTTGATGATCACCTGTAGGTCTGTTTATGTAAAAAAACAAAAGTGCATATTTGCACTCTGAGTGCAAATTCGACTTGAAATAAACCTAGTGTATAAAAATACAGATTTATTATCCTGAAAAATTGGGTTTTCATAACTCTGTTCATTTTTTTAAAAGGATTATTTGTGAGACCTTTTAACTGGGGGTTCCTTCAAGACATTGGATTATTTACTTAGGGCTCAGGATCTTCTGAAATTGTACACAGCTTGTTTTGTGTATGTGCCTATGTGATTTTTTTTTAATTTTTATTTATTTATGATAGTCACACACAGAGAGAGAGAGAGAGAGAGGCAGAGACACAGGCAGAGGGAGAAGCAGGCTCTATGCACTGGGAGCCTGACGTGGGATTCAATCCCAGGTCTCCAGGATCGCGCCCTGGGCCAAAGGCAGGTGCTAACCCGCTGCGCCACCCAGGGATCCCTGATTTTTTTTTTTTTTTTTTTAAGGAAAGTCTTCTGGACTTTAAAAACTGAAGAACACTGCTTTAAATAGGATACCCTCTTAGTTGCTTAAAGTTTGATTGAATTGGGTTTCCCCAAAATTACCACTTTTCAGGAACAACTCCCATCAGATGAGGTTAAATCATATTTTAACCGTTTAGTGTTTTAGAGGTTTTCGTCCTAGCATTGATGTGAATCTTGTAGCTTCCCCTGTAAATACTGTGTCGTTGTATCTCAGCCTTAACTTGATATTCCGGGATTAGCTATCTTTGTACAAATTGAACAGTATGAGCCATTTTTCAGGTTTCTAAATAAAATCATAGCCATAGGAGTCTACATTCTGTTAGTCCACAGAGTAGCAGAGCTAGAAAGAACCACAATAGATTATCTTGCTTAGCCCCTTGCTCTTTTTTTTGCCCAACCAGAGGTGAGGAAACTCCGTCCTGGTTCCTATCCAAGGAAGAATGCCTGCCTGGTGGGCTTCTTTCCCATTCAGAGAAGAGAGCAGGGCACCCTTCAACTTTAAGGATTAGTCTAGATGAAGAGTCATGAGGGGAGTTTAATTAAATAAATTAACACCTTAAAGGGTAATGAGAACTTTGAAGCCTAAGTGGATGGACGGCAGGATATATCAGAGTTATTAACATATTCTCCTCTTATAATTTAAGAGTTCTGAGTTGCTTTTAGGATCCCGTTTTTTGTTGTAAAGTAGGAAGCTGTGGAACTAGATAGAAAATAAGCTTTTTTGAAGGCAAAAGCTGTGTCATTTTCACACACGATTATCGGGACGTGGCAGGTGCCCCATGAGTGTTTGCTGTATGATTGGAAGGAGCGTGGAACCACTGAAACCTCTGCCTCGGCAGTCCCCTCCTCTCCTCTGCGTGTCTTCTGGACATCTCTTTCCCGGTTCCCTCTTCCCTCCTCCTTCTGCCTTTTGTTCTCTTTCTTCCTTCCTTTATGTCCTTCTTTCTTTAGACCCTTAAATGTCCATAATATGAAACCAGAGTATATATTTTGTGATTAACACATTTGTTGAATAAAATTTTATTTTAAATATTCTTCTTTGACCAAATTGGCAAACTCAACATTTCCTATTTCTTCCAAGGAAATATTGGCCATCTAATATCCTTCTCATTAAAAGAGTGTACATACTTAACAAAGTATATTAGAAAATATGAAAGTTGAAAATAGAATAAAAATGATCATCACTGGGGGCACCTGGGTGGCTCAGTGATTGAGCGTCTGCCTTTGGCTGAGGTCGTGATCCCAGGATCCTGGGATTGAGTCCCGCAGTGAGCTCCCCACAGGGAACCTGCTTCTCCCTCTGCCTATGTCTCTGTCTCTGTGTCTCTCTCTCTGTGTTTCTCATAAATAAAATCTTTTAAAAAATCATCACTGAAAAATCATTACTGTTAACATTTTGGCATACATTTTTAAAAAATACTTTAGTTTCTTTATACACATATAGATTGATACTATGTATAAATGTTGATGTATTCATGTATATAGACATAAGACAAAAATTGGGTCTTTATTGAAACTGGCTTTTCCTTTTTACTGTATTATGTCCTTAACAGCAATATTATTTTAATGGTTGTGTGATATTCCTTCTGGTAAATTTGTTGTAATAATAGCCACCATTTATTGTGCACGTATGTGCCAGGCCCTATCTTAAGTGCTTTACATACATTGCCTCATATAATCAATGCAACTTTTACAATAGTCCTATAAAGTAAAGGATGTTGTTTCCATTTTATTTAGCAAGTTCCTTATTGGACATTTAGATGATTTCTGTTTCCAATTTTTCTACTGTTACAAATAATACTGTGATAAACAGGTTTGTGGTTAACATGTCTGTGATTATTCACTTAGGACAAATTCCTGGAAATGTGATTATTAGGGCAAAGAGATGTACACATTTTTAAGACTTGGTGGTATGTATTGCAAAATAACATCCACATGCACTCTTACTAGCTGTGCGTGAGAATACCCATTTCCCCAACCCTTTCCAGTGCTAAATAAAATCCTTGCTGATTTGATAGGTGGAAAATGGTTTCTTATTGTATCAATTTGTATTTAGTTAGTAGCTAAATAAGATTGGAATTTTTAAAAATACTTTATTTATTCATGAGAGATATATAGAGAGAGGCAGAGACAGGCAGAGAGAGAAGCAGGCTTCTCACAGGGAGCCCGATGTGGGACTCAATCCCACGACTCCAGTATCACGATCTGAGCCCAAGGCAGAGGCTCAACCACTGAGCCACCCAGGCACCCCAGATTGGACATTTTTTCATGTGCTTACTGAATGTTAGTATATTTTCTTTCCTGAATTGCTTGCACTTTTTTTGTATTCACGTTTCCATTACAGTGTTTGACTTTTTTGTATTGTTTATAGTAACTCTCTCTGTATATTTACATATACTGGACTTTGTTTAACACCAGTATTGGGCAGCCCCGGTGGCTCAGTGGTTTAGTGCTGCCTTTGGCCCGGGGTGTGATCCTGGAGACCCGGGATCGAGTCCCACGTTGGGTTCTCTGCATGGAGCCTGCTTCTCCCTCTGCCTGTGTCTCTGCCTCTCTCTCTCTCTCTCTCTCTCTCCCCCCCCTCTCTCTTTCTCTCTCTTTTTTTGTCATGAATAAATAAATAAAATATTTTTTTAAAATCTTTAAAAAACAAAAACACCAGTATTAAAGTTCTTTCCCCTGGTTTGTCATCTGCCTTTTAATATTGCTTGTAATGCTCAAATGGGGAAAGTAGCTGGCTAATGGGGTTGGACAGACCTGGCTCTGCCATTCACTACAGCCTCTGTGAGTCTCTGGTTCCTTGGTATTAAGTAAGGATGACAGTACTACCTGGGAAAATACAAGAAGTGTTAGCATTAAAGAAGAAAAGAGATAGCTCTTTTAAGGCTGGATGCAACCACATTTAGAGTATGTTTTGTTGGGGATTAAGGCCATCACAGGAAATGCCATTGAGTGGGCTCTTTCTTTACAGTTAAAGAGAAGTGAGGCAGACCTTGTCTAGGGAGTCTGCCCAGCCCTGAGGCAGTGTTTCCTAGGACGGTGTGGACTGTGGGATGAATTCAACATAGAACAATTGCTGATTGATCTTGTACCAGGTATAGCGCTAAGTGCCTGGTGACACAAGGATGAATTCAGACCTGGTTTTTGCTCTCAAGGAGCTTACAGTCCAGGGACAGTGATGGCGGTGATAATAATCATAATCATAATCATAGCAGTACTAAAATGTATTGAGTGTCTCCTATGTGCCAGATACTATTCTTTTTTTTTTTTTTTAAATGATAGTCACAGAGAGAGAGAGAGAGAGAGAGGCAGAGAGAGAAGCAGGCTCCATGCACTGGGAGCCCGACGTGGGATTCGATCCCAGGTCTCCAGGATCGCGCCCTGGGCCAAAGGCAGGCGCCAAACTGCTGTGCCACCCAGGGATCCCGCCAGATACTATTCTAAGTGCTTTCCTTGTATTTTCAATTTATCACAATCACCTATTATTATGATCTTCATTTTTCAGATTAGGAAACTGAGGCTCTGAGATTAAATCACTTGTCCAAGGCAGTCTGACTCCAGAACCACATATTTTAATGATTCTAATATAATTTAACATAGCAAGCCATAAAATGGAGGGATATGCAGGACATCATGAGGGCAAAAGCACCATCCCAGAGTCTGCTTTTCAGCTTCCAGAATGTGTCCATGCACTCAAGCAGATCAGGATCAGAGGAATTGATGTGTGTTAAATAGTCTTAATGATATATAAATAAAATTGCTGATTTCTTAATTTACAGTGAAAAAGCTGAGTGGCAGATGGTTCAGAACTCTTATTTCTTTGGTCACCATGTTCTTTGCCTAAATAAAAATCTATATTAGAAGCTAAATTATCATAAGATTGGTAGGAACAGGGCATTACAGCAGAGGAAGATCACTGAATGATCTTAGTGGTGAGTACCATACATCCTCAAATCCAAGAAGCCACCCCTTGTAAGACAAACTTAATTTGTATACTGCTAATAAAATGCTGCAAATAAAAAATGGCATGCCATCAAGTATAAGGTATGTGTCAGTTTCAGAGATGTCAATATGCCAGGGAATGCATGTCTTAGAATTAATAAATATTTATTTATGAACATTACTAAGAATTACTAAATTGGGCTACTGTAGTGAACGAGACTGAAACATTGCTGGGCTCACAGGGCTTGCAGACATGCTGCTTAGACATACAAGGCATAACACTGGTTCACTGAGGAGCACATAGCAAGTACACAGAACTAAATGAAGTTGGCTAGAGTTTGGTGGATGTCAGAGTGGCCAGGCAGGAAGTATGATGAGACATGATACTGGAAAGCAGTAGGCAGGTGCCAGGTCACCCAAAACCCCATAAGCCATGTAAAAAAGTTTGGACTTTATCCTAAGGACAGTGGGAAGGTTTTGAGTGGCTTTGAACAGATTGTGACACAAGTCTGAAAGTTCACTCTGGCTACCATGTGGAGAATGGGCTAGAAGACAGGGAGCGAGAAGAGGTGGTAAAACCAGTCAGATGGATGTCGCAGTAATCTAGGGGAATGAGGATGATGATATGGACTGTGGTGATGGCAATGGATGAAGTGAGAGCAATACACAAATAGTGTCAGATGAACATAGTGACTGACTGGATAAAGGTGGTACGGGAGGGGGAAATCAAGGGATAGTCCCAGGGTTTGGATCTCGAATGCCATTTGTCAAGATAAAGAACAGGAGAGGAAGGGGCAGATTTGCTAAGTAGGATAATGAATTGAATTTTGCACTTGTTTGTTTTGAGACCCCTACAGGACCTTCAAGTGGAAATACTATGTAGGCAGTTTGCAAAATGGATTTAAGCTAAAGACCTGAGAGTGGTTTCGGCTGTATATATAGATCTACAGAGTTCTGATCACTGCTCGAGGATATTTGTACTAAGCAGACTGGAAGTCAGCACTTGTTCGCTGTACCAAACAGTGCACCAAACAACTAACTAGCCAGCCAAATTCTTGTTCTTTTCTATCTTCCCTATAGACTCTCTGCCTTCATGTGTAACATTCTTTCTTCAGACTCATTACAGTACTGTTGCTTACAATCAGCTTCGCTTTGTGTATAATGGTTCGGTCACATCCTTAGATGTATTGATGTTGATACAGATACTTTTCTAGTTACTTTCATAGACTTAGCTTTCATGTATCTTCCAGCAACCCATTTACCAGCTCTTCCTAAAGTAGGACATTGTGCAGGTGGTTGGTTGCAAGTGTCACATCTTTATTTTTCCTGTTTCAACCTCACTGTAATTTTACCTTGAGGTTTCCCAGAGACCTTAACATCACTCATTAGTATGATTAGGAGATGTGGCCTGATGAGTAGTGAGAGTTAGAGGTAAGTGGGACTGTAGGCTTACATCTGGAACAACAAATGCAGAAATTTTGGTAGGACTTCAAGAAATGAATAAGAGATTACTGAGCAATAAAAAGGACCCGCTTTTAATTTGAATCCGTGGATTTGTGGTAGGTGTCTTGTTTTTTAAAGATTTTTAAATTTTTATTTATTCATGAGTGAGGCAGAGACATCGGTAGAGGGAGAAGCAGGCTCCCCACAGGGAGCCTGATGTGGGATTCAATCCTGGGACCCCAGGATCACGACCTGAGCCAAAGGCAAACACTCAACCCCTGAGCTACCCAGGTGCCCCTCTGGTAGGTAGGTTCTAATAGTTTTTGGCCTTTCTATGGCAAATCATTATAGCCCAGAAGACTACAAGTGAGCGATGACTAGAAATTCAAAATTTGGTCCAGGTTGGAGCAGGCAACAGAAAGTTAATGTCGGGGCAGCCTGGGTGGCTCAGCGGTTTAGCGCCACCTTCAGCCCAGGGCCTGATCCTCAAGACCTGGGATTGAGTCCCATGTTGGGCTCCCTGCATGGAGCCTGCTTCTCCCTCTGCCTGTGTGTGTGTGTGTGTGTGTGTGTGTGTGTGTGTGTGTGTGTGTGTCTCATGAATAAATAAATAAAATCTTAAAAAAAAAAAAAGAAGTTAATGTCCATAAATTTCAGTAAGTTTACAATGAATATGTACTGTTTGTGAATGCAGGGTCTCGTGTGCCTGAGAAGTGATTAATGAATCAAGTGGATCAAGTGGAGAGTCTTTGCTCAGATTAGACTAATAATTCAGAGAGTGAGTCCTTTGGCTGTGTTTCCATACAGCTGCTGGGAGTAGAGTACTAACTATGGGGAGTCCAGGAGGGAGAGGCCCAGTGGGATTAGAGAGGTTGTCAAATTTAGATGTGCTTTTAAAATATATATATATAGGGATCTTTGGGTGGCTCAGTGGTTTAGCTCCTGCCTTTGGCTGGGGCCATAATCCTGGAGTCCCGGCATCGAGTCCCACATCGGGCTCCCTGAATGGAGCCTGCTTCCCCTTCTGCCTGCGTCTCTGCCTCTCTCTCTGTCTCTCATGAATAAATAAATAAAATCTTTAAAAAAAGTACTGAGTCTCTGAAAAAAGATGCTAAATAAATATAATTTTAAAAAATTATACATGGAAATCGTGTTTATTTGAGAAAAACAAAGTGCACGTAAGCATAAAAAAATAAAATATCACTCATCATCCCATTACCCAGAGAGAATCAGTGATATTTGTTGTAGTTCTTTCCATATTTTTTATGTCCATTTTTTTAGATTTCATTTATTTATTCATAAGAGACACAGAGAGAGGCAGAGGCATGGGTAGAGGGAGAAGCAGGCTCCCTGTGGGGAGCCTGATGTGGGACTCAATCCCAGACCCCGGATCACACCCTGACTGAAGACAGATGCTCAACCACTGAGCTACCCAGGCGTCCCTCTGTACCCATTTTTTTCGTGTTAGTAATTCTATTTCTATACTTCCATAGTACTGTTTCTAATCGCGCTTTCCATCAGATGGGTATGCCATGTTGATTCAGTTGATTCTGTTTAACAGAGATTTGAAATTCTTAAGGTAATTGGAGGAAATGGATAAAAAAGGAAAAAAGGTGAGCTCTGAAGTTATCAAGAAAGTTGAATATGAATCACAGTGAAGAGCCTACCACCAGCAGCAAATGTATAATGAAAAGCTGAAAGATAAGCAAAATATGTTAGAACCTAGTTCTGGTGATTACAGACAAGACTAATTCCTCCTGACTGCACAGTCTAGTCTCTGGAGGAAGCAAGGAAAATTCTAGCTTCCACTGAAGAAGGGCAATGGGAACTGTCAGTTTTCAAAGGCAGAGAAAAGAAATGAGTACAATATGGGTGAAGAGGTGTTCTCTCCTCGCGTACGGAGGGGTCCCAGAATGTAGAACAGTAGGGATGTTATTTCCCTTCATACGCACAGGGATGCACAGAGCTTCAATGTGGGAAGTGCCTGTATTTTATGTGTCAAAAGCACACTTCAGGGGATCCCTGGGTGGCGCAGCGGTTTGGCGCCTGCCTTCGGCCTGGAGCGCGATCCTGGAGACCTGGGATCGAATCCCACGTCGGGCTCCCAGTGCATGGAGCCTGCTTCTCCCTCTGCCTGCGTCTCTGCCTCTCTCTCTCTCTCTGTGTGACTATCATAAATAAAAAAAATTAAAAAAATAAAAAATAAATAAATTTTCCTTTAAAAAAAAAAAAGCACACTTCAGGATGGAACCAGACTGCAGTTTGAAATCCTGGCTGTCCTCTAGCTGTAGAACTCTGGGCAAGTTTCTTAATTTTCCAATCAGTAAGATCGGGATGACAACAGCTACCTCATACAGGCTGTCGCTGTGAGGATCACCAAAGTTCATAGATGTAAGTAGTTAGAATGGTACTAGGCACACAGGAAGGCTCCAGCACCATAGCTATTATTTATACTGAGTAGAGTGAGGACAGAACGAAAGGGAATGGTAACTGAGGTGAGGTGCCAGCCTCTTGCAGCTGGAGTTACAGTAAAGGTACAAGCTACATACACTGAGAATTGATGAAGGAATTAATAAATGCAAGCATATGTTACTGAAGCACATGTACAGAGGTACTCACCACAGCAATCTGCATGAAAATGATTAATGGTTGTATATGTTCAGAAACCATTTTGTTTCCTCCCTATAGCCCAGGTAGAAAAGCAGGTGGACAGCATGGAACCGTATGGTGGTCCAAAGGAAAGTTAAGGGACCCTAAAAATCAAGCCCTTATTTCCTGTCTAGATGCCTTCAGAATTATGAAATATTGTTTCCTTTTTGACTCATGGACCCATGCTTCTCAACCAGGGCCAGTAGCGCCCCTGCCAACCCTCCCCACACCCGTGAACATTTGGGAGTGGTGTAGGAACATTTTTGGTTGTCAGAATCTCTTAGAGGCAGTCAGTAGGCTGGTGCCAGGAATGCCATGTGTTCTTCAGATATGCCAGGTAGTCCCAAATAATGAAGAAATTGCCTGCAGAAATGCCACTAGCTCTCCCACTGGGAGCCACTGCAGCATAAGATTCCTGGGGACAATGAGCCATCCAGCCTTTTCCCAAGTCCAATACCAAAAAGTAAGCCACATGCTAAGGCTTATAGGCAAGTAGACACGAAGAGACTTATTTGCTCCACAGGACATTTTAGCAGTCTTTCTTTTGCTTGGAATTCAGAAATTGCTAACAGACGAACTTTGCCTAAATTTAAGAGGCAGAGATACATCCGTAGCCTTAGCTGCCTTGCGTGCAGGAGAACAATTTGAACAGTTCTTCATGTCGGATGTGAAGGATCACTACTGCCTGAGTCTTTTTTTTTTTTTTTTTTTTACCATGCCCAGATGGTAGGTTGTATGTAAGTTTTACTCCTATCTGCTCTTATTTGTTAAGTCCCAGCTTTGGGGGAGACTCTTTTTATGACCCTTAGAATATAATATACCATAAAGGAGAGGAGAGGTAATCTCCTCGTTAAATATGAGGACTAGCGTGAGCACATAATCACCGCCTAGGATGTTAATCATTTTTTTTGTGTCTGTGTTCATCTCAGGAGAGAAACCCTTTATCTGTGAAATCTGTGGCAAAAGCTTCACCAGCCGCCCCAACATGAAGAGGCACCGCAGAACTCACACAGGCGAGAAGCCCTATCCATGTGACGTGTGTGGCCAGCGGTTCCGCTTCTCCAACATGCTGAAGGCCCACAAGGAGAAGTGCTTCCGGGTGACCAGCCCCGTGAACGTGCCGCCTGCCGTCCAGATCCCACTCACGAGCTCCCCAGCCACCCCGGTTCCTTCTGTGGTGAACACCCCCACCACCCCCACCCCTCCAATCAGTATGAACCCTGTGAGCACGCTTCCCCCGCGGCCCATCCCCCACCCCTTCTCACACCTCCACATCCACCCGCACCCTCACCACCCACACCACCTTCCTATCCCCCCAGTCCCACACCTGCCCCCACCTCCAGCTCTCTTCAAGAGCGAGCCTTTAAATCACAGAGGCCAGGGTGAGGACAACTTTCTGCGGCACCTGGCAGAGAAGAGCAGTCCAGCACAGCACCATTAACACCCACCTCCTTCCATGCACAGTTCCCCATGAGCTGTGCCCCCGTGTGAGTGTGCAGAGGGGGAGTCGGCGAGCCTTTCGGTAGCTGTCAGGCTCTCCCTCGCCTCCACCGGGAGCCCCGTCATGGTCTTGGGGAATCAACACATCAAGAATGAACGAGACTACCCTTGAGCTCACGGAGGGAACGGTCATCTAAACCAGGGGAACCGCGGCACTAAAGCCCAATATGCGTGCATTTTCTGGTGACTTTTATAAATTTCAAATACTCAGACTTGTGGAATTTTATAATTTCATATCAGCTGATGAGGTATGCTTGCTTTTATATTCCGGACTTCTCCTCAAAGAGGGGACAGGCCCGGTTTCCTTTGTACTAATCGGGAAGGCTGTGAGATTAATCCAGAGCATTAATTGTATCACTGTGTATCGTTAACAAATTCTTTGCAGCTTTCGGTGCTGGCTTCAGAATTGAGCCGGCTGCGTTTCCCAGTATATCCAGCATTATAGAGAAAGACGGGAAGTTTCTTTTTGTGTAGCTCTCCTAACGCACTCTTTATTTTACTACAGAAATTATTTTAGAGTTTTTGTATAGACTTCTTTAGTGGTCTGTTTCTAAAATGAAATGTATTTCAATAAGCGGTGTAATTTTTTCAGTGTAGCTGGGCCTATGTTGTAAAATAGGAAAAAAATTTTTTATAATCATCAAAATGTGATTCTTAAAGATGCATATAACTTCTATCGTTCAAAGTTATTCTTACATCCGTACCACTCAAAGGTGCTTCAGAGACTAGCTGTATCTGAAAGGGTCTCCAGACACCAGCTTACTGCACAGTGAGGCTTGGCTTGCAGAACGTGGCGAAGTCCTTGCTAGCTTTTAAACCTTGGCTTCACACTCAGTGTGTCAGCACGTTAGGCTTGTTGACACGCTCCTGTCCTCCATGTTTCACTTGGTTTGGTTACCATGTTAAATGGGATGATTTGCAGGGAGCTGGACCTTTCCCAGGGAAGTCACCTAGAGCTTGCAGGTATTAAAAATCGGAGTAGAGCTGTTCCCCATCAGGAGGCGGCAGCAGTGGGGATTGTTTGCTCTCACTCGTGTCCGTTTCTCATTCTCCCCAGAGCTTGGTTGCGTTCCACCCGTGGCAACGACAAGTGGAAGTCTCAGAATACACTGCTCGCTTTGAGGTTGCTGTATTTTCCTAGAATGGTTGTGACATGATAAAATAGTACACTAAAATCACAAACATGATGTTGCTGACAGTAGCTGAGAAGCTGGGATGAGAACAAATTGACTATGAGCTTTTAAATATCTGTTCACCTATGGATAGATCCACGACTTTGACTATCCTATCACGGTTTAAATTGTAGCAAGGGAAAGAAAATTCCTACATTGTGCTGCCCTGTTCTCTGCAGATAATTATGTGACAGTGGTGTTCACAGGCAGTGAGAGCAGCATCTCTAACACCGTTAAGATAAGTTACTTTTTCAGGTTTGAGAAGCTTCAAAAGAGCATGATCAATCAGGAGCTTACATAGAAAAGGCTGACTAGAAGGGCTAACCTATTGCTCATATTTAACTGATTAGATTTCTCCAGACTCTATATAGCTAAAAATTGTGGTTTGGTTTTTTTTTTTTTTTTTTTTTCCATCTCAGAGAATTGAGTTCCAAAGCTGGGTCTGCTTTTTCTCCCTCTTCCTCTGTGTTTTAATGTGGACATTTCTTCATTCTTCTTTCCTCAGGCTCTTAGATCGTTGCCTAAATCAGAACCCTGGCTTTATTTATTTTTAATTTCTAATAGTAAATGTGCAGATATGCTTCAAGCACTTTCTGGCTGATTAGCTCTGTGGTAGGAAAAAATGGAACTCTCAAGTGAGGTCAAGTCCCTATTTTGTAAATATCACATTCTCTACTAGCTTTTTGGTTGAAAATTTCCTCATTTTTTCCTTCCAATTACTGCCTTTCGTCCTCTGTAATGAGCATAGGAAAATTTTTGGAATGAGGCAGAAAAGTATCTCAAGACCTACTTTTCTTCCTGTTTTTGGATGTAATTTCTAAAGAATGTTATTATTTTAAATCTTTGTATACAGTTTTTGCACCCAGGTACCCAAACTAATAAGGAAAGTTAATTTCTTGTTTGTGACTGTTACTTCTTTAGTGGCTGCTTCCCCTTAACTCCACAGCCTCCTTCCCGTTCCATGACAAGTTTGTAGATGGATGTACACCTTCATGTAGAGATATCATTATTCAGTGGCCAAGCCTGTAATGTTAAAATGGTTTTTTTAAAGATGTAAATTGCAGCTTAGTTAATTGGCTATAGTACCTTATTTTATTCTACATAAACTTACCGTATTGGGCAGCAATTCTGAATTCTAGTCTTGAGACCATTAAATCAACCATTTTATGAAGTGTACTATAATCATAAACTGGAAAATTCAGGTAGTCATATTTGATTTTTCATCCAAGTGAATATAGCCATAAGAAAATGCCTACTACATAGGAAAACCAGTATTAAGCAAATAATCACCACCACCCTTAACAGAAGCAAAAAAAGATTTTTTTTTTAAATCAGCATTGTCACATAATACAGTTCATAGTGAAACGTATTATGGAACAATCTGGAAACTTCTCGTTTCTTTTTTCCCCCTACATAAGTATCCCTTCCCTGACTTGGGATTTGTGGTCTTCAGGAACACTGCTCAGAACATAATGACTCCTCGCCAGTGTCCTATCACATATAAATAATGAAATGCATTAAGAATATTCGCAACATTCATGCTTCTGAATACAACAACTGCAGGATTAAGCCTTAAACATATGTGCATCAGGTTTAGCACGCTCAAGACTCACACTCAGGGTTGGAAATTTGATTGGGGTCCTTCACTAAGAAGAAAGTTGCATTCTGTGGTATGTTCCCTCCGACATAGAGTACAGCAACCTGTTACTTCAGAACTTCATGCCTGCTCACCATCCATTTATGAAAAAAAGAACAGGGGAGTTTGAGTGCTTAGCCCTTACCTGTCCTTCGTCTTTTAAAGACAACAAAGGCCGCAGTTCAGCGTTATATAGATATCCAGTTGAGGCTTTTTCTCATTACTTGATTTTACCATTCTTTAAAGGCTTGTATCACTGGTAGGGTTAAGTCTTACTCAAGGAAAGTTCTCAAGGGCTTTCTTGAATTGACATTGCATTTTTTTATTATTCTTTTTCTGTTCTGTTCTCATAGATTGGTCATTCAAGTTTAAATTCTTCCTTAGCCTTAACGAAAGGCTGCTTGCTACTTTCTCAGACTGAGGCAGGTAGGCTCATATGGAGTTAGATTTTTTTTAATTTGAATGAAGAAAATAAGATGAGCAGTTTAAAGCCACGTAGCTTCATCTCCGCATATATTTGTGAATTGATTCTTATTTTTAGCAAGCAGGGAGTCTCCATGTAAGACTATGGAAGTTCAAAGAAATCTTTGCAAATCAGTTATGTCTACTTTCACAGTCTACCATTTACATGAATTGTCCTAAATTAATGACTGAGCATGACATTACCATGGTTGTACCACCTTTTTAGAAACTACATTTGTTGGAAGTACCTTTTCATAGTGGTTAGAAGGCTCCCTATAATTTGATTGTCCCTCATATACTAAGTGAAGGCAAAATACGCTAAAGAGATGCTTGTCAACTTTGAATTTTCTAGTTCTTGAAATTTTTCTCAGTACTTAACGTTTGTCGAATGGATATATATGTTTAATTTTTATGTCACTGGAAGTTTTAAATTATGAGAAGATCGGGCAGATAGAAATCCATTGCCAATGATACTTATTCTCCCCATCTTGCAGATTTCAGGCAGTGAAACAGAATGGTAGGTGGGATTTTTTGTAAAAAGAAGAGGAAGATGAAGGAAGAAAACAAAAGTTAGGGAAACCCTTCTGTTTGAACTACTGTATAGAAGTGACAACCTTTATTACATTGCTGATCCATATGATGAACATTTCAGTGCTGTTCTAGACTATGTGGGAAGTATTTCATGAAAAGGGTATAAGTTACATTTAAGAATTTTATCAACTATTCTACCATTACAAAAAACAGCTTGTTTAGAATTCTTCAGACAATAAAATTGAGCAGATAAATACTGGATTTTAATTTCTCTTTGCCTAAACCAAGATAGGAAATTTCCCAAAAGATCTTTTTTTTTTTTTTTTTTTCAGGAATGAAAGGTCATTAGCCACTAGAGACAGTGGCATTTTTATGCAATAAGAACAACCGAACTACCCTGCTCCTGTCATCTGTAGCATTTATACTAAATAACAATGGCCTTCCAGCCCTGGACACTACCTCGATAAAGCAAACCAGAGATCCTCTCCACACTTTCTATGGAAGCCATAAAAGTTGCCATCAATATGTCCACTTTCATAGTTCTATACTTTTATACTCTTTAGACTTTTTATAGACTCTATGATCAGATCTTTTTGTCTTAGAGGATAGGTTTTGCAGGATTCAAAGGAAAAGCAAACTCCTTGGTTATCCCAACTTTGAAGCTTTTGCTTCAGTAAATTTGTTTAAAGAACCAGATAGTGTACCGTTTTTCCAATTCTTGATTTAAATCACAGCTATTTTGCAGAGTGGCATATCCAGAAAACAGACTTCTCTTTCTTATTCCCTAAGTAGAAGCTATATTTGTTGTAAGAAACTACTTATGAAGTGGATTTCTACTACCTTGTTACTCTATGTATTACTCGATAATATATGTATTGTCACATCATTCCTGGAGTTGTGTTTATTTCCTGTGACAGATCAGTGAGTCCACACCACCCCACAACTCCCCATTAGCTCACTGCAGCTCCATCTTTCACTCTGTTCTTGAGTGCCTTCAAAAAGCCAGCATCCCGGAAACATTCTTTCCCTGGTCTAAATCCTACCTCTGCTTATTTCATTCTCCTGAAGTGTTGGAAGTCACCCTTATTCCAGTTGGTTGGGCTCTACAAACTAGCTAGACCCTTGGATGTGAATTCTGGACCTACTCCTGTTCTGTCTCCCTACATCACTTGTAGATTATGTTTTACACTTTTGCTTCTATCTTATTTCTTGACCTATTAAATCACTAATGATGAAAGGTTTTATCCTTACTCCTCACTTTCTTTTCTTTCACCAGAAGTGAGATGTTCCTTTAAAGTTAAAGGTCACAGAGCACTTCTCTTGGATATCATCTCCTCATCGTGGGTCTCCCTGAATGCCTCCCCTTTCTGACTAAAGGATCTTGAACGCTGCTGTTGCTGCGCCCTGCTCCTACATGCCCTCTCTCTTCCAGGAACGTTCCAGAAGATTGTGCCCATAATTCTAGTTTAGTCCAATGAATTTAAAATCACTCTCTGGGTGTATCAGAAGTCTATTAGCTGTCCTTCTGCCTTTCTCACCCACCTGTCCCTCAGAAATTTCCAGTTACCTTCTTTCCTGTCCCTCAGAAACTTCCAGTTACCTTTTTTTCTAACTTGTTCTCATTAATTTTTAAAGTATGACTAATACATAATATATGAAGGATGTAATAAAAAGGGGTTGCAGTGTGTTCTCCATGTGATATGAGCACCTTATTGATAAACCATTGTAGCAGTCGGCTAATCTTTCACAGTCAAAACTGATGTGTGTGTTGTTGTGCGGGTCTCTTGCCTCCTGTTCAATTCTCCTCCAAAGCTGAAAACAAATAGAAAAAAGAACTCTTTAAAATGAGGAAATTGGGTTGCATTTTTTTTTTCTTTCTTCTTTTTTTTTTTTTTAAGGAAATGAAAGCTATTGAGTATTTTGGTCTTAGAAATTTTTCCTATCTGACCAAAAATGCCATGTCCCTTTTTCTTAAAGTTAATAATACTAATACTCAGGTTTTCAAGACTAATAACCACACAAAGTGGGAGTCTATGAAGGCAGCTGTTAATAAATTCCTAACTCCTTTTGTCTAGCAGCAGTATGTTATTTGATGAGATAGTGCAAAATTATGAGAATTGGTTATGTTTGGTAATGAATACATTCAAGACACCTGAAAGCCTCCCTGGCTCTTTGGAATTTAAAGACCAGCTTACAAAATGCAAAAAGTAGACTACAGAAATAAGCAACAAGAGTTTTGTGTTTTAAATACTTTTTCATTTTCATTTGCCCTGACAGCCCCCGTTACTGGCCTGGAAGTTTGCCTCTTTCCTTGTAACTGGCTACCTAAAGTCTCTGCTTTGAAATGTATGGCTTCTCTTCAAAGTCACAGGCAGTACAGCCAACTGGGGAGAGGCATGGCAGGCTTTCACCTGGATGGGCCACATCCCTAAGACTCACTGTTGGCGTGTTTCAAGTCTTCTCTAATAGGGCACACCTGGTGCAGGTATCAAAGGGCCATTGCTCCTGAGAGGTGTCTGGGTCCATTTCACAATATTCGAGCTTCTCTAGTGAGATCAGAGAGGTTACAAATTACTTAGAAACAATTTGGGGGGATGCATAAAAAATGGTGGTAGGGCAGAAAGGGATGGAAGCTGAATTTTGCTTCAGTCCTAAAGGAAATTTAATGCTCACATTCGTTGGTTTTGATCAGCCAGAGAGCCAATCTCTGACTCGAATGTGCCAAAGAATCAAGTTGTTTTTGAATATCCATCTCCTCTGAGCGAACACAACTTCCTCCCTGCCTGCCTTTTACAGGTGAAAAGGGACCAGGTGATCACAAGGGCAGAGACAGAGAAGTCACATCACATCCTGCATAGGACTCAAGGCTGTGTTTAATTGCATTTGAAAGTTCATTATTTTAGAATCTCTTACACTCCTGGAAATATCCTTTCCTAATTTCCTATTAGGAAATATCCTAATGAGTTGATTATCCAACTCATTAGGTTTTTCCAAAACGTAAAAAGAAGGAGACTGTGTGGCATGATTTTGGTGTTTACTTCTAAAGTTGTATCCCAAAGGATATATCTGCAGCCTCTGAAAAGCGGATGAATCCCTCTCAATCTTCATTAGTTTCAATATGCATCTTACTCTTTTCTTGTCAAGGGCTGTGGGATTCTCTTCCATCAGCAGTACTGGCTTTGTCCACAAGAGAGCAACAAAGTACTTTAGCTTCTCCATTCTCAAACTTTGAAAGATCCTGCTGTAAAGTCTCTCATAGACTATCCTCTCTTGGCTCAGTGCTTATTTATAGATCTTTGTTTTTAAGACATCTTCCTTTATTACTAAGTCCAGTAGTTGCTCAGCCTTCAGGATGCAAAGATTGTTGAGCGGTCACAGGTCCTTGTGGGTTCCGCATCTTAATTATCCGCTTTAAACAATGATGCCCTGAGATGGAAAGCCCCACCCTTGGGGGCACAGAAGTGCAGAGCAGGAAGGCAGCCCTTCTTTCTTACACATCCTGCCAGCAGTGCAGGGGGATCACATCTCTGAGAGGGACAAGAGCAGCAGGGCTGACTGGAGGTTGAAGGGGGAAGTGTCTCTCACCTCTGCTCCAGGGGATGTCTGGTACACCAGGGAGCAAGTCCTGGGTTAGGACTTGTCCTGGGGCCCGTGACCTTCATTGGTGCCCTTACTACGAGGTTTGTTCTCACGGCAACATCTTCCTCTCAAGGGGCTGGCTGGTCAGTAGTAACTGGGGGCAAACACCCGATAGAAACCGTTTACCCTGTAGAGGCAAGAGGCATCTGCACCTGGAATGGCCTTCTTACCGAATCTCTGCCTGGTTCCTTTTCCTGCCTGGCTAAGTCTGACCCACTCCCACACTCAACAGCAAAACTGAAGCTGTGATTGGTTTAGGTAACAGGTGGTCAGGTGTAACTTGTTGGTTATTTTTGTTTTCCCCAACAGTACTGAAATCACTTGCACTTTTCCTCATTTCTTAAAGAAAAGAAAATCCAGTTTGCTTGCCAGGAATCGTTTAGCGTTAGGTTTACAAAGCTTGTTGTTGAATGTTGAACATTTGTCCAAAGTAGTTTGACAAAACAGAAGCTGCTTGGTCCCTGTTCCGCCTGCTAGGTCGCAAGGATTAAGACCATGTGGCTGGGGTACTCGTGTCAAGTCCAGAAGGGGGCAGTGTCCCTCTCCTACCTCTGCGAAGACGTAATTGAAGGTCAAGTTGGACTCGCGTTAGGGCAGGTACCTCTCTTGCTGCAAAAAAAGTTTAGAGGAGTCTTTCAGTTGGGGAGGTGACAGGTAGGTAAGATGGGATCTCTTCAGATGGGGAAGATACGGGGGAGAGAAGAGCTCTTGGCCCCAGGCAGCTGTGGCGAGGCAGAACCAAACTCCCCCTGAATCCCCAAGCTAGCCTAGCTTCCCTGAGTCATCTCTATTCCAGCATCCTGTCAGATCCCTCAACGTACTGATTTTCCCCTTGTGTTAACTATACCAATATTATTTTTTTAGCAATTGAAATGCACTTTTTTATTTCAACTCAATCATGATTTTAAGTATAAAAAATTTATAGACTGTTAAAACTACTTTTTTTGTGTATTTTTAACCACTCAATGTAGCATTGTCTATTTTATTCTTGTGAGACTCTGGTACAAGGTGTGCCACTTCATGATATTTCCGACATGCTGGGCCTTTGGATGTGTACGGTAACAAACTTAATGCTAATGTTCAAAGTAAAAAAAAAAAAAAAAAAAAAAAAAGTAACCATATCTGTTTTGTGTCTTTCTTAACTTCCTTTCTTCCTCACCCTCTGTCAGCGACATTCTGAGGTCTCCTTGCTCAGCGAATTGTCCTTCCCCCCCCACCCCCACCCCCGCCCCATGAGACAAACAGTCCTGATCTGCTGTCATCCGTGGCCTTTGGTCCGGCCCAGCTCACAAACCCAACAACCTCCGACTTCCGACCTCCATCTGAAGGATGACATGGTTCCAGGTCTGCAGGCCACAGTTAAAGTGACTGGTTCTCATCTGCCAGGGTTGCTTGCCTCAGTGCCTATTGGCTTTGGTAAACACTACCCTGTCCAGTTGCATGAAAGTCTGAACATACCCTGGAAAACAGTATTTGAGGAGATGATCGTGTTGAGATTTAAAGCAGTCTGAAGAAAAGGAAGCCCAGATGGAAAGAGCTTATTACCAAAGTAACTTTGGTGAAAAGCAAAGGATCAGAATTACAGCACTTGGGCTGAGGTTCTTCTTCCTCCACCTACCCCCATTCATTCGTCCTTGAATGTTCGTTGCGTGCCCAGTATAAGTTGGGCACTGATCTAGCCACTGGGAGTTCATGTGGTAAACAGGAGGGAGACCCTGTGCTCTTGGAGCTCATGTCCCCAGTGGAAGAAACTCAACAATAAACAAATAATGACCTAATACAGCGTCAGGTAGCGAGATGCTGGGTGAGGCTTCCCTCAGAACTATTACCTTGGCCAACTGGAAGATCAACTGTTTTGGGTCACAAGCCTTTCCCTCGGGGGATCCACCCTGTTTTGTTCCCGCAGGAGGATTCCAGGAGGGAGTAGAAGGATGTAGGAAAGAAATCTTACTGTTCAAGTTCCCTTTGTTTAAGGCCTCATAGAATGGTACAAAACTGTCCTAAATCATAGAATTACCATTCTTGCTCTTTATCATCTCGAAACTCTGACTCATGAACTAAACACACTTTTTTTTTGTAGATGTAGATACTCCCCCACCTCAACATATACTAAATCAGTGGCTTTCAAACATTGACTGTGACCCATAGTAAAGAAATGTGTCTTTTCATTACTTAGCTAATCAAATATACAGATCTATAAGTATATTTATTTAAGTGAATTA
Organism: Canis lupus baileyi; assembly: GCF_048164855.1. Taxonomy (NCBI): domain Eukaryota; kingdom Metazoa; phylum Chordata; class Mammalia; order Carnivora; family Canidae; genus Canis; species Canis lupus. The sequence goes on from NC_132853.1 coordinate 35,715,509, forward strand.
AAAATTCAAGATGAATCTCATTAAGTCCCACCTGCAATTTGAAGAATCCTGTTCTAGAGCAGTGTATAATGTGTATTATTTTATTCCAACAGCAGCCTGAATTCACTTTCATACAGAATTAGTTGTAACTGGAATTTCCAACATCTTAAGCCTTCCGTGTTTCTATCCTGACTAGATCCCAACTCTGAAGCTCCCTACACAGATTAGCCCACTGCTTACTCCAGCTCCCTGCAGTGGAAATGGTTCAAAGTACAGGCACATTGCGGTCCTTTCTCCTGGGGCCTGCACCTCACTGCCAGTACGAGAGTAACTGGGACTACAGTTGACCCTTGAACAGCATGGGGGTTGTGGGTGCTGACCCCCCCGTGCAATCACAAATCCATAAATAACTTCTGACTCCCGTGCCCCAAACTTAACTATTAATAGCCTGTGGGCTGGAGGTCTTACGGATAACAGTCGGTTCACATATATTTTATATATATACTGTATATACAGTTTTACTATATTCTTACAATAAAGTAAGCCAGAGAAAAAACGTTACTAAGAAAATCATAAGATGGGATGCCTGGGTGGCTCAGCAGTTGAGCGTCTGCCTTTGGCTCAGGGCATGATCCTGGAGTCCCACATCGGGCTCCCTGCCTGGAGCCTGCTTCTCCCTCTGCCCTCTGCCTGTGTCTCTGCTTCTCTCTCTCTGTCTCTCTGTCTCTCATGAATAAATAAATAAAATCTTTACAAAAAAAAAAAATCATAAGAGGGACTCCTGGGTGACTCAGCGGTTGGGCATCTGCCTTCGCCTCAGGGCATAATCCTGGTCAGGAACCAAGTCCTGCATCGGACTCCCTGAAAAGAGCCTGCTTCTCCCTCTGCCTATGTCTCTGCCTCTCTCTCTCGGTCTTTTATGAATGAATAAATAAAATCTTTTTTTAAAAATCGTTAAGACAAAATACATTTGCAGTACTGTACTGTTTCCCCAAAATCCACACCTATGCAATTCAAACCCATGTGGGTCAAGGGTCAACTGTACTTCATGGCAATTCAAAGATAAACTCCCTTTCAAGATCTCCACTGTAAATAGGAATAATACCCTGGATGAGTCTCATACCCTTGTGTTCCCACCCTATTATCATGTGTCCCCAACCTTCCTCCCAGTAAGCTCCCAGTTAGTGGTATAGTCATTCTCAACTCAAATCTGTATTTCTCTTGTGGCTCCTTTGACCAGTAGAATGGCAAAAATGTGGTGCAAGGTCTGGAGCCCATGCCTGAAGATAACATGTGGTTTCGGCCTTTATTTTCTTGGAATATGACTGCCCAGTGAGACCAGAAGCCCAGGCAAGACTACTGAATAATGCCTGTGTGGAGAGAGAGGTCCCAGCTGTCCCTGCTAGACTCTACACATGTGGGTGAGGACATCGCAGACCCTTCAGCTCAGCTGACCCTCCGATGGAATGTGTGCTTAGAAGCCCAAGTGGGGGATGCCTGGGTCGCTCAGTGGTTAAGTGTTTGCCTTCCAGCTCAGGGTATGATCCTGGAGTCCCGGGATCGAGTCCCGTGTCAGGCTACATGTGTGGGGCCTGCTTCTCTCTCTGCCTTTCTCTCTGTGTGTCTCTAGTGAATAAATAAATAAAATCAACAACAACAACAAAAAGAAGCCCAAGCGAGACTAGCAGAATAACTGCCCAGCCAATCCAAAGAATCACTAGCAGTAAATTATTGCAATAAGCCACTAAAATTTGGGGTGTTTTTTTCACACAGCAGTAGATAACTTAGAACAGCCCTCAGATTTAGGTCAAACTAGTTACTAAAAGCTTGTAAGTTTGCACAGTTCCTTATGCAAGAAGCTTAACCTTTCCTGGCCACACCTGAATACTGGTTATAGCTCATTTGTTTTTAGGCTCCTTCTCCCCCCATTTGCAGTCCATACTTAGCAGCTGCAAACTGGAAAGGAAGGAGGGTTTCCCCACGTCCACAGTTGATTTTCAAAGTTCCCTTCCAGCCAGTCCTCTGGCCTGTTCTTCTGTGTTCCCAGTCTGGTTCCTGAACCTCTTGCATTAGGGAACGCCAGGCTTCAGAGCCCTGATTGGCACCTCTCAGCCTCCATGCCGGCACTGAAAGCATAGTGACACCCTATTTAGCTCCAACTTTCTGCCACAACTTTGATCCTTCTGGAGATGTTACTGAGGGAGACCTTGTAGTAAAAGAGAAACGCAGGCTGTTCAAAGGCAAATCTGAGCTCCATCTTCTCTCTCCCACACAGTAGTCTGTGTGGTGGTGAGCAAGCTGTCTAACCATTCTGAGCCTGTTTCCACATCTGCTAAAAGAGGATATTAATAGCAGTTTCCTTAAGGTCATGGTGAGGGTTAAATAAAGCAATGCAGGTAAAATGCTGAGCTCAGTGTCTGGCAGGCCGTGTCTGTGACAGGCAGCTCCAAGATGGCCCCAGTGATCCCCGCCTCCTGGTATTCGTGCCCTTGTGCGGTCCTCTCCCCTTTTGTTGGGCTGGATTCAGTGACTTGCTTCTACAGAATAGAATATGACCAAAGTGAGAGATGTCACTTCCAAGATTAGTTACAAAAAGACTGGGCGTGGCCTCTCTTTCCAATCACCAGCTGCTCTGTCATGAAAATACAGGCCACCTATGGAGGACGTGGCCAGGAACAGAAGCTTGCTAGCAACCACGTGAGTGAACTTGGAAGTGGTCTTCTGAGGCCTGCCAATAGCCACATGGGTGAGCTTGGAAGTGGGCTCGCCAGCCACAGCAGCCTTGAGCCAGTAGCTTGATGACCTAATGGGAGACCTGAGCCAGAGATGTTCATCTAAGCTGAGCTCAGATTCCTGGCCAGCAGGAACTATGGAATGATGAACTGCTGTTCTTTGCTACTGAGTTTGGAAGTAACTTATTAAGCAACAATAGACAATACAAAGTACAAATACCAGCTATTAGGAGATACAGACAATAATTATAGTGGATGCTGTGGGATACCACCCAGATTCTCCCCCTTTCAGAGTTGAAGCTCAAGAGTGTTTGTGCCAACAGAGCTCATCTGAGGCCCTCTCCAGATTCTGATCCTCAGCACTCAAGTCAGTTCCTAAGGAGCCTGATCTGATAGAGTTGGTGCCTGGATTGATTTGGGGAAGTACAGTTCGAGATGGGACTTCGGACCCTCGCTGGGCAGCTGCTGCTGCTGACCCCATCACTAGTGGTAGGTGGAACTGACAGGCTTTTGTGCTGAAGTGGTGCGATTGCTCAAACTTTCACTAGTGGGGAACTGGTAGAAGGGGATGCACTTAGTGTGGGGAGAAGGCAATATCACAGGTTTTTGAGAGGTCGAGGGGAGGACTAATTCTAAGGACAGCAGAATCTGAAGGCTATTGGTGAGTGCCACTGACACAGCAGGGAAAGATGATGAGTGGCTGACATTTAATTACCAATGGAAGGCAAATGTGAAAGTCATGGGACCTCGGGTTGTTTAAATCCACTGTATTGTGATATTTGCTACACAGCAAATAAAAACAGATGTGTGTACCTAGAAGCAGAGTGCCATGACAAATACCTAAAAATATGGGAATGGCTTTGGAATCGGGCAGTGGGTGGAGGCTGCAGGAATTATGAGGAGCATTCTGGGCTTCGAGAAAAAGCCTAGATTGCTCTGAACAGACCATTAGTAGAAATATGTATGTTAAAGACACTGCTGGTCAGAAGAACATGAGGAAAAGTTCGACCCTGAACTGCCTTAGAGACAGGCTCATTCTCCATGAGCAGACTGTTGGTGGAAACCTGGACTTTTTAAAAAAATCTTTGATAAAAAATTGTAATAAAAAATTTCATGGCAAATGCTATTGCGAGATATATATTTGTAAAGAGAAAAACAAAGATTTCTCATTTTGTCCAAACAATAGCAGATCGGTTCAGGTGTTCCACTGTCCTTGCAATGACTTTTGTGATGACAAGGAATGAACTTGCCTCTTCCATCCCATATGCTTTAGGATAATTTCACATCCTGTGCCAGGCAGCTGCTTCTGCCGTAGTTGGTGTTTTGTTGTGTCTTGTTTTTAACTGAATGAGGTTTGACACGCAGTTTACATTAGTTTCAGGTGTGCAACCTAGTGATTCCACAAGTCTACGCACTATGCTGCGCTCACCAACAAGTGCACCTGTCACCACATAGCACGACTGCAATACCACTGACTGTGCTCCCGGTGCTGTACCCTGAAGCCCGCATGTGAAGACACTGATGGTCAGGACTCAGAAGGAGGTGAGGAGTACATTATTGGAACTGGAGGAAGGGCAATTCTTGTTACGTAGTGGCAGAAGGCTTAGCAGGATTGTGTCTGGCGGTTACGTACAAAACAGAACTTAGAAGCAATAAACCTGATGTTTTCAATGAGATTTCCTAGACCAAGTCTGATTTCTTTTTGCTGCTTACATTAAAATGCAAGAAGAGAGAAAGAAATTAAGAGAGTAAACTTAAAAAAGGGACCAGGACGTGATGATTTGGGAAATTCTCAGCCTATCCAGACTGCAAAAGATACTAACGTTCAGAAATGTCCACTGAACACTGGTGTAGAGATAAGTTCAGGTATGTGCCTCTATGACCTTTTGCTGAAACTTGAGAAATATACAAAGGCCAGTCACAGGAGGTCAAGGGTTGTACCGATTTGCTAGGGCTGCCACGATGAAATACTACCTATTGGGTGGCTTTTTTCATAAACATGTATTGTCTCATCTACAAAACCAAGAGCTAAGTGTCAGTGGAGTTGGTTGCTTCCAAAGCTAAGCATCTGTCCCATGCCTCTCTTCTTCTTCTTCTTTTTTTTTTTTTAAGATTTATTTATTTATGATAGACACAGATAGAGAGAGAGAGAGGCAGAGACACAGGCAGAGGGAGAAGCAGGCTCCATGCCGGGAGCCTGATGCGGGACTGGATCCCGGGACTCCAGGATCACGCCCTGGGCCAAAGGCAGGCGCCGAACCGCTGAGCCACCCAGGGATCCCTGCATGCCTCTCTTCTAGATCATGTGGACCGCTGGCAATCTTTGGATTCCTTGGCTTGTTGGAGTGTCATCCGTGTTTGCGTCCATCTATACATGGCGCTCCCCTGTGTGTGTCCAACTTTCCCATTTTTATAAGGACACCAGGCATATTGATTAAGAGTCTACTCTACTCCAGGTTGACCTTATCTTAGCTAATCACCTCTGCAGCAGTCCTCTTTCACATAAAGTCATCATCTGAAGTTCTGAGAGTTAAGATTTTGACATATGAATTTTGGGGGGGGACACAATTCAATTTATATCAAGGGTATTCTTCATCATCTCAATCAAACCAGGGCAGGGGGGCTCAAGGAAGTTAGGGGGTGTTGCCTCTTAGCCTTCTCAGCAGAAGTCAAATAGAGAGAAGAGATCATCCCAGAAAGGTCTGTGGGAGAGCCTTTTGTCTAATGAATGGATACCCATACATTCCATGCAAAGCCCATGGGTTCTTGAAAACTTTATACCTGGAGAAACTTTGTACAGATGAATTCAAAAATGACTATAGAAATTGAAAGAAGCTTTTGGATTCCCCAAATTTTACTAACAGAAAGCAAGTTGACCAAATATGCAGTAAACATGTGCTATCTTTCACGAGAAAGGAAGAGTGACTCCGAGGGTGGATACAAGAGCCCAGAGAGCAGAGTCTTGAGCCATGAAGGGTCATTCCCAAGCCCTACAAGCTAACAGAGTTTGCTCAACTTGATTTTCAAAGTTCTTCAGAGTGGTGACATTTCCCCTTTTTGAACCAGAATATGACTTGTTTTTATGCCTCTCTCACCCCATATACTGGGAGTGTTGGAGGCATGTAACTAACTAATTCTTTAGTTTCATGAGTCCCTAGGTGGAGAGGAACTGTGTCCAGGAGCTGCACTGAAGAAGCTATACTCAGGGGGACTCATCTATATCTGATTTAGATGATGCAAGTTTGGACTTTTGAGCTGAGGATACTTAGATGAGATTTTGGATTCTGAATTGATGCTATAACAGGATGAGACTCTTGGAAACCTGGAGAGGGAGGTGAATGTATTTTGCATTTGGGAGGGATGTGAATCTGCAAGCCTGTAGTAGGCAGAAGTCTACAAGTGGCCCCCCAAGATTCCACACTGTAATCCCTGAAACCTGTTACTAGGATGAAATTCTACTTCCATGATAATGCTGTGTTTCATGGTACAGCTGACCTGATATCCCAAGCAGTACCCAGTCCGGCCTGCCCAGATTCCTAACCCACAGAATTGCATGATAATCAATGGAGGGTGTTTAAGCAGCTGCTTATAGTCATTTAAAAAAAAAAAAAAGAAAAGATATTATTGGGCAGCCCTGGTGGCACAGCGGTTTGGCACCGCGTGCAGCCTGGGGTATGATCCTGGAGACCCGGGATCAAGTCCCACGTCGGGCTTCCTGTAGGGAGTCTGCTTCTCCCTCTGCCTGTGTCTCTACCTCTCTCTCTGTGTGTCTTTATGAATAAATAAACAAAATCTTAAAAAAAAAGATATTATTTTTTTATTTTAGAGAGAGAGAACACATATGAGCAAGGGAAGGAGCAGAGGGATAAGGAGAGAATCTCCAGCAGACTCTGCACTGAGCACAGAGCCCAATGCAGGGCTCAATCCCACGATCCTGACATCATGAGCTAGGAGCCAAAACCAAGAGTCAGATGGTTAACTGACTGAGCCACCCAGGTTACCCTGCTTGTGGTCATTTTTATGCAGCAACAGAAAACTAACTGCCTTGGCAACATAAGGAGCAGCTCTCATCTTTTGCAGCCAGCAAGCAGAAAAGCTGAATATCAGGCCCAAAACCTGATTATAAAAGTAGCAGAGCTCCAGATAAAGTTGAATTCTTATCCACGGAGAACCTACTATGGCAAGGTCAGGGGTCTGGTTGGGCAAGGGTGGGACTCTGACATTTGTAACGGGGACATCTGGGTCCAGTGAGTTCCAGATCGCCTATAACCCTCAGGGAAGCCAGAAGTGGTTTACCCCTCCTGGCCAAAGGATAATGTTCCCCTCTTGCTGAAAGCAGTTGCCAGTCCACCTCTCTGGATATCTACCCCACCTCTTCTCCTGGCCACCAGACCAGTAACTAGGGTCAAGTCACAACCTAGCTATGGAAATGTTGGCCTTTCTAAAGGAAGAAAAGGACTGGGCCAGTTGTCAATTTTTGTTTCATTGCAGGAGAAAGGGGGTCCCTTCCTCATTTTACAGTGAAACTCTTGGCAAGCTCCTGAAGCTTTTTCCAGCATCTGACTTCCACAGCCTGGGCAGCTTATCCACTGTCTGGTTCTAAGACCTGGCAGTCAGCAGCACCCAGAGGCCAACAGCCTCCCCAGCACTCCCCTCAGGCACTTCAGTGTGTACTGCCTCCAGTGACCTATCTCCTCATGCAGAGATTTCCAGGCACCCTAGAGGGCAGATTTTGGGGAGTTCTGCAGGGCAAATTTCCCGCAAGACCCATCTGCTCAGCGTGACGACTTTCCTGCCATCATCTGATGAGCCATGACTGTGTCCTCTTAATGAGATCTAGGTCTCAGCCCTGGGGAGGCCACTTAAGGGCTCTATCTCAGCATTAGGGCCAGTGGCTGGTCCTTTTATCTGCTGTTCTTATATACTTCTGAGTTCTCTTTGTTTTTTACTAGCCAGTGCTCCATTACTCCAGTTCCGTTAGACTTCATTATTTACATATTAAACTCTCCCCTTCCGAGGACTGTGTGGTTTCTGTCTCTTCACTGGACTCTGACACAAGGCTCTGTATCCTGAAGTTGCAGGACCCTGCCACTCTGGACCCATAGGAGCGAGGACAGGGGTACGGGCTTGGATCAAGGGGTGTGGGTGTAAAGTGGCATAAGGTTGGATTAGACTCCCCAACGGCAATGGGGATCATAGGATCCTTACATAATAGAGGCCAGATGGCAGCCAGCATCAGAAGCAGGTGAGTTCAATTCTCATGAGTGGCCGTGTCAGATGTGGGGCAGGGCGGAAGGGTGCTGATCTGCAGAGAGCTGCGGAGCTGATGAACAGAACACGTCAGAAAAAAAAAAAAAAAAAGAACACGTCAGGAGTGGTAATCTCCATTACCGCCCCGTTAAGTTCACCAGTCTGGCCCCTTCAAAAACCAGACAGAGCCGAGGAGCCTCAAATGGGCCACTGCAAACTCAACAGGTAGTAGGCCTGCTGAAACTGCCGTGCCAGATGGGCCATCTTAGCTAGAGCTGATTGTCGTGGCCTTGGGTACCTGGTTTGTGGTCACTGTTCTGGGGAATGCTTTCTTCTCCATCCCTGCCAAGGAGAGGCAGGAAAAATTTACATTCATTTAGACAGATAAAAGTATACATAATGGTCTAATCCCCCCCACCTGTGTTACCTCTCTCCCACCCTCTGATATAATACGGTCCCAAGGGACTACCTGACATCCTAAAGGGCATCACAGTGATCCACTGCATTGGTGACATTATGTTAATCAGACTGGATGGGCTAGAAGTGGGAAGTATTTTGAGGCTTTGCTAAGACACTTGTATTCTAGAGGGTGGAAAGTAAGCCTTAAGATTTAAGGCCCTGTGGTGCCAGTGAAATGTTTATAGGTCCAAGGACTCAGGGCATCTGAAATAAAGGACACATTACCTCATCCTGCATTTACCCCCTGAAAGAAAGAAGTGCAATGTCTGGTAGGCCTTTCTGGATCCTGGAGGCATCTTTGCACACTTGAGTAATCCTGCTTCAACTCGTATAGCTGACGGCACAGAGGGATGCCAACTTTGAGTGAGGTCCAGAATAGGAAAGGTCCTTCAGCAGGTCCGGACCATGGTGTAAGCAGGCCTACCACTTGCCAGGGAAGGGCCACACAGCTGTAACATCAGAGGCATCGATGAAGAAATTATGTGGAGATTATGGCAAGCCCCATTAGAATTATGTAGACACGGGCCCATGCCATCTGCAGAAGATCACTGGAAACCTTTTGCAAAATAGCTGCTGGAATGCTGCTGGATCCTGATAGAAACAGAACACCTGATCAGAGCCATCAGTGTTTGTGCAGCCAGAACTTTCCCTCACGAGCTCAATTCGGTCAGACCCACCAATTCATAAAGTTACATGGGTCTAGCAGCACTTGGAGACGCAAAGAATATATTCCAGGAGTGAACTCGGGCAAAAACAGAGGACACAAGTAAGATGTGTGAGTCTGCTACATAACCATGTGGCCCCCCACCCATGCGATCCTCCACAATGACACTGGTACCTCTCTTTAGCTTACACGTGTGATGGCTACTCGGGAGCAGGAGTGGAGGTGGAGGGTCCTTTACAATCATCTGAAGGTAGAGGGTAAAAACACAGAGCTTGGTTCATAGATGGGTTGGCTTGCTGGATGTAAGCTGGGAATAGACGTTGCCTACACTACTGTCCTACTCTGGGTGATCCTGAAAAACAGCAGTGAGGGGAACCTCCCAGTGGGTAGAGCTTTGGCAGTACACCTGGACACTCACTAAGTGTGGAAAGAAAAATAGGGATCCCTGGGTGGTGCAGTGGGTTAGCACCTGCCTTTGGCCCAGGGCGCGATCCTGGAGACCCGGGATCAAATCCCACATCGGGCTCTCGGTGCATGGAGCCTGCTTCTCCCTCTGCCTATGTCTCTGCCTCTCTCTCTCTCTCTCTCTCTCTCTGTGACTATCATAAATAGATAAAAATTAAAAAAAAATAGTCCCAGGTAAGAATATACTAGAGACATGGATAGCAGCAAATGGCTTGAGTAGTTGGCCAGAGGCTTGAGAAACAAAATTTAGAAGATCAGGAGCAAAGAGGCATGGTAAAGAGACATGAGGATGGGCCTGTGGGAATGGGCATGAGATGCGAAGATCTTCATATTACACATTCATACCCATCAGAGGGCATCTACCATGAGGATGCACTTACACAACTAAGTAGACTAACTGGCCAATTGACATTAACCAGCCCCTGTCACCAGTCAGCCCAGTGCTCACTCAACAAGTGCATGAATGGAGATCCGTGGGAGTAACTAATGAAAGCTATAACTGGGCCAACTAGCATGAGCTCCCACTCAACACAATTCATCTAGAGTACTACTATCAACCAATCTCTCAAGAAGAGACCAATGCTATGCCCCTAATATGGCGTCACCATCCCTCAAAAAGATCAACTAGCCACTTGATGACAATTGATTGGATTGGATACCTTCCAATTGATGAGGCAACAATTAACCATGACTGTAATCAACACGTGTTCCAAGAATGGGTTTGCCTTTCCTGCCACAGGGCCTGTGATGGTTAGTTCCATGTGCCAACTTGGCTAGGCTAAAGCACCCTTATTCAGCCAAATGTGAATCTAGGTGTTGCTGTAATGCTATTTAACATCTATAGTCAAAAAAACAAAACAAAACAAAACAAAACAAAACAAAACATCTATAGTCAGTTAACTTTAAGTAAAGGAGATCATCCTTGATAATTTGGTGGGCCCCATCCTATCAGTTGAAAGGCCTTATGATCAACACTGAAGTTTTCCTAAAGAACAAATTCCATGTTCCCTCCTGCCTTAGAGTTTCGGTTTGCAGGCCTGCCTGCTGAATTTTGGGTTTGTCTGGCTGGTCCCCAAAACTGTGCAAGCCGGTTCATTGCAGTAAATCTCCAGAGAGATAGATGATACAGATTGATATGAAGATAAAAATACAGCTAGAGGGAGAGATACCTCCTCCTGGTCTGTTTCTTTGGTAGAGCCCTGAGTGATACAGGGCCTGTGCCAGCATCACTATCTGAGGGCTTATTTTAAAAAATTTTTTAAAAAAAGAAGTAGTAGTGGCGTGAGCAGTAAGCCTCCTATTCCCAAATCACGTTTCCAGGGAACCCAGCTTAAGGCCACAGCTAATCTATCCCAACAACCCGTAGTGTGGTATCCATTAATATGCACCTGATGTAAAAAGATAAGACCAGGCAAGAAACCCATGCAGGACCACAACCCTGCAGATTAAGATTCTGTGCTACCGACTGATGGGCAGTGTTAATAACCACAAATGGTAGGTAAGTCACATTTGGTTTTGTTGTCAGTGGATGACAGGAATGTTACCCACAGAGTGTGGCCAATCTGAGTGGGTGGGCACAGATCAAGCCAAAGAAGACTTTTGCTGGGAAGTACCCCCGACACGCACCTCCTTGGGTAAATGGACAGGCATTGATGTTTGGGGTAGGGGGACAGGGGCCTGCCACAAGATGAATGCAGAAGCACAGCCCCCAGCAGTCCCTCATGTGTGAAGTGACCGCCTCAAGGGGGTCAGAAGCAGAGGAATGATAGATTGACCAGTCAGAGTAATGAGGGATGCTCCCCCGGAGTCAGCAATATTGAACTGAAAAATGAGAACAGTGGGTATTCCGTGTGTGGAAATTACTTTTCTTGCTCTCTAGTTGTGACTTTGTGAAAATCCGTTTAGGAAGGCTCTGAGCTGTTCTGACTGGTGCACTGATTTCACAATTGGGTCTTTGCTAGGTCTCCTGCAGGGCCCAGGTGAGAGGACAGTCATTGCTGGAGACCAGAACGGTGGTGGATTAAAATCCATCGAACTCGTTGGGAAAATGCTAGCCTGATGCAGGCCTGGAGCCACAGAACTTTTAAAGAACAGGAATGTAGGCCAGCTGAGGTGAATAACAGGGTAGCAAATAAGATCCCAGACAATCTTAGACCACAGAATAATGCTCGCCCTGGAAAGCTACAAAATTAGAACTTCAAACATGAGCTAGTTACAAATTAAGACTCTTTTATTTACCTTCCTCGTCGTGGTTGGGGGGCGGGGGGGGCATTTTTTTGCACAGATCCCTACCACAAGGAGAATTAGTGGAATTATGTATTTGGGGATGATGTGACATGTTTGGATTGGGTCTATTAGGACTCACACCCACTGTCTTGAGTGAAAGAACAGCACCTTTTTCAAGGGTTTTGGGTTTTTCCACTTCTTTATGATCCAAGCTTTTAGACCCTGGAGACACGTCGTCAGAGAGAGAGCTGGGGACTTCAGCTCAAGACACCAATGATGAAGAATCTCAAACCTCCACCGAAGTGGGGGACCCACTCTGGTGAATCCCAAGAGCCACCTCGCAAATGGAACCACGATTTGTGGGAATGACAAGAGATCAGGCTCCATCAAGACCACATGACCAGCAACAGGCAGATCTGTCTCCAGCCCTTCTGCTTCCCCGGCTTCCCTCGGGCCACCCACCACCATGTCCTACAGCCCCTCTGCCTGTCCCTGAGACCACCCTCCCAATGCTCCCTCTGCACACACTCATTGAGGTCTGGGCCCTGAGCACATGCTTCTCCTTCTCCACCCTCACCACGTTCCTTCACCCTGGTGTTCTAGACTGATGTGCAAGACAGTCACCAGGGCACACTGTTTTCCACACAGCAGGGGAATAAATCAGGCAGTGAGCCACAGGTTCAAGAGTCAGAACTCTGTAGGGACACCCAGTCGGTTGAGCGTCTGCCTTCGGCTCAGGTCATGATCCCAGGGTCCTGGAATCTTGGCTCTCATGTTATAGGTAAGGAAACTGAGTCCTGGAGCAAAGTGGCCACTAAGCCACACTGCAAGTTCATGGCCTTGCTGCGGCTATGCCCCTCAGAAAGTCAGTTCCAGGATCTCCCTGAAGCACTCTTTGCTCATCCCTTTGCTTGCATATTTCTCTTATTTCCAACCTTTTTTTAATTTAAAATTGATTAACATATAGTGTATTATTAGTTTCAGAGGTAGAGTTTAGTGATTTATCAGTTGCATATAACACCCAGTGCTCATATTCTAGTCTTTTAAAGTAATGTAAAAATTCAGGCCACCTGGCTGGCTCAGTAATTGAGCATCTATCTGCCTTTGGCTCAGGTTGTGATCCTGGGATCCTGGGATCCAGTCTCACCTCGGGCTCCCCGCAGGGAGCCTGCTTCTCCCTCTGCCTATGTCTCTGCCTCTCTATGTCTCTCATGAATAAATAAATAAATCTTTAACAGAAATAAAATAAAACAATGTAAAAATTCTAATTCATTCATATTTTAAAGGAGAGGAAGCAATATAGAGATTGATCCAAAAAACCAATAGGTTCCAACTTAATTTTTTTGGATATTCATTCTATAATTGCATGTTTAACCCAGAAAGTTGCCATTCTGAGTTGGGTTTGTCTTGTACTAAGATATTTTCCTCCTCTGAGTACCCCATGCCAGATGGCAGGGACCAGGAAGTCTGGGAAACAATTTCTCCAGTAGTGGAAAAGCCACACACAGACAACCAATAATCCACTGTTCAGATTCACCAGGCTATACTTCTGGTGCCTGCAAGCAGAGAAAGAAATGGAATCTACCTTTCCTCTCCATATCCAGGAAAAACAGAACCAGACCCTGGGTTCCCTCCAGGCTATGCCAAGATTTTGAAAGATTCAAATCTTCACTGCTACCTGGCATGGCCTGTCTGTCTGAGAGACTGTCCTCCTCTGTTGTCCAGGCTGGTCTGGTCTGGCTGTTGGATGCGGGGTCAAGGCTGAACATCATCATGGCCTTTTCCAGACTACTGCATGGGTTCTCCTCTTCAGGCAGCTGGGAATTCAGGTCTTCAGATTTCCTAGCAAGTCATCTCAAGGTGATAGAAATAGTGACCAAGTGTAGAAAGAGCACCAGCCAGCCCAGAAAACAAACAGGGTTGTTGTCATCACTCAGCCTCTATCCCAATGCACCTTTCTGGGCCAACCATTTATCCTTCAAAATCCAGCTCAGCTATCACCTCCTCTGTGTATTGAATTCTTCCCCAAGCACAGCTGGTCCCTCCTTGGTCCCTCCCACACTCTGCACTTGACTGTCACATTTCTCACATTGTTTATAACTAGTGTCTGACTTATTTGTCTCCTACTCCCACTGTGAGCCTGAGTGAAGAGAACAGTCTTCAGCAGTAGCACATGGCAGGTACTCAATATACAAATTAATAATTACGGAATCACTTCAAAATGAGAAGGTCAGTGGGGGCACCTGGTTGGCTCAGTTGGTTAAGCGTCTGCCTTCAGCTCAGGTTATCATCCCAGGTCCAGGGATCAAGCCCCACACGGGGCTCCCACCCAGCAAGGAGTCTGCTTCTTCCTCTGCCTCCCCACTCGCCGCTTGTGTGTGTGCTCTCTCTCTTTCTCTCCCCCTCTCTCTCTCTCTCAAATAAATAAATAAAATCTCAAAAAGAGAGTCAGGATGCATGATCGTGAACGTGGCTTCCCTATTTAAAAGTCTGTGGTGACCCCAGGCTCACTTCAAGAATTGGGCCCTAATAGCTGAGAGGCAGAAAGAGGCGAAAGACCCAGGATTCCTACACCCTCAAGCTGATCTCTGAGACACAGAATTACATATATTCATTATACACATAGGTATGACATGGATGGGGTGGGGAGGTTAGATGGGCCTCTCTTCCTTCTGTGAGTGTGGACCAGTCACTGGAACGTATTTTAAGATCAGTCATCATGCTGTGAGATGAGATGTTGTTAGAGAAACAGGGAGTGGGGATGGAGGCAGAGAATATCTTAGAGGGGTTGAATGATTTGCTCAACCACACACATGTTGAGGGAGATCTAGATTTTGAGCTGGGATTCTCAGTTCCCTCTCTGCGTTACTCTGACCAAGAAAGTCTTGACCAAGCTAAGTTGTGTAACCTACCACTATGGGGCAGCTGGCCGTTTCCTCACTGAACTGTCCAGGGGCAGGGCAGATCTAGGATCTAGGAGGAGCTACTTTTGATAACTGCTTTTTAAGCAGAGGGTCATCCTTGGCGTGGTTTGAGATTGTGCCAAGTATGTTTGGACGATAGCTAAATTAGCCCTCCAGAAAGACTGGGAACTATGGGATGTCTAAATATAATCAGGGGACGCAGTGTGAGATCTGCCTTGGGTAAAATGCAAGAACCCTAACTAGAGGCATGAGACAGTAGAAGAGTCTAGTCCGTCTCCTATCCCCATTTTCCCAGCCCCTGCCAGCTTCTAAAGGGAGAGAAAAAAACACAGGCAGCATGGGTCAAATCAGGTAGCTGGGCATTATCTGCCCCTTCCAGGTACCAGGCAAGGAAATGCCATCATGGGTGGGGAGGAGGGTGCCAGGCTGCCAGCCTGCAACAGGGCTTGCAGGTGATCTCTGGAGCCAGTGGGTGAGCACTCAGAACTTTCCTGCCTGTGCAGACGGCTTTTATTAGAAACCTTCCAATTTTTTTCCTGGCATTTCACTAATTTAGCCAAACCACTCTTGGCATAAAGTCTGGCTGTCCTTAGCGCAAGGGTGGATTTGATTTAATTTGAAGCTGGGTGCCGGGTGTGGGAGAAAGGGCCCTAGGCGGGGCGACAAAGGTGTGGGCCAGGCGCGCGCTCACTCACAGCGGGGACCTTGAACGAGGCAGGGTCCCTCTGTGCGCCCGCCTGCGCCCTCCCCCTCCGCCCCGGGGTGTCGTCCCGCGGTCCCACACAGGCTCTCCAGCGGCCGGGCAGCGGAGGGAGGCCCCCACCGCACCCCACCCCACCCCACCGCGGGGACAGCTCCCGCGCCGCGACGTGGCGCCCGCAGAGGCGTGCCCGGGGCCGGGGGAGTGGGGGAGGCGCTGCCCGCGGACGCCGGGTCCCCCACCGCCGCCCGGCCAGTCCTTCCCGGACGTGACCTGCCCCGGGCTCCGGGCCGCACCCCAGGCAGCGGGGAACGCCCGGCGGGGAGCCGGATCGGGGCGCGGGGAGGAGCGGCCGCGGGCGGGGGCGCGGGCGGGGCGGGGGGTGTCCAGCGACACGCGCCTTGCTCCGCCCCCCCCGCCCCCGCCCGTCCGAGGGACGCTGATTGCTTCCCTCCCAGACTGGCCGGCTCGCTGCCGCTTCCAGACGCCTCTTTGGGACGGGCCCCGGGGGAGCGGGGAGGAGCCGGCCTCCGCGCTCCTCTCCTTTGATCCTCTTGGGCCACCCCGGCCCCGCGGCGGTGCGGCACCGACCGTGACCCCATTTTGGAGGTGGCAAAACTGAGGGGAGACGGGACGTGGCCAGAAACGCAGGACGAGAACTTAACCGAACAGAACTACAGACGGGAGAGGAGGCCTAACCCTCACCGTCCCCTCGCCCAGGGTGAGGCTCTGGGCTCCGAAGCGGCCGGCCCAGCGCCCTCTTCCTCCGCCTGCACCCTCTGGTGGGGAAACGGCAGGGTTCAAGGGTCTCCACGCCTGAGGAGGGAGGACCCAGGCCCCAGACCGTGTTCTGGGCTCCTCGCCTTCCTCCTGTAGGATGACACCACCCTCCCCCTCCTACCTGTCCCGGGGCTCCACCACTCCCTGCTTCCCTCTCTGAGAACCAATGCTCCCATGTTCTCATTAATAAATCCGATTAAAGGCCACATGAGTGTTCTAACTTGTGAAATATGCCTGGATACTTTCTCTGCAGGCGAGGGCCTGCCGTAAGGAGTTAAACGTTCTTCCTTTTTTCTGTATCATACTTGGACTTGCCTGCCCAGCACCCATGCACACGGGAGTACACAATAAAAGGTCACTAAATAAGCATAAAGGTACGCCTTTGCCGGTCCCTCTCTCCTAACAAATTCCTCATAATGCCCAAAGCAACAAGAGTAAGTAAGTGTGGTGGGGGGACGCCTGGGTGGCTCAGTGGGTTAAGCATCGGCCTTCCATTCAGGTCATGATCCCAGGGTCTTGGGATGGAGCCCCATGTCGGGCTCCTTGCTCAGTGGGGAGTCTGATTCTCCCTCTCCTTCTGCTGCTCCCCCTGCTTATATTCTCTCTCTCTCTCTGATTGATTTAAGTAAAATTTAGAGAGAAAAAATAAGCGAGTTTATCAACGCTTTCCAAGTGTCTACACATCACCTTGTGTGATATAAGGAGTGGTGGCCACCTCCCCAGGCTGATGGGGCTGTAGAAATATTCCAGTTCAGAAGCTGGTTTGAACTGGATCTCTGCCCCTCCCTTACCTCTTCCAACCACCACATCGCCTCTTTGAACCCCTGGATTCTCAGGTGTTCCCTGGCGTGTGGCTAAATCAGAAACAACAGCTCCCCTTTTACAGATGACAGAACCAGAGAAGTGAAGTGACTTAGCCAAGAGCACTCATTCGAGATGGTAGACGCAAGACCATTCCCTCATTTCTGGATGAAGGTGATAAGGCCTGCCTGGCAGGGTGACAGGAAGCCCAGCTGGAATGGAAAAGGCTGCATGTAAGCTGTCAGCTGCTGGGTGGCAGATGCCATGGCTGCTGCAGCACCACGAGGCCTCGGGAGGCCGCAGGGAGCCTTCTCAGCCACGTGCATGGGGCACGGGGCGCAAGACACATCGGACCAACAAGACGTGGGCTCTGCTTTGGAGGAAATGACACTGGAGGTGGGCACCGGCCCAGCACACAGGGTAGCACGACACCTCAAGGCAGTTTCTATAAAGCCTACAGCCCAGCTCCAGTGGGAGGCAGCAACTCCCCTCCGGGTGTCTTGGCCTATTTGTTGGTTTGTTTTGTTGCTTTAACACCTCAACCATCACTGGCAGCTCGCTCAAGGGAAACATGCATAGCTCAGAACTCACCAGCCCTCTCGCCCGTCTTTTGCTACACCTGAAGGAGACGCTGGTTGGGTGAGCTGGTTGGGTGACTCCCCCCGCGCCTTCTCTCAAGATCGCTGGGTCACCCTGTCCTCCCAAAGGCCTCAGGAACTAGTTGCTGGCTTTCCCTCTGGTTCCGCTTCAATCCGCAGTGAGAATAAAGGAGGGTTATATTTGGGGTGTTGGGTGGTTGTTGTTTTTTACCTTGTGCTTGAATAACGCTTTAAACACTTTCAATGTATTTTTCTAATAAACTACCATTGATTTATACATGTATGCGGTTCAACAACACACGCATGTGGCACAAAATTCACAGGGGACAAGAGAGAAGATGGTGGGGCTAAGTCTTCCTGCCTCCCCCACCTTCGAGCCTTCCGAACCGCCCCTCCTCCCCCAGAGGTAACTGCCCTTACTAGGGCCTTACATATCCTTCTAGAAATCATGCTTTTTTAGGAATTTCTGTAAAAGCCATGTTTGGCAAGACATGGAGTACGGATTACCTGAGTCAGAATCACCAGAGTTATCTGCTCCCAGGTCACAAACATTGAAATCAGAAAATACTGTTCTGAGGAACGAGTCAGCTACCATCCTGCGCTTGGAGAAATATTTCTATATGTTCCTCCTAGTTCTAGATGAGGAGGCTGAGGCCAGACCTGGTCAAATAATGTCAGCCCTAGAGCCAGGGGTTTTTATCACTTTCAGCTACGTGGATGTTTTGCAGAATCCGTGTGCGAGAGTGTGTGTGTGTGTGTGTGTGTGCGTGTGTGAGTGTCCTTAGAAGGAAATCCTCTTCTAAAATGAAACCATCCAGGGAAACACACATGCAAAAGAAATAAAAACAGAGTTCCTTCCCCTGTTGGAGTGAGAGTGGGGCAGAGGGAACTCACGGAGCCTCTCCTGCCTTACAGCTGCCCCTGTGGTACACCCTGGGAACCTGGGGGTTGAAAGACAACAGTCCCATCTTGCAAGACATCCTAGAAGTGACAGGAACTTGGTATGCAGATGGTCAAATCCATCCAAGGAGGGAGAAGGGAATCAGCAAAGCCAGCACAGCTTTCAGCACAGGTGTGAGCCCCCCAATACCTACCCCCCGAACCCACTCCTCCTTCCTCCAGCCCCCCTCATGTCCCTCAAGCCCACAGGAGTGCTGCTAGACATAGAAGCTGCCTGGAGCCCCTATGTCCCCAAGAAGAGAGCTGGCCTGCTTTGAGCATCCACATCCTAATCAATTCAGGCATATTTACGGAGACCTCTGTGCTGCCCAGTGCAATAAGCTCCACGCAGTTTAAAACTCTGTCCCGCTTGCCTGTGCTCTAGTGTAGCCAGAGAGAGAAGACATAGAGGTGGTAAGGACATTAGGCAGGTGTGTGCTAGGGGAGAGTAGAGGCAGGTGGGCAGGCAGGTAGATCATCCTTGAATGCTTGGATGGGGGAGGTGGGAAGGGGGGCAGGGGGACTGGGGTGGCGGAGAGGGGAGAGGCAGAAAGAAGGCAGGAGCTGGGCAGGAGCTCAGGAAACACTGCCTTCCAGGAGAAGCTCAGCCACTCTCCCTGGAGATGGGAGATGAGGTCAGAGTCGAAGAAACAGCATATCAAGACCTGAACCCTAAGCCCACCTTAATTAAACTAACTAGCTTGAGAGACTTGAGATAGAATTTAGGAAAATCGGGATGCCTAGGTGGCTCAACAGTTGGGTGTCTGCCTTTGGCTCAGTGTGTGATCCTGGGATCCTAAATCAGGATCTCGTCTCATGTCAGGCTCTCTGCAGGATGCCTCCTTCTCCCTCTGCCTGCGTCTCTGCCTCTCTCTGTGTGTCTCTCATGAATAAATAAATAAATCTTTTAAAAAAAAAGTATTTAGGAAAATCTTCACAGCACTGAACTTCCATCCTTCAAACCTGCTTCTCCCTAGACAATACCTCTATCCTTCCAGCACCCCCACCCCTACCCCAGCTTGCTCTACTTCCTGCACACACTGGCCTCCTGCTGCTTGTTTTTTTTTTTTTTTTAATTTAAAGGTTTTATTTATTTATTCACACAGAGAGAGGCAGAGACAGAGGCAGAGGGAGAAGCAGGCTCCCTCTGGGGACCCCGATGCAGGACTCAATCCCGGGACCTCAGGATCACAATCTGAGCCAAAGGCAGATGCTCAACCACTGAGCCACCCAGGTGGCCCCTACTGCTGGTTCCCTATGCAGGAAGGCTCTTCCCCAGCTGTCTGCACCGCTGGCTCCCTTGTTGTGCCTCACACCTCATCAGTGAGGCTTCAGACTGCCCTTAAGGATCACCCATCCCTCCCTCCCTCTCAGTACCCTTCCTTGCTCAGAGTTCCCCAGAACACACATCACCTTCTGGCATTCCATATATTGACTGCTTGGTTGCTCCTCCCATTAGATGTGAGCTGGGAAAGGGCAAAACTGTCTGTGCCCCTGGGGCCTGGAATAGGTCCAGATACACGGTAGATATGCAATAAACACTCATGCATGAATGAATGACTGCACGAGGGACTGTCTTGGTAATTCTCCACAGTAAGCTCCCCAGGATAGTCCGGGTGCTTGTGTCAGCCAGGAGCTGTGATTCTGTGGACAGCGGTAGGAGCCAGCTCCATCTGGTGCAATTTCACCAGGCTGGGAGCAGTCTAACTACTCTGATTATAAACCTCACTGGGGGCATAGCTGCCAGGTTGAAGCAGCCCCGCAGGGCAGATGTCAGACTCCTATGGGGAGAGGGGAGGACCTGACCTTGGAAGGGGACCCCACAAAGCTGGGGGTGAGCAGGTGGAAGGGAGCAGAGCTGCTCCCTGCATGGTGTGTGGTCACCAGAGACATGGAGCCAGGGAGAGAGAGAGAGAGAAAGCAGCCAGGCAAGAGGGGAGTGTTGGGTTGGCTGCCAGACAAGGTATCACCTCTTTTTCCAGGACTCAGTCCCCTTACTCTGCCCTTGGCTCCCCAGATGAATCAGCAAGTTCCAGTCTCAGGTTCATTGCAGCACTTCCCCTGGGGCAGACCGGAGGATCTTGCACAACAGTTAAGTAAGCCACCTGGGAAGGCAGGAGGCTCAGAAAGCCAGCAGTAGCCTGGGAACAAGGGTCATCCACCCCAAACCTATGTCTCCCTATTGAGACACCCCGGCCCAGGAAACACTTGGTGCTGGGAACTTGAGGATGGGGGGAGGGGCGCAGTCCTCAGCCTCAGCTGAAAATCAGTGCCTTGGGTACAGCAGTTGAAGAAATACCATCTCAAGGCAGCAAATCCTCATCAATAAATAAACATATACATACATAAGGAAATAATTTTTAAAAAATGTAAATGCAGGTGTGCCTTGCCTTAAGCCACAACTCATAGGAAAACTGAATATCTACCAGGGATAAACAAAGGTGGTGATTCCTCATTTTATTTTATTTTTTTAAGTTTTTATTTATTTATGTAATTTCTACACCCAACATGGAGCCTGAACTAACCACCAACAGATCAAGAGTCACATGCTGGGACACCTGGGTGGCTCAGCGGTTGAGCATCTGCCTTTGGCCCAGGGTGTGATCCCAGGATGCTAGATTGAGTCCCACATCAGGCTCCTTGTGGGGAGCCTACTTTTCCATCTGCCTATGTCTCTACCTCTCTCTCTCTGTGTGTCTCTCATGAATAAATAAATAAAATCTTTAAAAAAAAAATCATTCTCAGAAAATTGACTTAAAAAAAAAAAGAGTCACAAGCTTCTCAGATTGCACCAAACAGGCATCCCTGATTCCTCATCTTATTCTTTTTTAATATTTTATTTATATGATAGAAAGAGAGAGAATGAGCAGGGGGAGGGGCAGAGGGAGAAGAGGAAGCAGACTCCCTGCTGAGCAGGGAGCCGGATGCGGGGCTTGATCCCAGGACTCTAGGATCATGACCTGAGCCAAAGGCAGATACTTAACCAACTGAGCCACCCAGGTGCCCCATGATTCCCCATTTTAAGGAGGATGTTCCAAGGGTGCCTGGGTAGCTCAGCAGGTTCAGTGTCCAACTTTTGATTTCAGCTCTGGACATGATTTCAGGGTCATGAGATTGAGCCCTGCATTGGGCTACAAGCTCAGTGCAGCATCTGCTTGAGATTCTCTCTCTTTTCCTCTGCCTCTCCCCCTCAACAAATGAACAAAATCTTAAAAAAAAAAAAATTATTAGGGACACCTGGGTGGCTCAGTCAGTTATGTGTTTGCCTTCAGCTCCAGTCATGATCCCAGGGTCCTGGGCTCAAGCTCCACATGGGGTTCCCTGCTCAGCAGGGAGCCTGCCTGTCCCCCTCTCCCCTCCAGTCATACTCTCTGTCTCTCCCTCTCTTAAATAAATAATTAAAATATTTAAAAAAATTAAGTAGGGATGCCTGGGTGGCTCAGCAGTTGAATGTCTGCCTTTGGCTCAGCGCGTGATCCGGGAGTCCTGGGATCGAGTCCCACATCGGGCTTCCTGCATGGAGCCTGCTTCTCCCTCTGCCTTTCTCTCTCTCTCTCTCTCTCTCTCTCTCTCTCTCTTTCTCTGTGTGTCTCATGAATAAATAAATAAATAAAATCTTCTTAAAATTTTTAAAAATAAAAAAATAAAAATAAACTTAAAAAAATTAAGTAAAGGAGGATGTTCCTTGGAGACCCTGTGAGTGAACCAGAACTCACTGCCTTTGTTAAGTATTGGGCTTTCACATACTACTAATCACTTGAAATGTGGCACTTCCCAGTTTACAATCTGCCTTCAAAGATACGAAGGCTTCCAAGCATGTCTATTCTCATTAGATACTCAGACGACCCTATGAGTTACCTATGATGATCCCCATTTTACAGATGAGGAGGCAGAGGCCTGCGGGGATATCACACAGTTCAGCCAGGCCTCCCGACCTGAAGCCCTTCCCGGCACACCACAGTGCCCCCTTGTGATCCCTAGAGCTCCGGGAGGCTGGTCCAGAGCAAGAGGCTGTGATCCAGGCGAGAGACGAGAAAACCGAGCCCCGGGGGAGACCAAGGTTTCCAACAGACGCCCTGACTCTGAGCCGGGGCTTTCCAGTCAGACAAACTTCAGCTCCCATCTTAATTCCTCGCTCACTAGCGCTATGGGGCACGTACTTGACCTCCATGGGCCTCGGTGTCCTCATCTATAAAATGGGGCTTCTAACCCCTACGTCAGGGGGACCGGGAGAGTGACCTGCACCGGTGTCTGTCATGGCTCCGAGCAGGGCCTGACTGGCTGCCGCGACGATCCCTGCCGTGCCTGTCACTCACAGGCTCTCTCCCACTTCTGGGAAATATCCGCAGAGGTGTGTGCCGGGCGTCTCTTCCAGGGGCCCGCAAGATGGCAGCCCCTCCCTCAGCCAGCCTTGTCCTCCCCTCAGCACCCTCGCCCTTCCAGAAGGTCACACGGGGCTGGTTCTCTCCCAACCCCCAGGGGCCACCGCCTGGCTCCACCTCACCGCCACTGGCCCCGTGGCCACCCCGCCTCTGCCCACAGGCTGCAGCCGGACTGGCCTGGAGGGCCGCCAGCACTTCCCTGGTAGGATGCCCTGCCGCTCCCTGTGGGCCCCTCTATTCTGGGAGCTGTAATTTAGAGCCTTCCCCGCCCGCCCGACTATCTGTGGCAGCAGTCGCCGCCCCACAGGCCCTGCCCACCCCCTCCCGGGCTGCCTTTTCATAAACAGCTCCCAGGCAGCCCTGTTATCTTGGGTTCCACGGCTCTGGGGAGGAGGCCCTGCCACCCTGAAGATACAAATAACCCCTCAATCCGGGGTGAAGCCGGCCCAGTGTGGACAGAGGCGGGATGGAGCCCTCACCCACGAGAGCCCAATATAGCAGCCCTCCGAACCTCACCCCGAAGTCTGCTGAGGTGAGGTGGGGATGCAGAAAACAGAAGAGCCTGCCATTAAGCTCCGCCAGCACTCAGAACGGGGTTGGCCTGGGCTGTGGTCTCCTCACAGGCTCCTGCTCAGCCACAGGGCCATGAAAAGAAGGAGGCGCAGTCCATAACAGCGACAAAAGTGATCTTTTCAGAAACACAGCCGTGATTGTGTCGATCCCTAGCTCCAAACCTTCTGTGGCTCCCGGTGGCCCTTAGGGATGAAGCTCACTAGACCCTCCATCTTCTGTTCTTTCTACCACCTCTCTTGCCTCAGGACCTTTGCACAAGCTCTCTCCCTGCCTGGACACAGTTCTCCTCTTCCTCTAAATCCTACTCATCTTGCAGGTTTTGGCTTAGAAGTCACTTCTTGGGGCTCCTGAATGACTCAGTTGGTTAAGTGTCTGCCTTTGGCTCAGGTCATGATCCCAGGGTCTGGGATCAAGCCCTGTGTCAGGCTCCCGGCTCAGCGGGGAGTCTGCTTCTCCCTCTCCCTCTGCTTCTCCCCACTGCTCATACTATCTTTCTCTCTCCCTCTCTCTCTCTCTCTCAAATGAATGAATAAAACCTTAAAATAAAAAAGTTCCTTCTCATGGAACCTTCCCCCCTGACATCAACACACATATATATTCCTCTCTGGTCCTCCCCTTGAACTAGGATGGGTGTCCCTCCCATATTTGCCAGAATCACCAGGCCCCTGCTGATGCACCTGACTGTCTCACCAGAAGACTATAAGCTCTCCCAGAGCAGGAACTCTTGCTTATATCGTTTCTCCAGCACCAAGCCCAGTCCTGGCATACAGTAGGTTCACGAAAAATTTGTTGAAAGAAGGCATGAATGAACAAATGAATAATTCCTCTGCCCCCCGGGATGAGTGGGTCTCTTGGAGAGGTATTTGCTACTTTGTGCCCAGAAAGCCTCATCTTCAGGTCCTGTCCCTCTGTCCTCTACATATAACTTCAGGCTTGCTGCACTGGGCTGCCCACCCTGATCTGGAAAATACGGTTGCTATGGCCATGGGCCCGCTTGCGGGGAGTCTTGAGGGGCTCTGAGGATGTGCTATAGGACAAGGCAGGCATCCCTGGGGTGAGAAGGAAGAGGCCCCAGAAAGAAGCAGTCCTCGGGCCATGGGTCCCTTACGAGCAATAAATCTGATATCAAGGAGCAAGGCAGGGACAACTGGGTGGATCAGCAGCTGAGCATCTGCCTTTGGCTCACGGTGTGATCCTGGAGTCCCGGGATGAGTCCCACATTGGGCTTCCCTGCAGGGAGCCTGCTTCTCCCTCTGCCTGTGTCTCTGTGTCTCTCATGAATGAATAAATAAAATCTTAAAAAAAAAAAAAAGAAGCAAGGCAGGTGTGCATATCAAATGGGCAGCCTTGGGCACTTCTACTATGGCACAGAGACACACTTTGTATTTTGCTTGCTCCAAAAAAGTAAATGGCAAAGAATAACCTACAATTACAGCAACAGGCTGGAGTTCGATGATTCTACTAATTAGCCCTGTGCATTATTGGAGGACCTTTGAAATTGGAGTATTTCTGCATCCAAATTGTATTTCCTCCATCATTTCTCTTGTCCTACAGTCTCACTTGGATTTGCCCCACATCATGCTACTTCCATCTCCTGAGAACATGAGTCCCACTCC